>NC_138769.1:629485394-629967894 GCF_965119305.1 Pelophylax lessonae | reverse complement strand
AACATCTGTAAATTGCACGCAAAAAAAAGAAAATCCCACACAGGAATGCGTGTTCCCGCTACACAAGATGTGAACAGGGCCTAACACAAGAACAGTACTCCCCGGGCACAGAAAAATGTTAGGTTTCTCACACTAGGCATATTTTATGCCTGAAAACGTTCAACTGTGATGTGTGCTACCAGCTGTAATCTCCATGTGGGATGTCTGATAAGCGTGTCATCTCTGCGTGGGAAGTGTGCTAAGCATGTCATATCCATGTGGGAAGCATTCTAAGCGTGTCATCTCCGCGTGGGGAGCGCGGGAAGCGTGTCATCTCCGCGTGGGGAGCGCGCTAAGCGTGTCATCTCCGCGTGGGGAGCGCGCTAAGCGTGTCATCTCCGCGTGGGGAGCGCGCTAAGCGTGTCATCTCCGCGTGGGGAGCGCGCTAAGCGTGTCATCTCCGCGTGGGGAGCGCGCTAAGCGTGTCATCTCCGCGTGGGAAGAGCGTCATCTCCGCGTGGGAAGAGCGTCATCTCCGCGTGGGAAGAGCGTCATCTCCGCGTGGGAAGAAGAGTGCTAAGCGTGCCATCTCCGCGTGGGAAGAAGAGTGCCATCGCCGCGTGGGAAGAAGAGTGCCAAGCGTGCCATCTCCGCGTGGGAAGAAGAGTGCCATCGCCGCGTGGGAAGAAGAGTGCCATCTCCACGTTTGATGCATGTCAACTCCACGTGCGGAGCTTCCTAAGCGTGTCATCTCCGCGTGGGAAGAAGAGCATCATCTCCGCGTGGGAAGAAGAGTGCCATCTCCACGTGGGATGCGTGCTAAGCGTGCCATCTCCGCGTGGGATGCGTGCTAAGCGTGTCATCTCCGCGTGGGATGCGTGCTAAGCGTGCCATCTCCGCGTGGGATGCGTGCTAAGCGTGCCATCTCCGCGTGGGATGCGTGCCATCTCCGCGTGGGATGCGTGCCATCTCCGCGTGGGATGCGTGCCATCTCCGCGTAGGATGCGTGCCATCTCCGCGTGGGAAGCGTGCTAAGCGTGTCATCTCCGCGTGGGAAGCGTGTCATCTCCGTGTGGGATGCGTGCTAAGCGTGCCATCTCCGCGTGGGAAGAAGAGTGCCATCGCCGCGTGGGAAGAAGAGTGCTAAGCGTGCCATCTCCGCGTGGGAAGAAGAGTGCCATCGCCGCGTGGGAAGAAGAGTGCCATCTCCACGTTTGATGCGTGTCAACTCCACGTGCGGAGCTTCCTAAGCGTGTCATCTCCGCGTGGGAAGAAGAGCGTCATCTCCGCGTGGGAAGAAGAGTGCCATCTCCACGTGGGATGCGTGCTAAGCGTGCCATCTCCGCGTGGGATGCGTGCTAAGCGTGTCATCTCCGCGTGGGATGCGTGCTAAGCGTGTCATCTCCGCGTGGGATGCGTGCTAAGCGTGCCATCTCCGCGTGGGATGCGTGCTAAGCGTGCCATCTCCGCGTGGGATGCGTGCCATCTCCGCGTGGGAAGCGTGCTAAGCGTGTCATCTCCGCGTGGGAAGCGTGTCATCTCCGTGTGGGATGCGTGCTAAGCGTGCCATCTCCGCGTGGGATGCGTGCTAAGCGTGCCATCTCCGCGTGGGATGCGTGCTAAGCGTGCCATCTCCGCGTGCTAAGCGTGTCATCTCCGTGTGGGATGCGTGCTAAGTGTGTCATCTCCATGTGGGATGCGTGCTAAGCATGTAATTTTGCACGTGGGACGCGTGCTAAGCATGTCATCTCCGTGTGGGAGGCGTACTAAGCATGCTTGGAAAACAAATCCTTCATCTGAAGGAATGCAGGGGAATTGCCAGCATTTCAGTAAACACAGAGCACAGCGTCCCCCTCCATGACACGTATAGTCCTTTATACACTCCCCATGAGAATGTCAACCTGTACAGTTCAGCCCTTCAGATCACGATACACACGGTGTCCTGCATTTAATAGATGTATATAGTAATAATCATTCCTTACCGCTCCAGCTCGTCCCCCATGGTTATACACACAGGCACTGCAACCCGGAAAAATACACCGAACGCTGCCAACCAATGGGTAATCAGCCTTTGCCAACCAGCAAGGCAGCTTCCGGCGTCATGACGTTTCAAGTTTTGCGCTTTACAGAAGAAGTACGTGGTGAGCGACGCTGTAGTAAGGATGGGATGGGTACTGAGAAACGTTATCGCTGTGTGTGTGACTGGAAGGGCACGCCACTGTTTACTGTCAGCCCAGGAAAGGGATGAGAAGCTGGCAGTATTTTCCATGGCGTTTGTCATATTTCCTCATGTAGAGCACGTTTTATCCCCCTTTTATACCAACAAGAGTTTTGGAAAATGGTGCCTGAAGGCAAACTTAAAACTTTGCAAAAACGGTACCCATATGAAAAGGTCACCAGATTTTTAAAATGAAATCAGGGGATATTTTTTTTTCTTTATTGGCAAATGGCATAGGATTGCATAACACGCAAAGCGCTGGGCACAGGACTGCTTAATACAGAGAGCGCTGGGCACAAGACTGCATAATACACAGAACGCTGGGCACAGGACTACATAAGAAACAGAGCACTGGGCACAGGACTGCCTAATACACAGGACTGTATAATACACAGAGCGCTGGGCACAGGACTGCATAATACACATAGCGCTGGGCACAGGACTGCATAATACAGATAGCTGGGCACAAGACTATACTACACAGATAGCTGGGCACAAGACTATACTACACAGAGTGTTGGGCACAGGACTGCCTAATACACAGCACTGGGCACAGGACTGCTTAATACACAGAGCGCTGGGCACAGGACTGCATATTACACAGAATGCTGGGCACAGGCCTGCGTAGTACACACCGCTGGGCACAGGATTATACTACACAGAGCGCTTGGCAAAGGATTGCATAGTACACAGAGCGCTGGGCACAGGACTGTATAGTACACAGAGTGCTGGGCACAGGACTGCATATTACACTGGGCATAGGACTGCATAGTACACAGAGCACTGGGTACAGGACTACATAGTACACAGAGCGCTGGGCACAGGACAGCAGAATACACAGAGCGCTGAGCACAGGACTGCATAATACACAGAGTGCTAGGCACAGGACTGCATAATACACAGAGTGCTAGGCACAGGACTGCATAATACATAGAGCGCTGGGCACAGGACTGCATTAAACACAGAGCACTGGACACAGGACTGCATAATACACAGAGCGCTGAGCACAGGACTGCATAATACACAGAGTGCTAGGCACAGGACTGCATAATACATAGAGCGCTGGGCACAGGACTGCATTAAACACAGAGCACTGGACACAGGACTGCATAATACACAGAGCGCTGGGCACAGGACTTCATAATTCACAGAGAGCTGGACACAGGACTACATAATACACAGAGCGTTGGGCACAGGACTACATAATACACAGAGCACTGGGCACAGGACTACATAATACACAGAGCACTGGGCACAGAACTGCATAATACACAGAGCGCTGGGTACAGAACTGCATAATACACAGAGTGCTGGGCACAGGACTGCACTAAACACAGAGCGCTGGGCACAGGACTACATAGTACGCAGAGAGCTGGGCACAAGACTACATAATTCGCAGAGTGCTGGGCACAGGACAACCTAATACACGGAGCACTGGGCACAGGACTACATAATACACAGAGCACTGGGCACAGGACTATATAGTACGCAGAGAGCTGGGCACAAGACTACATAATTCGCAGAGTGCTGGGCACAGGACAACCTAATACACGGAGCGCTGGGCACAGGACTACATAATACACAGAGCACTGGGCACAGAACTGCATAATACACAGAGCGCTGGGTACAGAACTGCATAATACACAGAGTGCTGGGCACAGGACTGCACTAAACACAGAGCGCTGGGCACAGGACTGCATAATACACAAAGTGCTGGGCACAGGACTGCATAATACACAGTGCTGGGCACAGGACTACATAATACACATAGCTCTGGGCACAGGACTACATAATACACAGAGCGTGGGGTACAGGACTGCATAATACACAGAGCGCTGGGCACAGGACTGCATAATACACAGAGTGCTGGGCACTGGACTACGTAATACACAGGGCGCTAGGCACAGGATTGCATATTACACAAAGCGCTGGGCACAGGACTGCATAGTACACAGAGCGCTGGGCACAGGGCTGCATAATACACAGAGCGCTGGGCACAGGACAGCATAATACACAGAGTGCTTGGCACAGGACTACATAATACACAAAGCTCTGGGTACAGGACTGCATAAATACGCAGAGTGCTGGGTTCAGGACTGCATAATACACAGAGCGCTGGGTTCAGGACTGCATATTACACAGAGCTCTGGGCACAGGACTACATAATACACAGAGCGCTGGGCACAGGACTGCATAATACACAGAGCGCTGGGCACAGGACTGCATAATACACAGAGCGCTGGGCACAGGATTGCATAATACACAGAGCACTGGAATTAGGCAAAGTGTTCAGGGTTCAGAGGTTTGCTATGCACAAAAGACACTCCTGCCCCCACATCCATAGCTCACCTCTGCACCCTTTGCTCACAAATTTTCTCTGCAGCCACCTCTTAGCCCTCCCCCTACAACAGCTAAACTCAGCAGCTGCATCAGCTCTAACCCATGCTCCCCCACTGCCCTCCCCTGTGTACAAACAGACCCCCCCCCCCATCTGCTCACCTCCCACTCTCAGCCCTCCACACAGTCAATTTTTGGCTCTCCCTCTCCTCCACCGAACAGCAGCAGGAGCGGCAGAGAGATCATCCAGCAGGGGCGTCAGTATCTGAGCCACCAGGATGTTTCTCAGCCAGCATGGGATGCCCTGTCTACATTATTCAGACCTTGAATTCAGGGGCAGACTTGGTCCAGGGACTGTCCCTGGAAACCAGGGACATCTGGTCTCCCTACCATATGATTACAATACAAAGTGTGCATTTATCGTATGTTTGCATTGAAGCCTGCAACTGTTATCACAGATGCAATGTCCAGTCTCCTGCATTGCTTGAAAAGCAGCCCCAAGTGCATTTGGAGGTATGGACCTCTGCACCCCCATGTCTCCAGTGACCCCCATGCCCTCCTGTATCTCCAGTGACCTCTATTCCTTCCTGTGTCTCCAGTGATCCCTCTGTGCTTCTGTGTCTCCAATGACCCCTGTGTGCTTCTGTGTCTCCAGTGACCCCTGTGTCTCCAGTGACCTCTATTTCCTCCTGTGTCCCCTGTGTACTCTTCTCTTGTTTTTCCAGTAAACCCTATGCCCTCCTGTGTCTCCAGTGACCTCTGTGCACTCCTGTGTCTACAGTGACCCCTGTGCTCTCTTGTGTCTCCAGTAACCTCTATGCCCTTCTGTGTCTCCAGCAGTGATGGGAATAACGGCGTTAAAAGTAAACGTAACTAGTAATCTAATTGATTACTTTTCCCTCCGTGGTAACGCTGTTCCCATTACTTAAGCGGCGTTACCGCAATTACATCTACCACCACTAGATGGTAGTAGTGTAACTCCTCTACCTCCTCACTCCTCTATGACCCTGGCCGGGGCTATCCGCTCCTCGCGGTACTCGCCTGTGGGAGAGAGATCAGAGTTAGTGTGCCAGCCAGCAGCCCAGAAATAAATATAAATAAATACCACCACCAGTTCACCACCACCGACCAGTCACTTTGCACTCAGTCAGGAGGAGCAGGACAGCCACAGAGGGACAGCAGCAAAGGAGGACTGGAGTCAGTCCAGACTCCAGACAAGTACAGTCACAGACAGCCTGGAGGACGGAGTCAGACGAACCCCACCAGTGTGCCACACTGCCACCACCAGCAGCCAGCAGGTACCCAAAAAAAAACATAAAATACTACAGTCAGGACTAAGACTCAGACCCCACCAGTATGCCCCACCACCACCAGCAGCCAGCAGATACCAAAAAGAAAAAACATTAAATACCACAGTCAGGACTCAGACCCCCACCAGTGTGCCACACCACCACCAGCAGCCAGCAGGTACCAAAAAAAAAAAACATAAAATACCACAGTCAGGACTGGAGTGGACTCAGGAGTCAGACTCAGGTCAGGTACCACCGTACCACACTGCCAGTACCCCCACCAGTGCCACACCACCAGCCACCAGGGCACCTGCACCACCAGTCCACCACCAGCAGCAGCAGGTACCACTGGAGTAAAAAAAAAATACCACTCAGTTAGGAGTCACTCAGGAAGACTCAGGTCAGGTACCAGTGTACCACCACCACGCAGCCAGCCGGTACCACTCAGCAAATACCCACTAAGGTACCACTCAGCAAATACCACTAATGGCGCTTTTCCACTGCATGGAACCGAACGGTTCGGCTCGCTTTTGTGCTTTTCCACTGCTGGTACCGTATGGTTTGGTGTAGGAACGGTTCGGTACAGTACGGCGGCGCTTTTCCACTGCATGGAACCGAACGGTACGGCTCTCAAAAACAGTACCACCTCGATTGTGGTTCCAAGAGGTACCATACCCGGTACCATATCCCACAATCCTTTGCATGCAGTCACTACTAGCCACTGATTGGTCAGAGAATCCCACCCACCCCATTGTTATCCCACCCACTTACTTTAGTACTACTTTAGTGGAAAAGCAAACCATACCGTACCGAACCGTTCCAACATCGTACCATGCGGTACCAGCAGTGGAAAAGCAAACCGGGCCAAGCAGAGCCGAGTAGAGCCGAGCCGGTACTTGCAGTGGAAAAGTGCCATAAGGTACCCGCTGCCAGTGTACCACGCAGTCTCATTATCCCACAGCAACATTAATATAATGTGGATTACTGTACAATGTTTTATAATAATAATTGCATCTATTTAGTGTTCATTTGATTCATTTAACATTTAATATTGGGGGCATACAAGTTATTTGACATATTTGAATATTTTTTTTTTTTTTTTTTAAAGTAACGCAATAGTTACTTTCCCTGGTAATTAGTTACTTTTTTACTGATGTAACTCAGGTACTAACTCAGTTACTTTTTGTGAGAAGTAACTAGTAACTATAAATAATTAATTTTTTTTTAAGTTACATGCCCAACACTGGTCTCCAGTGACCCCTGTGCCCTCTTGTGTCTTCAGTGACCCCTGTGCCCTCCTGTGTCTCCAGTGACCCCTGTGCCCTCCTGTGTCTAAAGTGACTCTTGTGCCCTTCTTTGTCTCCACTGACCCCTGTGACCTCCTGCCCTGTGTCTCAAGTGACCCCCTGCGTCCTCCTGTGTCTCGCTGTGACCTCTATGCCCTTGTGTATCTCCAGTGACCCCTGTGCCCTCTTGTGTCTCCAGTGACCTCTATGCCTTCCTGAGTCTCCAGTGACCCCCTGTGCCCCCCCGTGTCTCCAGTGACCTCTGTGCCCTCCTGTGTTTCTAGTGACCCCTGTGTCTCCAGTGACCCCTGTGCCCTTGTGTCTCCACTATCACCTCCATGCCCTTGTGTGTCCCCAGTGACCTCTATGCCTTCCTGTGTCTCCAGTGACCCCTGTGTCCTCTTGTGTCCCTGTGCTCTCCTCTGTTTCCATTTACTCCTGCATCTCCATCGACCCCATGAAATCGTGTGTCTCCAGTAACACTTGTGCACTCATGTGTCTCCAGTGACCCCTGTGCTCTCTTGTGTCTCCAGTGACCCCCTGTGCCCCCCCCCGTGTCTCCAGTGACACCTGTGCCCTCCTGTGTTTCCAGTGACCCCTGTGTCTCCAGTGACCCCTGTGCCCTCTTGTGTCTCCACTGTCACCTCCATGCCCTTGTGTGTCCCCAGTGACCTCTATGCCTTCCTGTTGTCTCCAGTGACCCCTGTGCCCTCTTGTGTCTCCAGTGACCTCTATGCCCTCCTGAGTCTCTAGTGATACCTGTGCTCTCCTCTGTTTCCAATGACTCCTGCAGCTCCATTGACCCTCTGCCCTCATGTGTCTCCAGTGACACTTGTGCACTCCTGTGTCTCCAGTGACCCTTTTGCCATCTTGTGTCTCCATTGACCTCTATTCCCCTGTGTGTCTCCAGATGACCATATGCTTTCCTGTGACTCCAATGACTCCTGTGCCCTCCTGGGTCTCCAGTGACCCCTGTGCTCTCCTCTGTTTCCAATGACTCCTGCATCTTCATTGATCCAATGCCTTTGTGTGTCTCCAGTGACCCATGTGCCCACCTGTTTCTCCAGTGACCCCTATGCCGTTCTGTGTCTCCAGTGACCTCGATGCCCTCCTGGGTCTCCAGTGACCCCTGTGCTCTCATCTGTTTCCAAATGACCTCTTCTCCCTTGCATCTCCATTGAATACATGCCCTCATGTGTCTCCAGTGACACCTGTGCCTTTATCTGACCCCTGTGCCCTCTTTTGTCTCCAGTGACCCCCTAAGCCTTCCTATATCTCCAATGACTCCTGTACCCTCTTGTGTCTCCAGTAACCTCCATGCCCTTCTGTGTCTCCAGTGACCCTTGTGCCCTCTTGTGTCTCCAATGACCCCTGTGTGCTCCTGTGTCTCCAGTGACCTCTATTCCCTCCTGTGTCTCTGCTGACTGCTGTGTGCTCCTGTGTTTCCAGTAACCTCTATGCCCTCCTTTGTCTCGGGTGACCTCTGTGCCCTCTTGTGTCTCCAGTGACCTCTATGCTCTTGAATGTCTCCAGTGACCCCTGTGCCCTCTTGTGTCTCCAGTGACCCCTGTGCCCTCCTGTGTCTCCACTGTGACCTCTATGCCCTTGTGTGTCCCCAGTGACCCCTATGCCTTCCTTTGTCTCTAGTGACCACCTTGCCCTCTGTTATATTCTCCGTGTTGTGAGAGACACAGGACTCTGATCTGGAACAACGGATGTTTATTCAGGACTCACTGTACACTCCAGCATGCATTACAGGACAGCTCAGTATATCAATGCATCTCTTACATGTCTCTAAGATGGCCACTCTGCCCCTTGACCCTTGTCATCACTCCTGGGTGGAGCCAGCCTTAAAGTAACAGTACATGTGAAACCCTTCAGGTATAACACCCTCCTGTGTCTCCAGTGACTTCTATGCCCTCCTAAGTCCCTAGTGAAACCTGTGCTCTCCTCTGTTTCCAATGACTCCTACAGCTCCATTGACCCTCTGCCCTCCTGTGTCTCCAGTGACCCCTTTGCCATCTTATGTCTCCAGTGACCACTATGCACTCGTGTGTCTCCAGTGACCATATGCTTTCCTGTGTCTCCAGTGACTCCTGTGCCCTCCTGGGTCTCCAGTGACTCCTGTGCTCTCCCCTGTTTCCATTGACTCCTGTGTTTTCAATGACCCCATGTCTTTGTGTGTCTCCAGTGACACCTGTGCACTCCTCTGTCTCCAGTGACCCATGTGTCCTCCTGTTTCTCCAGTGACCCCTATGCCTTTCTGTGTCTCCAGTGACCCCTGTGCTCTTATCTGTTTCCAAATTACCTCTGCTCTCTTGCATCTCCATTGATCACATGCCTTCATGTGTCTCCAGTGACCCCTGTGCCTTTCTCTGACCTCTGTGCCCTCTTTTGTCTCCAGTGCCCCTTAAGCCTTCTTGCGTCTCCAATGACCCCTATACCCTCTTGTGTCTCCTGTAACCTCTTTGCCCTTCGGTGTCTCCAGTGACCCCTGTGCCGTCTTTTTTCTCCAGTGACCTCTTTGCCCTTCTGTGTCTCCAATGATCGCTGTGTGCTCCTGTGTCTCTGTTGACCCCTGTGTGCTCCTGTGTCTCCAGTGACCTCTAATTTCTCCTGTGTCTCTGCTGACTGCTGTGTGCTCCTTTGTTTCCAGTAACCTCTATGCCCTCCTGTGTCTCCAGTGACCCCTATGTGCTCCTGTGTCTCCAGTGACCCCCTGTTATGTCTCCAGAACCCTCTATGCCCTCCTGTGTCTCCAGTAACCCCTGTGCGCTCCTGTGTCTCAAGTGACTTCTGTACCCTCTTGTGCCTCCAGTGACTACTATGCCCTTGCGTGTCCCCAGTGACCCCTATGCCTTCCTGTGCCTCCAGTGACCTCTATGTGCTCTTGAGACTCTAGTGATGCATGTGCTCTCTTCTGTTTCCAATGACTCCTGCAGCTCCATTGACCCTCTGCCCTCATGTGTCTCCAGTGACACTTGTACACTCCTGTGTCTCCAGTGACTCCTTTGCCGTCTTGTGTCTCCAGTGACCTCTATGCCCTCATGTGTCTCCAGTGACCATATGCTTTCCTGTGTCTCCAGTGACTCCTGTACCCTCCTGGGTCTCCAGTGACCCCTGTGCTCTCCTCTGTTTCAATTGACTCCTGCGTCTTCATTGACCCCCAGTGACACCTGTGCACTCCTGTGTCTCCAGTGACCCATGTGTCCTCCTGTTTCTCCATTGACCCCTATGCCTTTCTGTGTCTCCAGTGACCTCTATGTCCTCGTGTGTCTCCAGTGACCATATGCTTTCCTATGTTTCTAGTGACTCCTGTGCCCTCCTGGGTCTCCAGTGACCCCTGTGCTCTCCTCTGTTTCAATTGACTCCTGCGTCTTCATTGAACCCCAGTGACACCTGTGCACTCCTGTGTCTCCAGTGACCCATGTGCCCTCCTGTTTCTCCATTGATCCCTATGCCTTTCTGTGTCTCCAGCTACCTCTATGCCCTCCTGGGTCTCCAGTGACCCCTGTGCTCTCATCTGTTTCCAAATTACCTCTGCTCTCTTGCATCTCCATTGACCACATGCCCTGATGTGTGTCCAGTGACCCCTGTGCCTTTCTCTTACCCCTGTGCCCTCTTTTGTCTCCAGTGACTCCTAAGCCTTCCTGTGTCTCCAGTGACCCATGTACCCTCTTGTGTCTCCAGTAACCTCTATGCCCTTCTGTGTCATCAGTGACATCTGTGTGCTCCAGTGACCCCTGAGCGCTCCTGTGCTGGTGAACCCTGTGCCCTCCTTTGTCTTCAGTGACCCCTGTCCCCTCCTTTGTTTCCAGTGACCCCTATGCCTTCCTGTGTCTCCAGTGACCCCAGTGCCCTCTTGTGTCTCCAGTGACCTCTATCCTGTCCTGTGTCTCCAGTGACCCTTGTGCTCTCCTCTGTTTCCAATGACCCCTGCGCTTCTGTGTCTTCATTGATCCCATGTCCTCATTTGTCTGTAGTGACCCCTGTGCCCTCCTGTCTCTCCAGTGACCCCTGTGCCCTCCTGTGTCTCCAGTGACCCCTGTGTGCTCCTATGTCTCCAGTGACTCATGTGTGCCCCTGTAACTCCAGTGACCTCTATGCCCTCCTGGGTCTCTCCTCTGTTTCCAATTACTTTTGCGCTCCTGCGTCACCATGGAGCCCATGCCCTCATGTGTCTCCAGTGACCACTAAACCTTCCTGTGTCTCCAGTGATTCCAGTGCCCTTTTGTGTCTCCAGTGACCTTTATGCCGTCCCGTGTCTCCAGTGACCCTTGTGCTCTCCTCTGTTTCCAATTACCTCTGCGCTTCTGTGTCTTCATTGACCCCATGCCCTCATGTGTCTTTAGTTACACCTGTTCCCTCCTGTGTCTCCAATGACCCTTGTGCGCACCTGTTTCTCCAGTGACCCCCTATGCTCTCCTGTGTCTCCAGTGACACCTGTGCCCTCCTGTGTCTACAGTGACCCCGTGAATTCCTGTGTTCAGGTGTAAAGGGACAGGCGGTCCGTTTACATCCGATTGCCCATAGAGGTAAGCAGGCTGTACCTGTGTTCACTTTGCATAAGGGGAGCTGGCGCTGACCAGCCATCCGCCTGCTCAACAGAGGTCAGCAGACAAACTTCCCCATGAGCAGGCTGACTGCCGCCCCATGTGGAAGGGGCCTAACTCTTGTGCATCCTGTATCACCCTCTAAAATAAATAGAAAAGGAGCAGAACTTTTTTTTTTTCAAGCAAAATTTCCTAATAACCTTTTATGAGCAAAACTGATAATTTTTCAGGGCAAAAATAGTAATTTGTTGGCAAAATCAATATATTCAGTGATCCCTATACTTCAAAGGGGGTTTTAAAGGACAAGGATGTAGATAAGGGGGGGGGTTAGGGGGGTTAAAACCCCCCCAGAGCATCAGTGTACAATATACATTGAAAAAAAAATGCATTTTTGCTCTAATGCATTGTTATTTTAACCACTTGCCGACCGCCGCACGACTATCTACGTGGGCGGTCAGCCCCTCACAGGCAAAGTGACGTAGGTCTACGTCGCTCGCCTGTGAGGGTTTAGGGAGCGAGCGCGCGCCGCCGGAGGCGCGCTCCCGCTCCCGCGTGGTCACGGACCCCCCGCGCGCGTGACCGGCGGACCCGATCGCCGCCGGCCACTCTGCGATCGGCGGGGGAGAGGGAGAAAGTCAGGCAGCTTGTGTAAACAAGCTGCCTGTCATTCTCCTCTCTGTATGAGAGCTGATCACATGGATCTACTATGTAGATCCATTGATCACTCTGCATACAGTTGAAGCCCCAGCCAATCACAGTTAGAAGCACGCCCCTAGGGACACACACAGCCCCTCCCTCTCAAATAAAGTTAACCCCTTCACTACCAGTGTATTTTTACAGTAACAGTGCATATATATAGCACTGATTACTGTAGAAATGTCACTGGTAACCCCAAAAGTGTCAAAAATGTCAGTCAAGGGTCCGATCTGTCCGCCGCATTGTCGCAGTACCGCAAAAAAAATCGCAGATCGCCGCCATTACGCGTTAAAAAAAAAAACAACAAAAATGACAAAAATCTTTCCCTTTGTTAGTAAACGCAATAACTTTTGCGCAAACCAATCAAAATACGCTTTTTGCAATTTTTTTTACCAAACATAGGTAGCATAAAACAAATTGGGCGAAAATATTAAAAAATTTTGATTTTTACATTTATTTTTGGGGGAATTTCATATAAAAAAAAGGGAAAAATATTGCTATTTTTGCAAAATTTACGCTCTTTTTTTGTTTATAGCGCGTGATCAAAAAATCGCACAGGTGATCAAATACCGCCAAAAGAAAGCTCTGTTTGTGGGAAAAAAAGGACGCCAAATTCGTTTAGGTACAGCGTCGCACGACCGCGCAATTGTCCGTTAAAGTCACGCAGTGCCGAATCGCAAAATACCCCCTGGTCAGGAAGGGGGTAAAATCTTCCGGGGCTTAAGTGGTTAATGCTGCTGCCTGCTGTTACTCCACCTGACCACCTGGAACGCCGCCTGGGCTGTAGGCTTGGCTTGGGATGAGGGAGGCTCTGGCTTACAGTGCTCTCGTCTCGCTGCTCTGCCTCCACACCTCCTCTCTAGTCCAGCCTGAGACTCCAGAGACATGCCTTGACTTGTCCAGCCAGTTACAGAAGCTTCCAGGAGGACAGCAGCATTGAGAGCAGAGCAGGAGGGAGCGGGCAGCACCTATCCCGCCCACTGACACATATGATCGGCTCCTCCTCTCTTCGAGCTTCCACTTCCTGCCTTTGGCTGTCGCTTTGGGGAAGGAGCTGCCTGAGTCTGAGTGCTGTTAGCTCAGCTGAGCCTGCCTGCCTGCTTGCCAGTACCACGTGGAAGGATCATCTCAATTTTCTCTGAAGTGCTGCTGTGCTGGAGTCTGGACCTTAACCTTAACTCCAGGAGGACAGGTCACCAACAACCACCAGGTTTGTCTCTCTCTCTGTGCTGTGTTCTAGATCTAAACTTTAACCATGGATCAAGTTCAGGGCTGCTAGAACAGTTAGAGTTCAGTTTTTTTATTCTGTTTTTTTTTTATAAACTCTTTCATAATATCTCTTCTTATCCTCCTCTTATTTCAAGCTTGCAATGCATACCTCAGTCTCAACGTTAGAGTGTAAAATAGGTGTAAGGTTGATTATCTCTTACAAAAGCCAATCCTGCCATTCTGAATATAAGCACAGCAGGCAGGATGGATTTTTTTTGCTCTTGTGTTATCTATTTTATGACAAAGATTGGCTCTGAACATTCACATAACAGTGGGAACATTCTGAGATTTACCCTTAGATGTGTGGAGTGCTGTACTACTACATTTGAATGCTGCCCTGGAGGTGTATATACAGGGTTCATACGGTCCTGGAAAACCTGGAAAAGTTTTGGAATTTGTAGATGACACTTTCCAGGCCTGGAAAGGTCATGGAAACTTAGGAAATACACTAAGGTTTTGGAAAAGTCATGGAATTATTTACTGGGGAGGGGCGGGGAGCGGCGGGGAGTGGATGCTTAATTATTTTAATTTATTATTTTATTCCCTAATGTTATTTTATTGCCAGTGCCACATACTATTTACTTCGCCTTCCGGGTCCGCGCTGTCACTGGCCAGCAGCAGCCGAGGAGATGATCGTGAACCAGTCAGGCAGCGGGGAGGGCCGGCCGCGGTTTGCCTGGAGACACTGTGACTGGCCAGCAGCAGCAATAACAGCCGGGAGATAACAAACCAATCACAGGCAGCGGAAGCGTCACTGGAGGGCTGGCCGGCTGCATGAACGTGATGATGACGCGGAAGGGGGCGGTAACCGTAAGGAAGGGTTGAAAACATCTTCCAGTTTTGATTTTTTTTTTCTTTGCTATCTGTTTACCACTGGAGAATTTTTCCCTCTCTTCTTGTTCAGGAGGCACAACAGGAAGTTAGAAAATCTTTCAAAATTAAGAATCCTGCTCTTTTGCAGCTGCCCTGGGCATAGCTGTCAACAATGGAAGATTTTCCCTTACTTCTACGTTTAGGGACAACTTTCAAAAGTTGGATTTCCCTTCATCTATTTTCTTGGTGATGCTTGTCTTTTGGGCAAATAGGGGGCAAATCCCTCCAATAGAAATAGACAGCAAAAAATCCTAGTCCTTCCTCACTTTATCCAAAATAAATACAAAAGTTTTGTATGGTTAAACATTTTAACTAAATGCTTCATAAAGTGCAATGGCCAGCCTCAGAATGATAGTAATCTGAAAGGCTGTGTTGATTAGAAGCAGAGGATTTTGGTACTTCTGCCTTTTCCCATGCTACCATGCAGGTGGTTTGCAGAGCTCTGTAGGAGTGTTCAACAGCTGTGCATATCTGGAGGTGGCTGGAAAAAACCTGGGTAGATGTTGAGGCATTCATAAGCATGGTGCAGAAGCATCCAGGACATAGGCAAGAAGTGACCTCAATGTATGCTAGCATATAAATGTGCATTACAAAAGCATCAAACATGCGTGTAAAGACTCGTGTGGAACCACACGCCGAACGCTCTGATTGTAGTGTGAACTAGTGTTTAAGACAGGGATCCTCAAACTACGGCCCTCCAGGTGTTGCGGAACTACACATCCCATGAGGCATTGTAAAACTCTGACATTCACAGACATGACTAGGAATGATGGGAATTGTAGTTCCTGAACAACTGGAGGGCCATAGTTTAAGATTTCAAATAAAAAACTAAGAGCAATTCCTTTTTCCTGTTGGCAGCACTGCAGGGATCCATCAAAAACTCAGCTTTACATCCTCTACAAGCATTCTTCTCCTCCTTGCCTGCTCTCCTGCTCAGAGTACCATGGCCCCCATCAAGTTTATGTAGCACTGCCCCCTTGAGGGCTGCTGGATTTCTCACCTTTCAGGTCCCCCTGGATTACCGATAGCAACTGCATGCAGAATCTTAACACTTTACTTTCCGGCTCAGTCAATGAACAGTCTAGGGGTTGTTGTTTTTGTTGTTTTATTTTATATGAGGATGGAAGAAAGGATGAGTGGGATACTCCAAACTTGAACTATTTACAATGCTGAGGACTTCTGTCTGAGAATGCGGAAAGGCCGCAGCTTCATCCTGCCACTAGATGATTCTGAGGTAACGTTCTTGAGTACTTATCTTCAGGGTACTAGCCTAACACCCCCTTTCTAACCACCAGCTGACCCATCCTCTGACTACTCTACTCCGGAGTGGCCCCCTTCCTGTTCAGGCCCCGAGACACGATCCCCTGTACTCACGATACTGCTTTTCAGGTTCTCCAGTGTCTTAACTCCTCCTAGTCAGCTCTTCTGGACCTCTGGGTTCAGCTCCTCACTTCTGGCTCACCAGGCTGACTGCCTGTGACCATACACCAACCGCTGCAGAAGAGGAGGCAGCCACCACCCTCCTTCCGGGACTCTGCTCACCAGCCAAAGACCCCGAGCACATGTGCTCTTGGCTTTTATACTACACCCCACAATGCTCCGAGACAACCAGCCTGTGCCAATCACTGGGGCTGTATCAAAGCCTGTGTGCTCATTGGCCAGGTTTCCTCCACTGTCCAATGTGCCTCCCCATTGGACCAGAGGGGACACTCCCCCAGACCACATGAATCACACTGAGCACATTGAGCAGACCTAACTCACAGATCCTGCTCCCTGTTAAGCAGAGAGAAATATAGAATTTACCTGCTGCTCCTCTGATAGGCAGACAGAGCCAAAAACTATACTCACTCTCTAGTTCCTACCTAGGAGGGTGCTACATTTACATTATCCACTTGACCTCCGGAAGATTTACCTCCCCTTCGTGACCAGGCCATTTTTTTGCGATACGGCACTGCGTTACTTTAACTGACAATTACATGGTCATGTAGCGCATGTACATAAATGAAAGACAGACAATTTTGAAACAAAAACAATATTTTTTACTTTCTGCTATAAAACCCATCCAATAAAAAAATTTAAAAAATCTAATTTTCTTAATAAATTTAGGCCAATATGTATTCTGCTCCATATTTTTGGTAAAAAAAATCCCAATAAGCATTTGATTGGTTTCCAAAAAAAGTCATACCGTCCACAAACTATAGGTTATATACTGGATTTTTTTTTTTTTTAAACTAATAATGATGGTGATCAGCGACTTTTAGCGGGACTGCGATATTGTGACAAACAGTCTGACACTAACTGACACTTTGTGGGAACCAGTGGCACTAATACAGTGGTCAATGCTAAATATATGCACTGTCACTGCACTAATTAAACTGGCTGGGAAGGGTTAAACATGTAGGGCGGTCAAAGGGTTAAATGTGTGCCTAACCAGTGTTTTTGTGTACTATGTGTGGTGCTTTCACGAAGGAATGTGATGGATGTCAATCCTTGCTTTGCAGGGAAAAAATCCATTACATCTATGCTGAAAGGACTGAGCTCTGCATTGTTTACATATGCAGAGCTCTGTCTAGCCGTTCTCCTCACCGGAATTGCAGAATCACATATGTATATATGTGTGTGTGTGTGTGTGTGTGTGTGTGTATATATATATATATATATATATATATATATATACACACACCCACAATATTTTACCAAAAGTATTGGGATGCCTGCCTTTACATGCACATGAACTTAATGACATCCCAGTCTTAGTCCGTAGGATTCAATATGCTGTTAGTACACCCTTTACAGCTATAACTGCTTCAAATCTTGTGGGAAGGCTGTCCACAAGGCTTAGGAGTGTGTCTATAGGAATGTTTAACCATTCTTCCAGGAGCACATTTGTGAGGTCAGGCACTGATGTTGTTGAGAAGGCCTGGCTCGCAGTCTGCGCTCTAATTCATCCCAAAAGTGTTCTGTCTGGTTGAGGCCAGGACTCTGTGCAGGCCAGTCAAGTTCCTCCACCTCAAACTCATCCATGTCTTTATGGACCTTCCTTTGTGCACTACTGTGCAGTCATGTTGGAACAGAAAGGGCCAACCCCAAACTGTTCCAACAAAGTTGGGAGCATGAAATTGTCCAAAATGTCTTGGTATGCAAGCGCCTTAAGAGTTCCCTTCACTGGAACTAAGGGGCCAAGCCCAACCCCTGAATATCCACCCCACACCATAATCCTTCCTCCACAAAGCAAGGTCCATAAACACATGGGTGAGCGAGATTGCGGTGGAGGAACTTGACTTGCCTGCACAGAGTCCTGACCTCAGCCCGATAGAACACCTATGGGATGAATTAGAGCAGAGACTGCAAGCCAGGCCTTCTGGTCCAACATCAGTGCCTGATCTTTACAAGCGCACTTCTGGAAGAATGGTCAAACATTCCCATAGACACACTCCTAAACCTTGTTTCTTAGAAGAGTTGAAGCTGTTATAGCTACAAAGGGTGGGCCAACTCAATATTGAATCTAAGACTGGGATGCCATTAGGTTCATGTGTGTGTATGGTAGGCGTGCCATTGCCAGAAGGTTTGCTGTCTCTCCCAGCACAGTCTCATTAGCATGGAGGAGATTCCAGGAGACAGGCAGACTAGGAGAGTTGGACAGGGCAGTAGAAGGCTCTTAACCATCAGCAGGACCGGTATCTGCTCCTTTGTGCAAGGAGGAACCGGATGAGCACTGCCAGAGCCCTACAAAATGACCTTCAGCAGGCCGATGATGTGTATATAGAGGGGAGGGGGATACCGCGCTTCTGGGAAGTAAGTTATCTAATCTCTAAATTAATTGGTGAACACAAATTTGAATTGGTGAAATAAAATATAGATTCTAGATATTTAAATACACTTATGAATAGGGTAAAATCAATAAATAGTCTGTGTTCATTGCATATAAATCAATCAAGTATAAAGTGCATCAGTGTAATAAATATTATAGAAAAATACTCACAATCTTAGCCCAATAAAATTGTGCAAATACATACAATCAATACAGTGACAGATAAAGTGCTCAGTGCATTAAACAAATGGGTGAATGAATAAATAAAAAGTCCTTAATAAAGTGCTGCAAGTGACCCCAAATTTCAAAAATATCAAAAAAAAAGAAAAAAATCTAATGCAGATATTTAAAAACTGTATCCAGGTGATGGAAGCCTTCAAAGTGGTGTATACCCTCCACCTAACACCATGTAAATTATGGGGTGCTTCTTCTCACTCGTTACCCCTCAGGGTGTGCTAATCGCTCACCTCAATATATCTGATCATGAGCCTTGTGATAAACATTCAATACTCCTCTCCTCTCCTTCCTTAACCTTCAAACAGGGATGGTGCTCAGTCTGCCTTATATCGATCAGGGTCCCGTGTTCTCCAGGTGACCAACGGATCTCAAAAAAAAGGCCCACAATAGTGCAATATTGCCATATAATTCTGACTTTATTTGAATGGATTAAAAGCACTTACATACAACGCTCAAAATTGCGCCGTCAATAACAAACAGGAACGATCGCGGTCCTCACTTCCGTGTATATACGTCACTTCCGGTCAAGCGGCCCTACGCGTTACGCCACGTCCGCTCACGTGGCTTCTTCAGGGGATCGCTAATAGACGTAAGTGACGCTCATTTATAAGCCTGGAGCCGGATGTACTAAATTCGCCATTTTTTCTCCTCTATTCTTTACCTAATGGATTCCCGGAACCGGATGTCCCTATTCCGCCATTTTTGAACATCCACTTCCCGGGAATATGTGATTGCAGATTAACAAGAAACATTCTGTATTTCTCAAATTATCTTTAAAATGATAGTCATTTTCTTAATACTTATTCAGGCTATAGTCCGAATTATTGAATCATTATTCTTAATTAATATCTGTTCCGAGGCTACACAGACCGGAAATGAGGTATACGGTCATACTCATAACTTATTATATAATATACCCCTGGTATATCCATACCAACAGAGGGAACCAGGATCCACCTAAATGATCATTTCATACCCGCTCTATACCCCTGTGTGGGGTGGGTATTTCTGGTGAGTGGGCTACTTACCCTAGGGGTCACTGAGCACCTCACCTTGTTACCCACCACGGGGTCACTGTATTTGTCACGGTATTTGTATATGAAGATTCCGTCACCTATATTCATTTATGGACTAAATTCGCCACTCAGTCACTTTGATTGTTTACTTTGATTATGCGCACTGGCCACATGGACTTTTTTGGCCTTTGATATCCAGTCACTTTATTTCATTTACTATTTATGTGCACTGATCACTTTATTGCATCTTCTGGTCGCTACAATTTCACTTCATTTACTTATTCCTGTGCACATTGCCACTTTATTGATTATTCACCTTTAGTGCACCTTATTATATTTGATACTTTCGAGTGCACTGAGTCACTTTCTATATATATATATATATATATATATATATATATATATATATATATATATATTTATATATATATATGATTTTCTGTCACCTTTATTTAGTCTAGCTTTTTATAGCTATTAATTTATTGCACTGTTGTTGCACCCCACCTTATATATTTATATCTTTATTATATATTTATTTATCATTTTATTATATATCTATTCACATACTGTGTATTTATAGTTCTGATATATATATATATTTATTCAACTGTTTTGTATTTACACACTGTTGCCCTTTATTATCCATACCTCAACTTATTGTCAGTAGGCAGCGCCATTCCCCTACCTTTACCTTTAAATACTTCAAGAAAACTATCCTTTAATTGCTGAATTTCATGCACCCCCTCTGGCTTCCTATAGAAAAGGTCAAACAATAAAAGATAGACTAGTGAAAACTGATCATTACAACATATCACAACCTGCTATTACTTTTTTAGGACCATGCAATACGGGATCTTATCCCTGTCTGAATTTCATACAATGCAATTCGACGATTAAAGGTAACATTTTTACACACCCACATAAGGGATATAACATTGCAATAAAACAGCACTATACGTGCCAATCAAATTATGTGATATATATTATTAAATGTCCGTGCGTGTTAGTATATGTTAGTGAAACTACACAAAAATCAAGGATAGAATCACTAGACATAAATGTTAGATTTGTGATGAATTGGTACAGCTACCTTTAGCTAGACATTTTGTAGAGCAAAAACATGCGGTTTCTCAGCTTAAATTTATGGTCATTGATGGAATTTCTAGGAATCGCAGAGGTGGTGATCGATTGAAATTGAGAAAACGTGAAGTTCAATGGATACACACATTAGATAGTTTACAACCTAAGGAGTTAAATACAGAATTAGACCTGCATCTCTTTATTTGAGCGATTTGATTTAAAAGGTCTTTCTATGGATTTATTATCTTTCATGGTGGATTTACAGATGTATTTGGAGTATTATATATATATATATATATATATATATATATATATATATATATATATATATATATGTACTTTTTTTGTACTTCATATTTCATGTATTTTTTGTACTTTATATTTTCATTGTATTAGGAAAGATATATGGATGCCTTTGATGAAAGTGATTGGATTGATGTGATGCACTGGATCCTATGTTCCTTTCCTGTTGTTAAGTGCGTTACACGTTCGAGAATATTATTGTGAACGAATATAACGACTTCTTTTTAATCTATTCATTTCTTTTTAACAGCATATACCAATCATAGTGAATACAGACTACAATATAGAATATATAACTATATTTATTCACAAGACATGTATTCACAATAAATAGTTAGACTTGAGGTGACACAAAAAGATAACTTTCACATAAAATACAAACGTAAGCAATAAATGCAAATGTGAATGTGGCTCAATAATAAAAGTAAAAAGAAAGCAAGATTACGTTTTTCCCAGGTATAGTAGAAACCATAGACAAGTGTTCTATATATCAGACCAAAATTGTCTGCGAATTGCGCAGCCAACAGTCACTCTGCTGCAGTTGGAGTGAGAATAGGCTATGCAAAATGGGAGACTAAATTGCTTATATTCTGCCAACTTGGTAATAATAAAAAAACTTAGAAAAACAAAAATCAGTTTTTAGAGAAAAATCTACTATGGTTGATATGACTGGAAATGTAATCCAGTTACCCTTGACATAAAAATCAAAACATATAAGGAAGGCAATAAGCAATAGGAAATAATATTCAAACAATCAGCAATGTATATTTACCACTTAAAAATGGCTGCTGGCTTAAAATGGTCATTACCAGTGTCCTTAAGATGGCTGCCTTTCCCAAAATGGTGGCCGGTTAGGGAGGAGTTGCATCTGGTGTCCTTCAGAGTATCAAGTGAGGGATGGAGCAAGATGGAGTATGTATGAGTGAGTATGAGTATGGATGTAGTAGTGTGTGTGTTGAAGTATATTGAAGTGTTGTAGTGATGTAGTGTATCTCATCTCACATCGGGGTTCCTTTTCATTTTGTGTTGAACAAAAGGGTCGTAAAAATGATAATAACCCGAACCCAGAAGGAGGAACTTCTTTCACATTGGTTGGGATTACTTAACCATTAATTGGTGGGATTATTGGGCAACACCTCTACTAGTCACCCAGTGTATTGTATATTAAAATTATGTGATAATTTCTTCATTTAGTTATAATCATAAAAACAATATGAGAATCTGTCCATATTCTCATGGTACAGGCGTGGCCATCTGATATTTCCACAATGTATTTATGTAAGGATTGGATTTGGTAACGCCGTTTAATAAGGATGCATTATTAATATAGTATATATTGATTAGGAAAGAATGATTTACCCAGATACTATATATTTTACATTTAGTAGCGTTAAAAACCATGTGGATACATATGTAGTTATACATGTATTGCTACACGACAACTTTTCTATATCTGGGTTATTTTCAATCAGAATACTATCTAAAATAATATGCTTCCCATGGGGGATTGTCTGTATGACACAATCTCTCCCCCCTCTTGGTGTAGGTAAATGAATGACACGTTTATGTCTCTGTCCAGGGTTTTTCCGATATTTGTCTTCTCATGGTAGAAACAATAGTTTATTTGCTAGGGAATGGGTGAAGACAGGTGTGATGTTAAATTTGAGTTTCAAACATGATGTTTTACGACTTTCCCTGAGCCTCCTTTCTTCAAGACCAGGGGATATGGCTTTTATTTTAAAGACGTGTAAATAATGGCTAAACATGTTCAATAAATAAAGCAATGTGTCCTTGAAACCGAAGGGATTCTGACTGAAATAGTGATGAGGTCATTTAAGGCCTCAGAAAGTTCACAATTCTTGACCTGTAATATGAAAAACGTATGTCTATTTCGTATCATAGGTCTGACACTGTGTTATAATTAACACAACTGATTGTATTCTATGAACTGATTAATGTGACAGATGGTTCCTATTAACACATTGTATCAAAGAGATGAATTGAGATTTTCGTGACCAGATATGTTCTGATCCAAAGAAGGGCGCTATCGGACAAGCCTGAAACCGTAATTATGGACATTTTCTGACAGACTTTTGTATTATGTCTATGTGACTTGATTTGATTGTATTTATCCATTAAAGATTTTATGTGCAGCAATCCCATTTGACTGTTTTCGTTATATATATAAATTAAGGTGTAATAGATAGTCCAAATAATGAGAAACGATCCACCACACTAACAGCGCTAATGAATGGATAAACCTATAGCAAGGTGTAATATTAAGGTATAATGGAAATGATAACAGGCAAATAATACGTTTTTTTCAAACAAGCCAGTTGTCATGGATAGCAGTCCAAATATAAAGGGAAGGGTGTGAAGAATTCTTATACACCAACACTTCAACCAATCACCGGTGCTCCCCCCTCTCTCCTGGAACTCACCAGATGAATGGTCAAAAAAGCTCCCTCAAAATGTGATGAAATCACCATATGGACTTCTCCAGCCACCGATCACTCGGAACTCCATATACACCTTATATGCCTTCTTATGTCACTCCACTCGTGATGACATGTAAATAAAGAGTGGGGGCCACACAGTGTAATCCCGCAAATTTATTGATAAAAGAAACACACTCATAAAACCCCACTCCCTCCAGATGTCTACTTACAGCAAAACATCAGAATGTAGGCATTCAATCATACATGGACGCTTGGTGGTCCATCA
Organism: Pelophylax lessonae; assembly: GCF_965119305.1. Taxonomy (NCBI): domain Eukaryota; kingdom Metazoa; phylum Chordata; class Amphibia; order Anura; family Ranidae; genus Pelophylax; species Pelophylax lessonae. Next base: position 629,944,223 of record NC_138769.1, on the reverse strand, counting down.
CCCGTCTATTGGAATCCTTAGAACCGTAGCGTGGCCAAGCGTAAAACGGGTGTCGGGCGACCGCACACACACGCCCTGACGTTTCGTCACTAAGACTTCTTCCGAGAGCGTGTGTGCGCGGCGCGGTCTGCCGATATTTACCGGTAATCCGGCGCAGGCGCACTCAGCTCCGTAGCCGCTACCCGGAAGTGAAAGGAACACAACATCCTCCGCTGCGTAGCATCACTCCCTGCGGTCGGACTTCCGTCCAGGACCGTGGTAAAAACCAATACTGGCTTCCGGTTCCCACCCCAGACATTCCAGCACCAACTAGGACGTCGGACTTCTGCGGAACACGGCTATACAGGATCAAGATAAACTAATGTACTGTGTAATTTGCATCTATGCATCATTGGAATGCCGTAATTTTCACAATAAAAACGGCAATACCATAACAAACAATTATCATTTCAAAATTAAAATACCTCAAAACCACCACAAGTGGGAAGGTATATTTCATAATATATATAAATATATACACAGCTGAAAAGAGTATACATGAATAATAATCACTAAATAGATAAAGAATTAATCTGTATATATAATTTAAGTTTAAAACCAATAAAATATCATACGTACACTATGTATCTACGCATGACAATAAAAAATTGAACAAAACAAGATGTATCAAATAATATTAGTAAAACCTGATACTCTCTAAAACACCTAAAAATTCCAACACATAAAAAGGATCATCAGATACTGATTATATCTGACAGACAAGGACAAGCATATAATATTTTAAAAGCATCTCCAAATGAATAAAAAAGAATAAAAAACACACCAAAGGTTTAGAAGATTTTTACCCTCCTTAAAACCACACATATCAAAACTCCACATAATTAATAGTTGCTAATGAAACAATTGATATCCAAATCAATGTTCAAGCCTTTGGGATGTAAAGATTCGGTAAGGTAGATCCAGTGTGTTTCGCGTTTGGACAGTTCGCAAACTCTATTAGATCCTCTCCACACTGGATCGACCCTTTCCACACCCCAAAATTTGAGATGTGTGGGATCACTATTGTGATAATCACGAAAGTGTAAAGATACATTATGATCCTTAAAACCATTTCTAATATTTGTAATATGCTCCGACACTCTGATGGCAATAGTGCGTTTTGTTCTTCCAATATATAACAGATTGCAAGGACACTGTAAACAGTACACAACATGTGTACTGTTGCATGTTATCAGATCTTTAATCTGAAAACATCGTCCATTAGAGGGAGACGTGAACATTGTATGGTTCCTCAGGTGTGTCCGCACCTGTCTGCATGTTTTACACTGTCTACAGGCAAAAAAACCTACAGTCTTTTCCCAAAACATTGTAGGTTTAATGGGGGGGTCCAACACTTTTTTGACTATTTGGTCTCCAAAGGTGGGCCCTCTCCTATATATGAAAGAAGGGTTTTCGGGTAATATTCCACTGAGAACTTTATCCATGCATAACACAGGCCAGTGCTTTTTAAAAATTTGCTCAACCTCCCGATGTTGTGCGTTATACTGGGTTATAAAGCTCCATTCAAAATCTTGTGTGGGCTGTCTCACCGTGTCCCTAAGACATTCAATCTGTGACAGCCTACCTACTTCGGCAATAGTGGTGTCCAATTTCTGAATTTCGTACCCCTTTTCCACGAATCTTTGTTTTAAAACTTGGGCCTGGGTTTCAAAGTCCTCATCCATGGTACAATTTCTCCTGACTCGGAGAAACTGTCCCCTCGGAATATTGGACAGCCATTTATGGTGATGACCACTATGGACGGGGAGATATCTGTTCTGGTCAGTGGGCTTGAAAAAGACCTTAGTCTTTAGCCCACCTTCCAGAAGCGATATCTCCACGTCCAAGAAATGGATATTAGTTCGACTCCAATTAAAGTCTAATTTTATGTTATAGGAATTGTTGTTCAATTTTCCACAAAAGTCTAAAAGGGAGGATTCGTTCCCAGCCCAAACGAAGAACAAATCATCTATGTATCTACGATAGATCACCAGTTCTCTGTACTGGGCAGCGTATATGAAACGGTCCTCCCATTCGCCCATAAATATATTTGCTAGGCTTGGAGCGAACTTAGCTCCCATTGCCACTCCTCTCTGTTGCTGATAAAACACATCGTTGAACCAAAAATAATTATGAGCCAAACAAAAATCTAAGGCATCTCTAAAAAATCTTTTTTGGCACTCGGGAATGTCATCACGCTTGCTAAAAGCCCAATTGAATGCCAAAAGGGCATCATCATGTTGGATGATCGTATATAATGAGGCTACATCTCCTGTTACCAGGAAGATGTCCTCATTATTAGGTAACGACAAATCCTTAAGAGCCAAAAGAAGAGCCTTTGTGTCCCGTAAATAGGATCTCAGTTGGATCACACTGGTTTGTAAAAAGTGATCAAGATATTCTCCCAATCTGGAAGAAACTGATTGTATCCCATTTACAATGGGCCTAGCCGGAGGATTAACCTGATCTTTATGCAAGGTATAAATGGTTGGTATTCTACTAAAGCTGGGTGCAAGATATTGTTTTTCTTTTTTAGACAATATATGTGTATCGTAACCTTTATCAATTAATACACTCAATTCTCGTCTGTATTGTAAAGTGGGGTCTTTTTCTAAAACTCTATATGTGTCAGTATCCACTAAAAGGGAGGTTAGTTGAGCATGGTAGTATTCCTTTTTTAGTAACACTACCCCTCCCCCCTTATCTGCCGGTCTGATGATCACATTTTTTCTCTTTTCTAGAGATTGTAACCCTTCTTGAATATATCTGGGATTCACCACTTTCTTTGTGGGAATCTCCTTGAGGTCCCGAATCACAAGGTTTTTAAACACCTCAATGTGCTGATTTGAGGACTGTTGTGGGTTAAACAGTGAATTATTTTTAAGTCCACTGTCCACACCCAATGTATAATTCATCAGTCCAGCTCTAGTGGAGCCTACCGATCTCGCGGGATTGAGATAATACTTCTTGAGATTGATTTTTCTTATATATTTGTGTAAATCTACATACACATTAAATTTGTTTACTGGTTTCTGTTTGGCGCATTTCAAACCTGCGTGTAATATGTTCAATTCTTTATTAGTCAGGGTCACATCTGCCAAGTTATTAATACCGCTTAATCGAAGTCCCTCCTTTTTTTGCTGTTTGCGTCCAGCCCTACATCCCCTGACGTGGGGTTTCCCATATGCTGGTGTGGGCCTGACTTGTGTCCCCATTGTGAGGGGTACGGTCCCAGGGATTGGGGAGGACCCCACCTTTGAGGTCTCCCCCTCCAAGGTTTGCCACCTCTCCCCCCCCCCTGCCTCTTCCTCCTCTCCATTGAAAAGGGCGAGGTGGGTGTGTGACTGGGGAATTAAACTCATTCTGTTGAGACAATGGTTGAAATCGATTTTGCGTAGGGACCCGATACGGGTAATTAAATCTATGATCCCCCTGATAGTCATATGTATCCGTATTTGACTGATGTCCACTATGGTTACCCTGAACATAATACGAACTAGAATTCTTAGGTCTAGCTCCTTTAGGGCCCTTAGGACCAGAATTAGCCCTAGGAGGACCTCCTGGGGTACTAGGGAAGGGGGCCGGCCGCTGAGTATCCAGATTAGGGGCTGGCTGTCCTACTCCACCCATTTGTCTGGAATTAGTACCTGCAACAGGATTTTGCCATAAATAAATAGAATTGTTTTTAAAATCCTCCAAATCTCGATAGTACTTTTTTACTTTTTTCTTGTGGGTGTCCTTGTCTATTTTTTCCAACTTTTTCTTGATGTCTGTGTTGAATTTTAAAACAACAGGCAATTCTTTATCTAATATACTCTTTAAATCAGCTATCTTTTTCTCCAAAGCCTTCATTTTGCGTTTTTTCCTTTTTAAAATTAATTCTTGTAACTTAATGCCAACGCTGTTAAAGAATTCTAACCACTCTGACTTAGAACCCTCATCGTCTAACGCATCTTGGGGAGTGACCTCCCACCTGAGGCTCCTCATTATAATACGTTCTTTGATGTACTTCTCAAATGTAAAAATGTCCCACCACGTCCGAACCTGTTTCTCTAAGGTATAACCCAGAGCATTCAGGTTGGAGGTGAGGTCCTGAGACGTGTTAGTGTCAATGACATTAGAGAAGATACTATCCACCTCCAATTGTCTGTCTTTTAAAAAGGATATAGCATCCATGGCTGCAGGGTTAAATACAAGTTAATATTAATAAAGGAGTGAAAAAATTGCCCTAGCGCCACACTTGCAATGAAAACACTCACCCTGCGCTCAACTCAAGACAAACTTAAAAAGGGGGATAATAATACATAAATAAAACCTGAACGGTCTCAGCAGCTGTTATAATCAAAATAAAATTCTAAATCAAGGTGTAATAGATAGTCCAAATAATGAGAAACGATCCACCACACTAACAGCGCCAATGAATGGATAAACCTATAGCAAGGTGTAATATTAAGGTATAATGGAAATTATAACAGGCAAATAATACGTTTTTTTCAAACAAGCCAGTTGTCATGGATAGCAGTCCAAATATCCATGACAACTGGCTTGTTGGAGAAAAAGATAGCTGATTTAAAGAGTATATTAGATAAAGATAAAGAATTGCCTGTTGTTTTAAAATTCAACACAGACATCAAGAAAAAGTTTGAAAAAATAGACAAGGACACCCACAAGAAAAAAGTAAAAAAGTACTATCGAGATTTGGAGGATTTTAAAAACAATTCTATTTATTTATGGCAAAATTCTGTTGCGGGTACTAATTCCAGACAAATGGGTGGAGTAGGACAGCCAGCCCCTAATCTGGATACTCAGCGGCCGGCCCCCTCCCCTACTACCCCAGGAGGTCCTCCTAGGGCTAATTCTGGTCCTAAGGGCCCTAAAGGAGCTAGACCTAAGAATTCTAGTTCGTATTATGTTCAGGGTAACCATAGTGGACATCAGTCAAATACGGATACATATGACTATCAGGGGGATCATAGATTTAATTCCCCGTATCGGGTCCCTACGCAAAATCGATTTCAACCATTGTCTCAACAGAATGAGTTTAATTCCCCAGTCACACACCCACCTCGCCCTTTTCAATGGAGAGGAGGAAGAGGCAGGGGGGGAGGATAGGTGGCAAACCTTGGAGGGGGAGACCTCAAGGGTGGGGTCCTCCCCAATCCCAGGGACCGTACCCCTCACAATGGGGACACCAGTCAGGCCCACACCAGCATATGGGAAACCCCACATCAGGGGATGTAGGGCTGGACCCAAACAGCAAAAAAAGGAGGGACTTTGATTAAGCGGTATTAATAACTTGGCAGATGTGACCCTGACTAATAAAGAATTGAACATATTACACGCAGGTTTGAAATGCGCCAAACAGAAACCAGTAAACAAATTTAATGTGTATGTAGATTTACACAAATATATAAGAAAAATCAATCTCAAGAAGTATTATCTCAATCCCGCGAGATCGGTAGGCTCCACTAGAGCTGGACTGATGAATTATACATTGGGTGTGGACAGTGGACTTAAAAATAATTTACTGTTTAACCCACAACAGTCCTCAAATCAGCACATTGAGGTGTTTAAAAACCTTGTGATTCGGGACCTCAAGGAGATTCCCACAAAGAAAGTGGTGAATCCCAGATATATTCAAGAAGGGTTACAATCTCTAGAAAAGAGAAAAAATGTGATCATCAGACCGGCAAATAAGGGGGGAGGGGTAGTGTTACTAAAAAAGAGATACTACCATGCTCAACTAACCTCCCTTTTAGCGGATGCTGACACATATAGAGTTTTAGAAAAAGACCCCACTTTACAATACAGACGAGAATTGAGTGTATTAATTGATAGAGGTTACGATACACATATATTGTCTAAAAAAGAAAAACAATATCTTGCACCCAGCTTTAGTAGAATACCAACCATTTATACCTTGCCGAAGGTGCATAAAGATCAGGTTAATCCTCCGGCTAGGCCCATTGTAAATGGGATACAATCAGTTTCTTCCAGATTGGGAGAATATCTTGATCACTTTTTACAAACCAGTGTGATCCAACTGAGATCCTATTTACGGGACACAAAGGCTCTTCTTTTGGCTCTTAAGGATTTGTCGTTACCTAATAATGAGGACATCTTCCTGGTAACAGGAGATGTAGCCTCATTATATACAATCATCCAACATGAGGATGCCCTTTTGGCATTCAATTGGGCTTTTAGCAAGCGTGATGACATTCCCGAGTGCCAAAAAAGATTTTTGAGAGATGCCTTAGATTTTTGTTTGGCTCATAATTATTTTTGGTTCAACGATGTGTTTTATCAGCAACAGAGAGGAGTGGCAATGGGAGCTAAGTTCGCTCCAAGCCTAGCAAATATATTTATGGGCGAATGGGAGGACCGTTTCATATACGCTGCCCAGTACAGAGAACTGGTGATCTATCGTAGATACATAGATGATTTGTTCTTCGTTTGGGCTGGGAACGAATCCTCCCTTTTAGACTTTTGTGGAAAATTGAACAACAATTCCAATAACATAAAATTAGACTTTAATTGGAGTCGAACTAATATCCATTTCTTGGACGTGGAGATATCGCTTCTGGAAGGTGGGCTAAAGACTAAGGTCTTTTTCAAGCCCACTGACCGGAACGGATATCTCCCCGTCCATAGTGGTCATCACCATAAATGGCTGTCCAATATTCCGAGGGGACAGTTTCTCCGAGTCAGGAGAAATTGTACCATGGATGAGGACTTTGAAACCCAGGCCCAAGTTTTAAAACAAAGATTCGTGGAAAAGGGGTACGAAATTCAGAAATTGGACACCACTATTGCCGAAGTAGGTAGGCTGTCAAAGATTGAATGTCTTAGGGACACGGTGAGACAGCCCACACGGGATTTTGAATGGAGCTTTATAACCCAGTATAACGCACAACATCGGGAGGTTGAGCAAATTTTTAAAAAGCACTGGCCTGTGTTATGCATGGATAAAGTTCTCAGTGGAATATTACCCGAAAACCCTTCTTTCATATATAGGAGAGGGCCCACCTTTGGAGACCAAATAGTCAAAAAAGTGTTGGACCCCCCCATTAAACCTACAATGTTTTGGGAAAAGACTGTAGGTTTTTTTGCCTGTAGAAAGTGTAAAACATGCAGACAGGTGCGGACACACCTGAGGAACCATACAATGTTCACGTCTCCCTCTAATGGACAATGTTTTCAGATTAAAGATCTGATAACATGCAACAGTACGCATGTTGTGTACTGTTTACAGTGTCCTTGCAATCTGTTATATATTGGAAGAACAAAACGCACTATTGCCATCAGAGTGTCGGAGCATATTACAAATATTAGAAATGGTTTTAAGGATCATAAGGTATCTTTACACTTTCGTGATTATCACAATAGTGATCCCACACATCTCAAATTTTGGGGTGTGGAAAGGGTTGATCCAGTGTGGAGAGGATCTAATAGAGTTCGCGAACTGTCCAAACGCGAAACACACTGGATCTACCTTACCGAATATTTACATCCCAAAGGCTTGAACATTGATTTGGATTTCAATTGTTTCATTTGCAACTATTAATTATGTGGAGTTTTGATATGTGTGGTTTTAAGGAGGGTAAAAATCTTCTAAACCTTTGGTGTGTTTTTTATTCTTTTTTATTCATTTGGAGATGCTTTTAAAATATTATATGCTTGTCCTTGTCTGTCAGATCTAATCAGTATCTGATGATCCTTTTTATGTGTTGGAATTTTTAGGTGTTTTAGAGAGTATCAGGTTTTACTAATATTATTTGATACATCTTGTTTTGTTCAATTTTTTATTGTCATGCGTAGATACATAGTGTACGTATGATATTTTATTGGTTTTAAACTTAAATTATATATACAGATTAATTCTTTATCTATTTAGTGATTATTATTCATGTATACTCTTTTCAGCTGTGTATATATTTATATATATTATGAAATATACCTTCCTACTTGTGGTGGTTTTGAGGTATGTTAATTTTGAAATGATAATTGTTTGTTATGGTATTGCTGTTTTTATTGTGAAAATGACGGCATTCCAATGATACATAGATGCAATTTACACAGTACATTAGTGTATCTTGATCCTATATAGCCGTGTTCCGCAGAAGTCCGACGTCCTAGTTGGTGCTGGAATGTCTGGGGTGGGAACCGGAAGCCAGTATTGGTGTTTACCACGGTCCTGGACGGAAGTCCAACCGCAGGAAGTGACACTACGCAGCGGAGGATGTTGTGTTCCTTTCACTTCCGGGTAGCGGCTACGGAGCTGAGTGCGCTCGCGCCGGATTACCGGTAAATATCGGCAGACCTCGCCGCGCACACACGCTCTCGGAAGAAGTCTTAGTGACGAAACGTCAGGGCGTGTGTGCGCGGTCGCCCGACACCCGTTTTATGCTTGGCCACGCTACGGTTCTAAGGATTCCAATAGACCGGGTGATGGACCACCAAGCGTCCATGTATGATTGAATGCCTACATTCTGATGTTTTGCTGTAAGTAGACATCTGGAGGGAGTGGGGTTTTATGAGTGTGTTTCTTTTATCAATGAATTTGCGGAATTACACTATGTGGCCCCCACTCTTTATTTACATGTCATCACGAGTGGAGTGACATAAGAAGGCATATAAGGTGTATATGGAGTTCGGAGTGATCGGTGGCTGGAGAAGTCCATATGGTGATTTCATCACATTTTGAGGGAGCTTTTTTGACCATTCATCTGGTGAGTTCCAGGAGAGAGGGGGGGGGGGGGGCACCGGTGATTGGTTGAAGTGTTGGTGTATAAGAATTCTTCACACCCTTCAATTTATATTTGGACTGCTATCCATGACAACTGGCTTGTTTGTAAAAACCGTATTATTTGCCTGTTATCATTTCCATTATACCTTAATATTACACCTTGCTATAGGTTTATCCATTCATTAGCGCTGTTAGTGTGGTGGATCGTTTCTCATTATTTTGACTATCTATTACACCTTGATTTAGAATTTTATTTTGATTATAACAGCTGCTGAGACCGTTCAGGTTTTATTTATGTATTATTATCCCCCTTTTTAAGTTTGTCTTGAGTTGAGCGCAGGGTGAGTGTTTTCATTGCAAGTGTGGCGCTAGGGCAAATTTTTTTCACTCCTTTATTAATATATATATATATATATATATATATACAGTGCCTTGCGAAAGTATTCGCCCCCCTTGAACTTTACTACCTTTTGCCACATTTCAGGCTTCAAACATAAAGATATAAAACTGTAATTTTTTGTGAAGAATCAACAACAAGTGGGACACAATCATGAAGTGGAACGAAATTTATTGGATATTTCAAAATTTTTAACAAATAAAAAACTGAAAAATTGGGCGTGCAAAATTATTCATCCTCCTTAAGTTAATACTTTGTAGCGCCACCTTTTGCTGCGATTATAGCTGTAAGTCGCTTGGGGTATGTCTCTATCAGTTTTGCACATCAAGAGACTGAAATTGCCCATTCCTCCTTGCAAAACAGCTCAAGCTCAGTGAGGTTGGATGGAGAGCGTTTGTGAACAGCAGTTCTCAGTTCTTTCCACAGATTCTCGATTGGATTCAGGTCTGGACTTTGACTTGGCCATTCTAACACCTGGATATGTTTATTTGTGAACCATTCCATTGTAGATTTTGCTTTATGTTTTGGATCATTGTCTTGGAAGACAAATCTCCGTCCCAGTCTCAGGTCTTTTGCAGACTCCATGAGGTTTTATTCCAGAATGGTCCTGTATTTGGCTCCATCCATCTTCCCATCAATTTTAACCATCTTCCCTGTCCCTGCTGAAGAAAAGCAGGCCCAAACCATGATGCTGCCACCACCATGTTTGACAGTGGGGATGGTGTGTTCAGGGTGATGAGCTGTGTTGCTTTTACGCCAAACATAACGTTTTGCATTGTTGCCAAAAAGTTTGATTTTGGTTTCATCTGACCAGAGCACCTTCTTCCACATGTTTGGTGTGTCTCCCAGGTGGCTTGTGGCAAACTTTAAACGACACTTTTTATGGATATCTTTAAGAAATGGCTTTCTTCTTGCCACTCTTCCATAAAGGCCAGATTTGTGCAGTATACGACTGATTGTTGTCCTATGGACAGAGTCTCCCACCTCAGCTGTAGATCTCTGCAGTTCATCCAGAGTGATCATGGGCCTCTTGGCTGCATCTCTGATCAGTCTTCTCCTTGTATGAGCTGAAAGTTTAGAGGGACGGTCAGGTCTTCGTAGATTTTCAGTGGTCTGATACTCCTTCCATTTCAATATTATCGCTTGCACAGTGCTCCTTGGGATGTTTAAAGCTTGGGAAAGATTTTTGTATCCAAATCCAGGCTTTAAACTTCTCCACAACAGTATCTCGGACCTGCCTGGTATGTTCCTTGTTCTTCATGATGCTCTCTGCGCTTTAAACGGACCTCTGAGACTATCACAGTGCAGGTTCATTTATACGGAGACTTGATTACACACAGGTGGATTCTATTTATCATCATTAGTCTTTTAGGTCAACATTGGATCATTCAGAGATCCTCACTGAACTTCTGGAGTTTGCTGCACTGAAAGTAAAGGGGCTGAATAATTTTGCACGCCCAATTTTTCAGTTTTTTATTTGTTAACATGATGAAGGGGTCCTGCGTGGCTCTGAAACATTGCACTTATTTTATTGTGATGTGATCTCTCTGCAATAAAAGTTTTGGACTGCAATTGAAGATCCATGGTGTGCTGGCGAACATGTGTATTGATCTGTGATATCAGCAGCTGGGTGGGGAACTCCAGAACATCACATCGCTGGATCCAAGGATGCAATACCTAGGCTAATACAGCACGCACAATCACCCTGTTTGGACAAAGGGATAAAACTGCGTGGGGGGCTCTTTGGACATGGGGTACTGTACCATCTATCCTGAGTGACAAACGCATTGCGTATCTAAATATTAGATCACACAGAAGGATTCTTTCCTTGGGATGTCTGGACACTGTCGGCCCCATTTTGTGGGGACCTCTGTGGGATGTGTTGATTAGGGCCTGTGGATAGTGATGTCCTCACCTAACGCTCCCAGCTCGGCAGAGACAACAACATCTTTCCCTTCCTCTTTTTATGGCTGGCACGATCTTTCATTACCATGATCATCTTTGATGAATGTTTGAACATTTGCATCTCCATCTGTAATACCCCTGAAGAAAGGTTTGACCTGAAACGCGTCGGGTAGATCAGAGAAATCGAGGTGTGCAGGCACTCAATTCACCTAGATGATTATTCAGATTGAGCCCTGATCTTTTTATTCTCATTTGTTTGTATATTTTTTCATGTCCTTTTCAATTCTGTTACAATACAAATGACTGGATTTCAGCATGAACTAATAAATATAAGTTTTTACTGAAATTGATGTTTGGTTGTCTTTAAAGCCCCGTTCACCAATGGGGGTTGTTCTATTTTACTGGATCCAAGGTGAGTATAGTTCCGCTTTTAGTTCACACAGGAATCTTTTTTATGTTCCCTATGCACTGAGCTTAAAAAACACAGGAGTTTTGTGTTTTTTTGGTAGAGAAGCAGCTCAATGTTATCCTATGTGTCCGTACATATCAGGACGTTTAGAGGCATATTTTTAAGCTCCGCGTTTAAAGGCAGAAACGAAAAAACATTCTGGTTTGTGTTTTTTGAGAGGAGTTCTCTGACGGAAAAAAAACGCTAAACCCCTGTACAAAAATGCTCTATATGAGTTTTTCCACCAAAAGAACTGGCATTTTTTCAAGCCTAATTTGCATGGACCCTTAAGCTGCTAGTTTTTATTGCTGGCTTTTTGTATGAGAGACAATAAGGAGGGTCTTTCAGCGATAAGATGTGTTTTCGGATAACCAGATTTCCAGGAACACAAAAGTGGGATAGGACCACTAGCCGTGGTTGGATGCATGTGCTCCATGTACTGTATGGAGTGTATCTTTAATAATGGACACCAATTTTCTAATTTGTAATGGGAACCGGTTTGAATGTATTGGGGCTTTAATAGCCTGTTTGATAGCCCGTTCACAATAAATGTGTTTTTACCATGCATTACCACAACTCATGTTCATGCATGGGTGTATGTGGCGTGCAGAGCCTCCCCCCCTCCCCCCTACACCAGGGCTGTGTGGGGTTATCTCTCGTCAAATAATCTTAGCTATACAGACCTCCAGATTTATGAACCCAACTGCTGTCCAAGGCTCTATGATGTCCAAACCCTTTTTATTGATAAACATACAGTATGTCCTGATTATTTTTGTATTTCTCCGTGCCTTACTTTTTCTCCCCTACCTCCCTCCAACACTTTTAATGCCTTTTGTAATTCACTGTTAATATTTTTCCTCTGTTGATGTAACAGTAAGCGTTTTACGCTCAAATTCGATGTGTGTTAATCATTGCTGTATGTTACTTACTTTGAATAAAATAAAAAATGTTATTGAAAAAAAAAAAAAAGAAAACGCACCAGCACTATAGTGCAACACAGCATGACCATGTCCCCAGGTGTACTGCATTGCTAAAAAAGTGCCAATTTGTTTTTTTTCTACTGCTGAGGTGCAATGACCACTTATTCTCAATAAATGGCAACACGCGTGGCAGCCAACTTAATACAACAGTATGAAAGCATCCTAAACGAGTCCAATTATACAGTAGTTGTTCTGTGACTTGGTCCAGCATACCATTTACTTTTTATGGATGTTATTTAAAGGTGGATTATGTTTATTTTTACTCCGTTCACGCTGAATATAACTTTGACTGCATATGAATGCTAAAGAGGTTTATTGTTTTCTGCCATTTGTGCAGCATATTGAAATGAAATTGAGGTAAAGGACATGTGGCAAGCATATCTGGACAATGTACTGCTGAGGTCTGGTTTGCAATGAATAAGTAGGAGGGTTGTTCTTGGCTGTATTATAAATATATATTATACGGATTTGAGAGATCTGCGGATATATAATAAAGTGGGATTAGCTTTATGAGCAGCTTATTGGAATCAACAACCATGGTATTGTTTGTGCTTGTATTGCCAAAGTAAAATGCTGTTAGAGAATTGTGGATATACAATCATGATTGTCTGAAGGTCCAATTTTACTTACAATGCTATATATACAGTCCATAGGGATAATGCATTTTAAAAATCAATATAGAACAACAAGACACATTGATTGTCATTGTTTGTACGTATTTAGAAAATGTTTCTATTGGTTTCTTTTAGCCCCGGTTCACACTTGTGCGTGTGCGGGGTTCGCATGAAATGTCGGAGCGCACTGCTCCGACATTACATGCGATCGGATGTGCGGTGCGAGTTTAGCCATACAGTTTGTATGGCTAAATTCGCAGCGCAGCTGCACCAAACACGCACAGAACCCTTTTTGGCAGCCGCATCAGGATCGGATCGCACAGCAGTTCACACTTGTGCGATCCGATCCTGTGCGAACTGCACGATCGCACTGCGATATGCGATCAAACTGGGGGTGTCGTTAAGATTACATTGACACCCCCAGCGTATCGCATATGGCAGTGTGAACTGCCGGGGGTGCGTGTGCGATGCGGGAACAGGCTGCAAATTCGCAGCCTTCCTGCATCGCATAAGTGTGAACCGGCACTCAGTTTTCTTCTTTGTTTTTTTGTTTGTTTTTGTTTTTGTTTTTTTTCCTTTATCAGTTACCACCTTCTTTATCACCTTTTATAACCAATGATCTAGCCAGGAAGTCTATTCATTTTCATCTTCCCTTATTAGGCCAAGCAGTTCAGAAAAAGTGTCAGAGGTCTGACAAAGAAAGAAAGAAAGATATAACACTGACAGGGGTGCTTACAGTGCTGAGCCTTTGTTTATTTATTTATGTGAAACCTTTATCCTAAAAGAAAAAAAATGGTTGTTCTGTGCATTCCACACTAATCAATCTCCAGACTGATAATGCTGCTATACAAGGGTATCTCGAATGCTCCTTCATAGAGTGGGGCCACCCTAAGACAAGAAATGTATTAGTGCCCGGTATACTAGGTGAAAAAAAAAAAAGAAAAAGCACTAAAAAGAAAATAAGTGCAGTCATTGCATGTAGGGATTGGTAAATTACACTATATTACTGTAGCACTGCCCCCTAGAGGACTGCTGAGAATTTAAATTTTTGGATTCCCTGGGTTACCCTTAGCAACTGACAGCAGATAAAAAGCAATGAAAGTTCTTGGCTCAGTCAAAAATCAATCCAGGGGATGTTGTTTTTGTGGGTTTTTTTGAGAACTTGGATAGGAGAAGGGATGAGTGGGATACTCCAACTATTAACTATTCACAGTCTTGAGGACAGCTAACTGTAGAATGCAGCAAGGCAGCTGCTTCACTCTGCCACTAAAGTGAAGTTGCTTTAAATGTTCCTGCTTATATCGGGTCTTCGGCAGCCATGCAAGCTGGTTGTCTGGGTTTGGGACGGGAGACCCGGGCGAGCCGTGGAAGGCGGGGGGATGTCCCCTCCTTGTAATGACAGCCGAGTGGCTTCTCAGCAGCATCAGTTGTCATTACAAGACAGCCGACCGTCAGCTATGGACGCCGGTACCGGGGTGATGCCTCTAGCTGCAGGCATCACTTCGGTACAAGCATTTTCGGAATTGGTAATATTTTTTTTTTTATTTATTTATTTTCAGGTACTTATATAGCGCTGTCAATTTATGCAGCGCTTTACATATACATTGCACATTCACATCAGTCCCTGCCCTCAAGGAGCTTACAATCTAAGTTGGGATTCGAACCAGCGACCCTCTTGCTGCTAGGTGAAAGTGCTAACCACTACACCACTGTGCCGCCCGTTATCCTTGATATATTGGCTTTGCCGATAATCTTGGTCTCTAGTACAAACATATAGTATGTTGCAGCATGTACTATATAAATTTGTCTACACCTCCTGTCAACATTGCATGCCCCATATCTAGGTGATGTTATAGAGCCTTTTGATACAGAAGCACCCAACGCGTGTCTAAATGGTATTCCTTTTCTTCATCAGGGTTGTACAAAGTGTAAAACAAGTATCATCTATAATAAAAAATAAAGTAATACATGCATATCCAAAGATGTAACAGAAATGTATTTTAGTAATATGTACTAACTCAGGCTGCTTGATGTAACACATAGACAGGGTGTTACAGTGGAGGTCACTATAGAAGTTATCTATGGAAGCACGTCTCTAATGGATTATTTATAAAAATACTTTAGCACTGGAAATTGTCACCCGGCACTTTATTCACCATTTATCATTTGATCATTGTTTATATGTGCAATATTCATTTACATTTATCAGTTTTATCATAATTTAAAAACACTGTTGATGATATTAGCAATGTTTATTTTTGAAGATTCACTACTAACAGATAATGCACTTTATTCTTTATAGATTATATGTTTTATTTTAACCATGATTTAATCAAATGCACATTTATTGACACTCATTGACTATTTATACACAATTATATATATATTTACAAAGCACTTTATGTTGCGCGGCATATATTTTATTATCTTTGGATTTTGTACACTTTAGGGAGAGTGCTGTGCTCGCTGCAACACTCTGTAGTAAGTGCTAGACCTATTTTAGCTCGCAGGATCACTAATTAATAATGTCAAATATGGTCACACTCTCCGCAAGGTCTCTCTTTTAGTATCTGCTTGACTTTCTTGAACTCCCTTGACACTTGACTCTACTCTTGAACTGTCTATTAGGTAAAATAGGCCATGGGAGTTGCAGAAGGTTGCCGTCACTTTTCCAAATACAAACTATCTATGGAGAAAATTAAGGTCCTATCCAAGGGCCTTAGTTTCTGTCCTGACCAAAATATTGATAAGTTTGAGATTGTAAAGGACCTCCAGCTCTTTGACAAAAAACTGATCTTGAAAATATATGACAAAAGAGATGTGGACATGGGGCAATTGTCCAACATCAAGAAGGAGGCCATTGAGAATCTCATCTCTTTGTTGAATGACAATGACTTGATCGATCTGATTGATCATTTTGATGTCGCACAGCTATTACAACAGATTGAAAAACCTGACAGTGACACCTCCAACACATCATTGAAAACAAAAAAGAAATCTGATAAATTCCCCTCATTGAACCTAAACTCAAATGTAGCTGCATTTTTAAAACTTACCTATGAGGAAAGAACAAACCAGAAAATCTGCATACACAACAAAGACAGGCTTAAATAGATCTGGGCAATAACTCCAGTCCAAAGATGAAACCCTCCTACAAGGGAGGGAAAATCCTTATAACAGACAACAAATAATGTTTAAACATGTGCAATAATATACTGAAACAACCGGATTGGTACTGTTACATCTCAAGTACACTTAACAATTCAATGATCATTTTTATGAACTTGTCGATCTAGCCTATTTGAATGAAGCCATTTCGAAGTCCACTTGGTGATTTATACATTTTCAGTTCATACCTACGTTTTACGCGCTCTCAAAATTACACAAAGACATACGCAATCCACCTGATTTGCCCATCATTTCAGAAAGAGGTTGCATAACTGAAAACCTGGGTAAGATGGTTGATGATCATCTCAGGTCAAATGTAGTTACCTCTCTACATACATTTGTAATACAATCCACCTACTTCCGATCATGGCTTCAACATACTGGAGAATGCCTACCTTGTCGCGGTGGATGTTGAGGCACTTTATAGTTCCATCCCCCCATGACAAGTGCTTAGCTAGTATCAAACATGTTCTATCGCAAAGGAAGTGCCAAGAGTGGCAGTTAAACTAATTTGTTATTTCGGCACACCCTTAAGCACAAAATCACGTACCTATCACGTAGTATGCGATTCTTTTCTTTGGCTCTGATGCCAGAAGCCAGAGCCCAGCTCCCGCTGTGATTGGACACAGCGGGAGCCAATCAGTGTGTGGGTACACTGGAAACCCGCCAATCGTTCCAAGAGAGGGAGAATGGCGGCTTGCCTATGTAAACAAAGCAGATAGCCGTTCTGCTAGTAAGGAAGACAGAGATCTTGTGTTTCTACTAAACAGGAACACAGATCTCTGTTCTACTTCACTTAAACCATCCCCCACACTGTAAGAAAGCACTTCCAGGAAACACATTTAACCATTTGATCACCCCTGATGGTAACCTCTTGCCTCCCAGTGTCATTAGTACAGTGACAGTGCATTTTTTTAGCACTTATCACTGTATTGGTGTCACTGGTCCCCTAAAAAGTGTCAGTTAGGTCTCTGATTTGTTCGCCAAAATCTCGTAAGTCCCGCTAAAAATCGCTGATCACCGCCATTACTAGTTCAAAAAAAAATTAATAAATAAAAAGCTTATAAATCTATCCCATAGTTTGTAGATGCTATAACTTTTACGCAAAACAATCAATATACGCTTACTGGAATTTTTTTTTTACCAAAAACATGTAGCAGAATACATATTGGCCTAAATTGATGAAGAAATTCGATTTTTTACATTTTTTATTGGATATGTTTTATAGCAGAATGTAAAATTAGTGTTTTTTTTTTTTTTAATTGTCGGTCTTTTTTTTGTTTATAGCGCAAAAAAATAAAAACCACAGAGGTGATTGAATACCGCTAAAAGAAAGCTCTTTTTGTGGGAAAAAAGCACATACATTTTGGGTACAGTATCGCACAACCACGCAAATGCCAGTTAAACAGTTAAAGCAATGCAGTGCATTATCGCAAAAAATGGCCTGGTCAGGAAGAAGGGTGAACCTTTCCGGAGCTGAAGTGGCGAAATCATAATGTTTTTACACTTAATGGGAAACACAGCTGCAAAAGTAGGAGACAAACAGCGCGCGCCGACCTCGAGTAGTATAGTTTTATTGAAAGACACACAATACACGATTAAACAGTTGCACTCACATATTCCATCTTAGTGACAGGCACGTCTGCAAGAGCCTTCTCCTCCTCTCCCTCCTGGATGGCTTACGGTCCACCCAGCAGCTAATGTCCAGCTTGGGACACCGCTACAGCCTACTCTTCCGCCCGCTTGTTCCTCCTGTCTCTCCTCGGAGTGTCTGCGTTCCGGGCCTTAATGCGCCTACGCACCGGTCCGCCGACTTTCTCAACTGCACAAGTGCGCCTGGAGCCTCGGCCGAGTTTACGCTCGGTTGTATCCGGGGGTATGAAGGGATGTGAAGGAATTCAGCACTGCAGAGTGGTTGCCATGACTACGTGTTTTGGAGGTGGAGCCTCCTTCTTCAGGACCTGATGGATATACAGTATTTATAGTATAGGATGTCCCAGAGGACATACTGTGTAAATGTGTCACAGCCATGAATACCAATAACTTTAATTTAACATTCACTATTATGTATGATTTAAAATCCATTACATTCCTCGATGTGGAGATACACAAGGAGGAGAGTGGTTATTTGTCCAGTAGACTATTTAGAAAACCTACAGCTGGAAATTCTATTCTCCACGCCACTAGTTTTCACCCAAAAGTACTTGTTGCGTCTATACTCTATAGCCAATACTTAAGGGTGAGATGCAATAGCTCGGATGGAACTACATTAAAGAGGAGTTCCTCTGAAAAGTGGAACTTCCCCTGATCTTTCCCCCCACCCCCCTCCGGTGCCACATTTTGCACCTTTCAGGGGGGAACGGGTACCTGTTTTTGACAGGTACTCTTTCCCCACTTCCTGGAGACGGCGCCACGGCACTACTAACTTTATTGTCAAACCCACACTTCCACTTAGTGAAAGTTCTAGTTCTCCTATTTACCCAAAAGTTTATCGCAGTATTCTGTTTGGGGAAGGTCATTTCTCTTAACCACTTCCCGCCCGCCCTATAGGTAAATGACGGCGGGAAGGTGGTTGCAATATCCTGACCGGACGTCAATGACGGCGGCAGCAGGATAATGTGCTCGGGAGGCGCGCAGAGCGGCGATCAGTGCTGCGGTGTGTCACTCTGACACACCGCATCTCCGATCTCGGTAAAGAGCCTACTGACATAGGCTCTTTACCATGTGACCAGCTGTGTCCAATCACAGCTGGTCACATAGTAAATAGGTAGTGCCGTTGATCGGCTTTCCTCAGTTCGTGCCTGACAGGCACGAGTAGAGGGGAGCCGATCTGCGGCTCTCCTGACAGGCGGGGGTCTGCACTGGTAATCAGAGCATTGATTACCAGTGCACACCCTTGGGGGGTGCCACTAGAACCACCAGGGATGCCCACCCATGACCCCAGGGATGCCCACCATGGCCACCAGGGCTGGCAATCAGGGCTCAGGGAGCCTGCCAGTGCCCTCCCCATCAGTGCTGCCCACCAGTGCCCTCCCTATCAGTGCTGCCCACCAGTGTCCATCATTGCCATCTATCAGTGCCGCCCACCAGTGCCCGTTATTGCCCACCAGTGCCGCCTATCAGTGCCCATTAGTGCCCATCAATGCCGCCTATCAGTTGCCTAGCACTGCTGCCTTTTAGTGCCCACCAATGCTGCATATCAGTGCTTCCTATCAGTGCCACATATCAGTGCCCATCAGTGCTGCATATTAGTGCCTCCCCATCAGTGCCACCCATCAGTGCCTCCTCATTAGTGCCTGTCAGTGCAGCCTTATCAGTGCAGGAAAAAACATCTATTTACAAAATTGTATAACATAAACAAAAAACTTTTTTCCTGATAGACTCCATGGCAGCATACGTTCGGGTAGGCCCCGCCTCCTCTCCTACCTCATAGGACCCCACTCCCATTCAGCATCAGTGTTCCTTTTTTGTCCTCCTCATTCATGCAATGTGATGTTCCTACAAATACGGTCCTATATACACGGAAGCAGGATTGGGTCTTGGAGCCTCCGCTAAGCCCTGGCTATTAGCAGGGTATGGAGGGGGCAATAGAAGAGACCCTTTGCAAGGAGCTCTGTGGTCTGGCCGAGAGAGCCCAGCTGCGGTGGGTGGCCCATCATTGCCCGAAGATTCAGCTGGTGGTGCGTCTCTGGACCCGTCTCTGCTCCGGGCAGGGTGGTAAGCCCTGTTATGGGACCCTTTTCTATCTTTCTTATATGTTTTTACTTTCCTGTTGTGTTTTATCATAGCCCTCCTTCCCCTGATAGCCATTTTTATCTTGTCACCCTATACTGATATGTATGGTTATGGTTTTGGCTTGTGTATGTGGTCTTTCCCTTAATCGTTATCCGCCGGGAGTGTACTGTTGTTATCTCATTTTCATCCAGTATCGGTCCGCGGCCGCTATCCCGGACGTTTCTTCCGGGTTGCGCCGTTGTCTGCGCATGCGCAGTAGCCGCCGGTGAGGTTAGGATGGTGCGCTTGCGCGGGATGACGCGTGACGTCACTCGCGCATGCACAGTACCGCTAACGGACCGCAGAGCGGTCTATTTAAACTGCCGATGTGTCAGAAACTGGTGGGACGGTCGGTTCGTGTTATAGCCTCCCCCAGTTTCTGGCTTTGTCTTTTAAGGTAAGATGCCATACAAAAAATGATTTTTGATCCTGTTTCTGCTAGATGTTGTATCCGATAGCCTGCCTTTCTCTTTTACATGCCAGCTGATAAAACTCTGTTTATTGAAGAGTATGGATGCTTCTCCGCCCCCTAGTGGCCAGCCCGCTCATACAAGGTATGTGCTGGGCAATTTTTGGGGGTAGGGAAGCTGCAGGTTCTTTTAGCTGATGTCTTTCCCTGTCCTATATGTCTGTCTCCAGCTCTTCTAGGTCTGACCAGCAGCCCCACGCACGCACTGAAGACAGACATTCTAAACCGCACCACCGGCGCTCCTCGTCTAGGTCCAGACGCAGCTCTCCCCACGATAAGGGACGCAGTGGTCAGTCTTCTTCCAAGCATCATGGCCACTCAGAGCGTCCGCATGGGAAGAAGTGCTGGGGGTGTAGTAC
This sequence comes from Pelophylax lessonae, assembly GCF_965119305.1. Classification (NCBI taxonomy): domain Eukaryota; kingdom Metazoa; phylum Chordata; class Amphibia; order Anura; family Ranidae; genus Pelophylax; species Pelophylax lessonae. Next base: position 629,923,324 of record NC_138769.1, on the reverse strand, counting down.
CCTAGTAACAGATGGATCCTCTTTGTGTAAACCCTGCTATGCCCAAGCTACGGGTGAACGGGAAAAGTCGGACCAAAATATCGAGGAAGTTGTGCGTAGAGTCCTCAAAGACACAGACCAAGTACTGCTGCAGGACCATCCCGCCCTCCTGAAAGAGATTTTTTGTTTCAGGATCCGTCTGAATCTCAACCCAACCATCCTTCCATTCTTCCTTCGGATTCTGAATCTGATTCGGATGACTCCGGTACTGGGTTTGAGTTCAACCTTGTCTCTCCTTTAGTCAAGGCGTGAGAGAAGCCCTTGAAAGGGAAGATCCGGCTGTCTCCTCCCCGAAGCAGAAAAAATTCTTTAAACAGTTGTGCAAAGAACGTTTGAACTTTCCCTTTTTAGGGGAACTGGGAGATATAATCTCCGAAGAGTGGAGCAAGGTGGAGAAGAAAAATTCCTTGACCACGAAAATGGCAAAACTGTGTGGTACTTTGACGTAGTGGTGGGCTTGAGCACGATATGGCCATATGGTGGGAACAAAACCCCATTTTTATTTATTCATTGATTGCCTTATATTTGATAGTCATTTCTTTTGCATGTGTGCGCTTTTTTGTAAATATGCATGTCTCTTGGTCTATAGCTGCACCAGCTTTAGAAATGCATGTTCAGGGTGTGCTCCCCCAACCTCTTTTTTGTTTGTAATGTATTCGGTCTGACCAGACTCTGAGGTGAGCACCCCACCCTCCCACACCTGTACTCCATTAGTGTCCATTGACTAGCAGATATTGGATGAGTTCCACATAGTGCAGTCGCACATCTCTCCCAGTTAGGAGTAAGTATCTCCAAGGGTTTGAGAAGTTGGATTCATCCTTTTTTACATGGATAGTGTAGGACCCACTGATAATGGGGTACTTTGAAATAGTGGTGGGCTTGAGCACGATATGGCCATATGGTGGGACCAAAACCCCATTTTTATTTATTCATTGATTGCCTTATATTTGATAGTCATTTCTTTTGCATGTGTGCGCTTTTTTGTAAATATGCATGTCAGCGAGCTGTTGTGCCAGTTCCCGATGCAGAACGAGGTCTGGGAGTCTATTCACCTCTGTTCCTCGTCCAGAAGAAGAACGGCTCCTGGCACCCGGTAATAGACCTTACATATCTCAACAGGTCTATACATCAAGAAAGGTTCAAAATGGAGTCCCTAGTCACAATACAGCACTCGATTCTCCCAGGAGATTGGTTGGCATCGATCGATCTAAAAGACGCGTACTTCCACGTTCCTGTGGCAAGAGAGTACCATCAGTTCCTCCGGTTTGCTGTAGGTCCTGCTCACATGCAATTTACGTGTCTTTCCTTCGGGCTCTCAACTTCGCCTCGCACGTTCTCCAAGACCTTGCTGGCAGTTGTGGCCCTCATCAGGACCAGAGGCGTCAGATTGCATCATTATCTGGACGATCTCCTCCTTCTGTCTCAAGACAGACGTCAGTTAATCTTGCATCTAGAACTAGTGATCTCTACACTTCAGGAATTCGGTTGGATTCTGAATCTAGAAAAGAGCCATCTGGTACCTACGCAGTCGCTGGTGTTTCTTGGGGCACTGTTCAACACGGTGAAGTGCACCATTTCCCTGCCAGAAGAGAAAATTCCAGTAGTCCAGAGCAGGGTGGCTTGCGCTCTCGCTGCCTCTCGTCTCTCTGCTCGTCAGTGTCTAAAGGTAGTAGGGACGCTCGTAGCCACCTCTCCCATGGTGAAGTGGGCTATGTGGAAGCTGAGACCCTTCCAGAAGGGGTTTCTCCAACAGTGGACGACGGAGAACTTGTCACAAGTTATTCACCTGACCCCATTCATGAAGGGATGCCTTCCCTGGTGGTTACGCCGTACAAATCTGACCAACTGCCACTCAATCGCTCCAATTTCCTGGATTACGATAACCTCCGATGCCAGCAGTACCGGTTGGGGAGCCCACTGTCTGTCCGAAGTGGCACAAGGCAGATGGAACTTTCCTGGTCACGGAGTGGTGTCCAACATTCTAGAACTACGAGCTGCCTTCAAAGCCCTTCAGGCGTTTCACCATCTAACGCAAGGGGCCTCAGTCCTGCTAAGGATGGACAACACCACGGCAGTGGCTTATGTCAAGAGGCAGGGAGGAACACGCAGCATGTCTCTCCTCCAAGGAACAGAGCCGATTATGACATGGGCCCAGCATTATCTGGCCAATCTTTCAGCGGTCTTTGTTCCGGGAGTGTTGAATGTGGAAGCAGACTTCCTATCCCGTTTCCAACTAGACAACAACGAGTGGTCCCTCCATCAGGAGGTGTTCGACTGGGTCCTGTCCCTGGGGATTTTACCAGAAGTGGATCTGTTTGCGAGTCCACACAACAAGAAACTTCGGAAGTACTACACGAGGTTCAGAGATCCTCGAGCCTTCGGAGTGGATGCCCTCACGGACAGATGGAACTTCCAGTCTGCTTATGCTTTTCCACCAGTACCAATAGTACTCCAATTCCTGCGGAGACTGAAGATGGAGGAAGTAGAGATCGTGGCAATAATCCCCTTCTGGCCCAACAGGCCATGGTTTCCCTTGCTGACCCTTCTCAGCTTCAGGGATCCAATCCCTCTACCTCTCAGGCCGGACCTTCTATCTCAGGGTCCTACTCTGCACCCATGCCCTGCACGTCTGCACCTCAGGGCTTGGTTCTTGAGAGGGGGAGGTTGGAAGCTCTCGGATGTCCAGAAGAGGTGATCCTGACTCTCATGAGTTCAAGAAGACCTAGCACCAACAGGGTATATGAAAGGATATGGACCAGGTTCATGAGTCATCAGGCCCAGAGGTCAGGTCCAGTAGATACACCTAATATTCAGCAGATTCTAAGTTTCTTGCAATCTGGTCTGGATCTGTCCCTCTCAGTTAGTTCTCTCCGGGTGCAAGTCTCCGCCATTTCAGCCTTCACCGGAATTCAGTAGGCAAGTCATCATCTGGTTCAGCAATTTTTTAAGGGTGCAGTCAGGCTCAGGCCTCAGAGAAGGCCGAGATTTCCAAAATGGGATCTTCCATCAGTTTTGGACTTTTTTTCTTCGAAGGAAGTTGCCTCCATGTCAATCAAGGAGCTTACGTTGAAGACAGCATTTTTGGTGGCCATTACCTCCGCTAAGAGGGTTTCTGAGATACACAATTTAGGTTGCAAAGAGCCTTTTCTGACCTTCTTTCAAGACAGAGTGGTCCTAATCCCTATGCTAGGGTCAAATCCAAAAGTGACCTCTGTCTTTCACGAAAATGCTGAGATAGTTCTGCCCACCTTCAGAACTGATGAGGAATCTCCAGTCCATCCTCTAGACGTGGGCAACACTCTAAGTCAATATTTGGAAGCCACATCCTCCTTCCGCCAATCGGATTTCCTTTTCGTTCTTCTCCATGGCAAAAAGAAGGGTATGCGTGCCTTTCTAGAGCAGTGGCTGCGTGGATTGTTCAGGCTATCCAATGGGCGTATAGAGCAAAGGGCTTGGCTCCTCCAGAGGCGATTACAGCTCATTCTACAAGAAGCGTCACTACGTCTTGGGCAGCTTCCAAACACGTCGCGCCTGATGTGATCTGCAAGGCAGCATCCTGGTCATCTGTCAATACCTTCCTTTCCCATTATTGTATTGAACCTGCTGCTTTATCTTCCTTTAATTTTGGCGTTCAAGTCTTGTCAGTTGACAGTGCCAATTAAAGTTTTCTTTGTTCAGCATCTTCCCACCCGGGAGTGTATAGCGAGTTATTTCCCGAACGTATGCTGCCATGGAGTCTGTCAGGAAAACAGAAAATTGTTATCAAATACTTACCGTAATTTTCCTTTCCTGATGGACTCCATGGCAGCAGGAGTCCCCTCCCAATTCCTGAGTAGGCTAGTTACAGAACACTGATGCTGAAAGGGAGCAAAGATTTATGGGAGTGGGGTCCTATGAGGTAGGAGAGGAGGCGGGGCCTACCCGAACGCATGCTGCCATGGAGTCCATCAGGAAAGGAAAATTACGGTAAGTATTTGATAACAATTTTCCGTTTTTTTTTCAAACTTTTCGGTGTTTTTTTATTTGTTTAGCAAAAAAGAAAAAACCTTGCGGTGATCAAATACCACCAAAAGAAAGCTCTATTTGTGGGAAGAAAAATGACATAAATTTGGTTTAGGTACAGTCTTGAATGACCGAGCAATTGTCATTCAAAATGCAACAGCGCTAAAAGCTGAAAATTGGCCTGGGCAGGAAGGGGGTGAAAGTGCCCTGTATTGAAGTGGTTTGAAGTGGGATTCAGGTGTCATACACAAAATCATTAGAAAGGAAAACAGGTAAAACAAATTAAACATTTGAGCTATAGCATAACATGTACCAGCAAGCAAAAGGAATAAAAAACACACAACAATCTGATATCGATATATGAAAACCAGATAGTACAAGTGTAAAGTATAAATAAGCCAAATCAAATAGGAAAAAAAATATTCACAAATCAGAAAAGCTGAGAACAAAACTTTACACAAAACACCATGCTATACAGTTGTTTATAACTTCTTATAAAGACAAAGAATCTTGTACTAAAAAAAAACATTTAAAGGATAAGTCTAGTCAAAACCTAACTAATGCTAAACCTGCTCTTTGCCCCATTCTGAAACTATTCTATCTAACCCTGTAAAGCAAAAATCGCTGTACTTACCTTTTCTACACCCGATCCGGTCAGATCACCAGTGACAGAAGCTCTGTGCAGGAGAGGACTGGCAACGGCTGTGAATTGCTTGGGAAATGATATCACCAATAGACTTACTATGGGGCTTCCATTGTAAAGTGCCTCTCCTGCATCCGCCTCCACCCTGATGCTGCTGCTGACAGCTCAGCATGGGACCTGACCGGATTGGGTGTAGAAAATGTAAGTACAGTGATTTTTGCTTTACAGGGTTAGATAGAATAGTCTTAGAATGTGGCACAGAGGAAGTTTAGCATTAGTTAGGTTTTGACTGGACTTATCCTTTAATATTTATCCACAGCACATTAGAAGAGCTGATTTCCCGTATAGTGCTATTAATCCAGACAGCAGACAAGCCAAATTACAAGTTATTAATAAAAACAGTGATTACCCATGTCTGAGTTTACAGATGCTCACTGCAAAGGTTCTGCAGGCTGCTTTGCATGTCAGAAAGGAATATTTTTTTGGGTTTTTAGGGCAACCAAAATGTAAATCATTTAAATGATGAATCAAACCTCTTTTTAGGCAAGGGAGTGAATATTACAAAATGTATTTTGCTTGTTTTTTTTTAAGAATGTTAAATTCAATATTTATTAATATTTAAAGAGTGTTATATTTATTAGTATTTATATTTATGTTAGATTTTCTAAAAACACAATATTTTTATTTTTTTAGTCAAGTAAATATAAAATATTGCATATGAATATACAGTATTATATTTACTATTTTAAGTCAGGCATAACATCAACTGCTCTGCTAAAAAAAAGTTTATTATTTTCAGATCTAAATAGTGTTTAGATTCCCATATACGTAGAGAGAGATGGTAATAACAGACAAGTTCATTTTTTGTGGATTTTTCCTTTATTAAATGCCCCCAAAACCTTAAATGCAGACTGCCATGCCATTCAAGCAATCTTCACTATGCAGCCCTGCCTGACACCGCACAGCCCTTCTTCTGAAAACATGCCTGAAAAACATCTGTAATACAGCTTTCATAGAAATGAATAGGGCTACGGAATGCACGTGCCCTCTGAAGAAGAGAAGTTTTCGCAAGAAAGGTTGTACAGCGCTGGACAGTGCCACACAGTGAGGCTTGCTGGAAAATGGAAAAATGTAAGCATTTTTAACAAAACAAAAAAAAGCACAAAAATGTCTCTGCGCTGTGGTAAAGTGGTCGCTGTCACATACAAGCAGTATACACAACTTAAAAAGATAATAAAAAAATATGCGTAGCGCCAAAAATATTATTAGAAAAATAATTATAGTAATAAAAAGACCTTAAAGGGTAACTCCACTTTCATGGGGAAAAACATAGCAAATAAAGTAAAAAACAATATAGCGTATATATATTCGCGACACAAATCAGTTGATTGGAAAAAAGCCAATGTGGTACCAATATTTAAAAAAGGGCCGAGATATATCCAGGGGAACTACAGGCCGGTTAGCCTAACATCAATATTCTGTAAGATATTGGAGGGGATGATAAGGGACTGTATACAAGACTTTAGTAATGAAAACGGTATTATTGGTAGTAATCAGCATGGATTCATGAAAAATCGCTCATGCCAGACCAATCTAATAACCTTCTATGAAGAAGAGAGCTACCATCTAGATAAAGGAAGGCCTGTGGATGTGGTGTATCTGGACTTTGCAAAGGCATTTGATACAGTTCCCCACAAACGCTTACTGTACAAACTAAGGTACGTAGGTATGAAGTGAGTACCTGGATTAAAAGCTTGCTGCAGGGGCGAGTCCAAAGGTGGTGAAAATGGGGAGTACTCGGAATGGTCTGGTGTGGAAAGTGGGGTCCCCCAAGGATGGGTCCTGGGACCAATCCTATTTAATTTATTCATAAACGACCTAGAGGATGGGATAAATAGCTCAATCTCTGTATTTGCGGACGATACTACATTAAGCAGGGCAATAACTTCTACGCAGGATATGGTAATCTTACAGGATGACCTAAACAAAATAATGGGGTGGGTATCTACATGGCAAATGAGGTTTAATGTTAGAAAATGTAAGATAATGCATTTGGGTGCCAGAAATACGAACGCAAGTTACTCCCTAGGGGGAGAGCCTTAGGGGAAATCAAAGATGGTAAAGGATCTGCGGGTCCTAGTAGATGACAAACTCAGCAATGGCATGCAATGTTAAGCCGCTGCAAGCAAAACCAGAATATTGGCATGTATTAAAAAGGGGATTTACTCCAGAGGCAGCGGCGGCCGGTGTGGGGGGCGCAGGGGCGCCGCCCCCCCTATCCATGCGTCTGGCCCCCTAATCTGCAATAGAAGAGAATAGAAGGGAGCAGTGTATAATGTCGCACAGCAGAGCGCAGTACAGAGGAGCAGGTGAAGTGACCCTGCAGAGCGCAGACTTCTTCCACTATTATTCTGTGCCAGCAGCAGGCGGGGGGGGGGGGGGGGGTTGCGGCCTCACGTTGTGATTAGTCGGCTGTAATCCGGGATCGGATCGTGCAGAGATAATCTGTGATCAGAGAGGGATCGGCAGAAGAGGAGCTGCCCGGAGAAGTCGGGGTGTCCAGTGTCGTCCCCTTATTGGCTGAACCTGCCCACAGCACAGCAGTCGGTCCGGTCAAGTGAGCCAGCCCAAGAGCAGGTAAGTGACATGACTGTGACATGCCTGTACCATGACCTGTGACATGCCTGTACCATTACCTGTGACATGCCTGTACCATGACCTGTGACATGACCTGTGACATGCCTGTATCATGACCTGTGCCATGCCTGTACCATGACCTGTGACATGCCTGTACCATGACCTGTGCCATGCCTGTACCATGACCTGTGACATGACCTGTGGCATGACCTGTGACATGACCAGTGCCATCCCTGTGACATGCCTGTACCATGACCTGTGACATGCCTGCACCATGACCTGTGACATGCCTGTGCCATGCCTGTACCATGCCTGTACCATGACCTGTGCCATGCCTGTACCATGACCTGTACCATGACCTGTGACATGCCTGTACCATGACCTGTGCCATGCCTGTACCATGACCTGTGACATGACCTGTGACATGCCTGTACAATGACCTGTGCCATGCCTGTGCTATGACTGTACCATGACCTGTGACATGCCTGTACCATGCCTGTACCATGACCTGTATCATGCCTGTACCATGACCTGTGACATGACTGTACCATGACCTGTGACATGCCTGTACCATGACCTGTACCATGACCAGTGCCATGCCTGTACCATGACCTGTGACATGCCTGTACCATAACCTGTGACATGCCTGTACCATGACCTGTGCCATGCCTGTACCATGACCTGTGACATGCCTATACCATAATCTGTGCCATGCCTATACCATCACCTGTGCCATGCCTATACCATCATCTGTGCCATGCCTGTACCATGACCTGTGCTATGCCTGTACCATGACCTGTGACATGCCTGTACCATGACCTGTGCCATGCCTGTACCATGACCTGTGACATGCCTGTACCATGACCTGTGACATGCCTATACCATAATCTGTGCCATGCCTATACCATCACCTGTGCCATGCCTATACCATCATCTGTGCCATGCCTGTACCATGACCTGTGCTATGCCTGTACCATGACCTGTGACATGACCTGTGCCATGCCTGTACCATGACCTGTGCCATGCCTGTACCATGACCTGTGACATGCCTGTACCATGACCTGTGACATGCCTGTACCATAACCTGTGACATGCTTGTACCATGACCTGTGACATGCCTGTACCATGACCTGTGCCATGCCTGTACCATGACCTGTGACATGCCTATACCATCATCTGTGCCATGCCTATACCATCACCTGTACCATGCCTATACCATCATCTGTGCCATGCCTGTACCATGACCTGTGACATGCCTGTACCATGACCTGTGCCATGCCTGTACCATGACCTGTGACATGCCTGTACCATGACCTGTGACATGCCTGTACCATCACCTGTGCCATGCCTATACCATCATCTGTGCCATGCCTATACCATCACCTGTGCCATGCCTGTACCATGACCTGTGACATGCCTGTACCATGACCTGTGACATGGCCTGTACCATGACCTGTGCCATGCCTGTACCATGACCTGTGACATGCCTGTACCATGACCTGTGACATGCCTATACCATAATCTGTGCCATGCCTATACTATCACCTGTGCCATGCCTATACCATCATCTGTGCCATGCCTGTACCATGACCTGTGCTATGCCTGTACCATGACCTGTGACATGACCTGTGACATGCCTGTACCATGCCTGTACCATGACCTGTGCCATGCCTGTACCATGACCTGTGACATGCCTGTACCATGACCTGTGACATGCCTGTACCGTCACCTGTGCCATGCCTATACCATCATCTGTGCCATGCCTATGCCATCACCTGTGCCATGCCTGTACCATGACCTGTGCCATGCCTGTACCATGACTTGTGACATGCCTGTACCATGACCTGTACCATGACCTGTGACATGCCTGGACCATGACCTGTGCCATGCCTGTACCATGACCTGTGACATGCCTGTACCATGACCTGTGACATGCCTGTACCATCACCTGTTCCATGCCTATATCATGACCTGTGCCATGCCTATACCATCATCTGTGCCATGCCTGTACCATGACCTCAAAGTCACACAATTTTTTACCACGTTTTTTGCCGCGAAGTAATACCTATTACATTTTTCTTTTTGCGACCCCCATAAAAAAAATTTGAGCACCAGCTGCCACTGTTCAGAGGTAAAACAATAATTATCCCACTCTACAAGACTCTGGCCTGGCCACATCTGGAGTATGCTGTCCAGTTCTGGGTGCCAGTCCTCAAGAAGGATGTGCTGGAACTGGAGAGAGTCCAGAGAAGGGCAACAAAGCTAATAAAGGGACTAGAGGATCTCAGCTACGAGGAAAGACTGCAAGTATTGAACTTATTCTCTCTGGAGAAGAGAAGCTTGAGCGGGGATATGATATCCATGTACAAATACCGTACTAGTGACCCTAGCATAGGGAATAAACTTTTCAGTGAACGGGAATACAAAAGGACTCGCGGCCATTTGCTAGAAATTAGAAGAAAATCGGTTTAACCTTAAACTGCGTAAAGGGTTCTATACCGTCAGAGAGGTAAGGATGCGGAACTCTCTTCCACAAGCAGTGGTATCAGCAAGGAGCATCGATAGTTTCAAAAAACTATTAGATGGGCACCCTAACGACCACAACATACAGGGGTATTCAAGGTACTATTGACATAAACACACACACACTCATCATAGCTTAAACTGGATAGACTGGTGTCCTTTTTCAGCCTCACTAACTATGTAAAAATCATATTGTAATTGAATGCTATTAAAAATTACCTTTCCTTTTCAATCTGCAGCTGTCGTAATTTTCTGCAAATGCAATATGGCTACCTGAAGCTGTTCTGTACACAAAATGTGTACTGACCACAGCCCAGAAACATAATTTCCTGCTTGTGTGATTGGCTCACCAATTTTCCAAGAAGTCTGCCTAAGATACAAGTCAGATTTCTGGCATTCTCTGCAACAAACAATGATTACTTCAGAATAACAAAAGGTAGGAATCTGCAACAAAGTTTGTTAAAATCCTTGTAATGTACATAGATCACTCAGAGGGGAACATTTTTTTTATCAACAAAAGTGGAATTACACTTTTAATCAAATCAAGTACTTTGTGATAAAAAAAACAAAAACAATTGAAAACAGTCCAGTGAGACAATGAAAACTTATGTGAAAGTCCAATGAGGTAGTGAAATGAAGAAAATTCCACCATCAAGGGGACCCCTTAATAACGTCCTATCGGATGAAACACGTTGGCCAGGAGTAACTAGTGCTGATGTCACGCCGCTGCTCGATCCCGAGTTGGCAGCAGCCCTATTTGTAAGGTTTTTATGCCTTTTATGGCTTTTTATGTGTACATATATCTAGAATAATAAATATTACACTATGAGGATTACCTCTGGCTCCTGGTGAGCTTTTATTTATTACAGCACAACCCCGAAGAGCACTGTTGCTGGATCGGCTTACTGGTACATTCCTCACTGGATGACAGACACAAAACCAATACGGGCATGCTGCTGTAATGGCAGCCATCATTTCTGCTGCGTGGTCACTTCACTGGGACGTGGTGGCTGTCTTCTGATCATTTGATTTGAACCCATTTGTTCACTTCAGCCAGTGGTGGAATTTGCTTCATTACACTACCTCGTTGGACTTATAATTGAGTCTTCATTGTCTCACTGGACTGTTTTCAATAATTTTTCAACTGATTTTGTTTTTTATCATGAAGGACTTTATTTGATAGCTGGATACACACTATACAATTGTCTTTAGATTTTTTCCTTTAGATTTACCAAAACCATATAATATGAGGTCAAATCTAAACACTTTCAATTTGTATGCAATCAGGAGGGCCCTTGAACTACATAATTGAAGGTAAATCTAAAGTAAATCTAACAACAAAAGTTGTATAGTGTGTATCCAGCTTAAGGTCTTTTTCACTATAATTATATTTAACAAAGCAACCTGCACGAGTGGAGAAGATGAGAGTGGAGAGATTTCTTAAAGAATATGATCTTTTATTTTAAAGTTGATCTCAAGGAAAATACTCTCTTTACCCTCTGTACCTTACAATATACTTTAAATCGCCAATGACATACCTGAAACTTCATTTAACAGGCTGGGCGTGCTAAGGCTGTACGCAGATATAAGCCAATCAGGTATATTGCAGTGCACATTTGCTGTCATTTCTTCTTTGTCCATTCACAGGCTTGCGTGGAGAAGGGACAAATCTGTATTGCTTAACTGCAGAAGAAAAATTTAGTTTACCAACTTTGATGTGTTATGTGGCAGGAATGTGTAAATCTCAGGACTGGATGGACAACAATAAAAATCGTCTGGTAGGTAAAACAGCTCCCACCTATGTATTTCAACTGTATATTGCACATGTCTGTAATTTACAGCGTATGGGCATACATAGTAATATATAGCTGTAGCTATGGTGTCCAGGAGCCACAGTTGCAGAATATTTTTGTAACATGAATGCAATAGAGAAAATGCCAGCACACTTATAAATTTCTAACTGCCAACTCCGGTGTTTGTTCACCCACACTTATGGGTGTAGTTATCAAAACCTAAAAATGTATATTTTGAAAAATATGCTCCTATGCGTGGGCAAGTAAATACCAGTGTAAAAACAATTCTCCTGCGGTCGAGTGATGTATGATGGGGGAAGAACAATGCTTCAGGTGGACTTAGGTAGGTATGACTAATGGTCTTGCTGCCCCCTCAGGATCAAGGGTATCCGAAACACACTGGAAGACAACAACAAAGAGAAGGGCGCACCCACCTAGTGCATTACCACTAAAAACGTTTATTAAAATTATAAAACGTATATATTATACTCACAAAACAGGTGTGGGTATTACACACACCAACATAATCAACATTGGATCTCCAAGGTAGCCAAGGCACTCTGCGATGCTGGATGGCATGCAATGTACCACATGAATCTGCTAGGGCTAGGCTGACGCATTTCAAGGGTGAACCCTCTTCCTCAGAGCCAAGAAGTACTTCACAAACTGAAGGATAGTAAACAAAGATTACTTTCCTTCAGTTATCAATGAACACAGTGAGTGAGCGTGTTCATTGTGTTCATTTAGAAAAGGAAGGGACTGGTAAATCACATATTTACTAGTCCCTTCCCCCACTCTCCAAATTGAAGCATCCCTCATAGCAGCCGGGAGGAGAGGAGGGAAGCCAGCAGTACTTCAGGGTGGGGGGCAACACGGGGGGAAGCCCAGGCACTAGGGGAAATCTGCACCACACATAGTGATTAGGGTGTGCCCACGCACCTGGCACACCCCCTGTGCATGCCTATAAGTATGTGAATGTTTATTTACAGTATATTGGCTGCCTGTAGTCCTTGGTACAGTAGCAATTATATTGAAAGAAGGAAGGCCAGCACTAGAAGCCAGTCAGGGCTCTATTGCTTTGACAATACTGTCAGTCTGACACTGTGACACTGTGTCACTCATCATCAGCAGGCTGGAGGTGGATTCCTGACCAGGCTGTATTGCTTACCCCTAGTACAGGACTCTTCAGATCTCCTAAACAAAGGGGGATTTTACTGTCCTTCAGACTTTAGGGGGGCAGAGTGTGGTAAGTGGGAGAAGACAATGTAAAGCAGATAAAACAAGTATGCATTTATTGTATACAAATCATTAAAATTACAAAATAAAAAGATTTTTCTTAAAATACAGCAGGACTTTTTCAAACACTGAAAGTAACCCAAAATATTGTGTCCCAATCAGTCTACACGTTTTGTGGTTTAGCCTCTTCTTCAGGACTGAGGACGTACTTTCTGTATGCCCACGTGCAAATAATATGATTTGCTTTAATTTATGACAAATATGTTGTTTGTTATTTTGGAGTAGAAAATGTCCTGGCATCAATTGCAGTAACCAATGCCCCATCTTCGGTATTAGTGGGAGGAATAGTGCCTCATCATTGGTGTCAGTGGGGAGAATAGTGCCCCACAGGGCTTTTTTTATCAGAAAATAGGTACAGGAACTCAATCACGAACCCCCTAAAAACCCCTACCCCCTGAATCCAAGGAGTGTATTACGTACAGAGTGCAAAGTTTGGGGGGTGGTTGCACACAGAGTGCAGAGTTTGGGAGTGCGCTTCGTACATAGTGCAGGGTTCAGGGGTGCACTCCATATAGAGTGCAGAGTTTAGGGGTGCACTACACACACAATACAGAGTTCAGTCTTCTCCACAGATGCTTACCTCTGCATTTTCATCCACATCTCATTTTCACCTCTCTTCAGCTCTGACCTCTGTATAAAACCCCCTCTCCACTGCCCCATCTTCTCCCCACCTCTTTAAAAGCTCCACTATCTTCAACATGTCTTACTTTTGTTGCTGTATTAAGCTGAAGAGCTGAAGCACCAAGTCGGCTTTAATACCTGTCCACACACTGTATTTGGCTCCGCCTCTCTCACTCTGAGATATTATCCAGTGAGGGTGTAGGCATCTACACTGCACCCCGGGCACTTGCATTTCCCCTGTCCCCATCCTGCATTCAGTGGGAGCCACTCTGAATATCAGATCTGGGGAGCCGTTGGGAGACAAGCTGTCACTTGTAAACACTGAAGCCGGACTTCTGTGTTTACAAGTGATAGTGGTGAGCAGGGAGCAGATGGCCTGAGCCAGAAGTGGTGGAACTGAGTTCCACCAAGTTCCAGCTGAAAAAAAGCCCTGGTACCCCATAATTGGCATCATTGGCAGGAATTATGCCCCATTGTTGGTGTCAGTGGAGGAATAATGCCCCACAGGCCAGATAGGGAAAGCAAAGGGCCACAACAGGCCCCCAGGCCACAGTTTGGAGACCACTGCTCTAGTAGATAAAAGGGAGGTCAAAAACATAATTATGCTGTCTGGCGACACCCCCTTCATCATAAGAGTGGCTGGACAGACTTGCATATCTTTTAGTAAGTATAACAGCTCCCATGTATGCATTCCTCCCAACTTTTTGAGATGGGAATGGGGGACACCTATTAGCTCAAGTATGTAGGCATAGGTCACACCCCCTGCCACACCTCCTTAAAGAAAAATTACACACACAAAAATGATTAGTTAAACCCACATGTGCTTTTTTTTTTAACCACTACAATAATTTTATACTGGCTTTTGAAAATTACAAATGCAGCAATTTAGAAATTGGATGAAAGGTTTAACATTCATAAACACTTTTTGAAAGGCAAATAGGGCATTTTATATATAACTATATAGATCAGAGCAAAATGAGTGACAAATGAGGAGGAAAGAGGGACAGAGGGGCTTTGTTCCAAATCAGGGACAGTCCCTTCGAAATCAGGGACAGTTGGGAGCTATGTGTATGTGATTCCACTATGTAGCTGGTTGCCTGTACAATATGTACAACAAAAATGAATATCTTGTGGGAAAGATATATATATATACTGTATACCATACATGTTTGAACTGCAGAAGCAAAGCACCTATAGGGAAACAGAACATAGTTTTGGTACCATCTCACAGACCTTATTCTTAAGTAGTTGATTTACAGACAGTAAATTAATGATTAATTGGCTGTGGCTCTCTCCTGTGAATACAAGTCTGTTAGTATTATTAGATTACTATTGAGTGAGCCAAGGCACAGTGGGTAAGGATTTTTCCTCGAATACACACAGAGACCTGTGTACCAAGTCTTCACGCTCGAGAAGACAGTGTATTGACCAGACTGAAGAAATGCAGGCAACAGAAGTATCATTTTACCTCTGAACATTGGTCATTTTTTAAATTGACAGCATTTTGTTTCTTTACAAGTGGAGTGTAATAGATGCCCAGAATAATTCCTTGATTAAAAAATACTATATAATTTATAAACAAAGGCCAGTTAACTACAATTTCCAGCAAGGTATGTAAATTAAGGCATTTTTATCCAGCTTATTTTGGTGCTCATTTCATAAAGTATTGTTTGTATGCACAAACATTTTTTTTGCCCACATATTGCATAACCTTAGAGTGCCAGTGAAAGTATTTATTGCCTTGGAAGTTTTCATGTTTTTTCATAAAGTATTGAATTAAAGTGGATCTAAAATGCATGTCCAGGCACTACCTGAGTTCATCACCAAAACCTCCCTCTCCCCTTCCCTCCTAGATCAGGGGTCTCCAAATGTTCTAAACAAAGGGCCAGTTTACTGTCCTTCATACTTAGAGGAACTGGACTGTGGCCATTGAGAGTAGAAATTGTCTTGGCAGTGGGAGTAAACAATGTAAACAATTCCTCCCCCTATTAAACTTAAAAATGTGTTAGGGGGAGGAATAGTGCCCCATCATTGGTGTCAGTGGGAGGAAAAGTCCCTTATCATTGGTATCAGTGGGAGGAATAGTGCCCTATCTTTGGTGTCAGTGGGAGGAATAGTGCCACAGATTTAGTTAGGACCACAGATAATGGGGTGCATTGTCGGGGCTCTGTGGCTTATGCATGTATTTGCAAATGTGTGCAACTAAATGCCTGTTTTTAACGCATACTGTTGGACAGGTCAATTTGGTTGGTCGCAGACTGGTCGGTAAGGAGAGCTTGGAATCTTTTTGAGTCATGTTATATGCGTTGCCCTTCCAATGCTCCTTGCTGCAGAGACCAGTTACAGGTGTAGGCAGTAACCATTTGTTTCTTGCGGAGGAATAGTGCCCCATTATGGGTGTCAGTTGAAGGAATAGTGCCCCATCATTGTTGGCATTGAGAGGAATAATGCCCCATCTTTGGTGTCAGTGGGAGGAGTAGTGCCCCATTATTGGTGTCAGTGGAAGGAATAGTGCCCTATCATTGATGGCAGTGGGAGGAATAGTGCCCCATCATTGGTGTCAATAAGAAAAATAGCGTGCCATTGTTGATGTACAGTAAGTAGCAGGTACAGTATTATGCCTCATTGTTGGTGTCAGTAGAAGAAATAGCGTCTTGTATCAGTGGGAGGAAAAGTGCCCCAAGGGCAGAATAAATTCAAGAAAAGGGCTGCATCTGACCACTGGGCCGCAGTTTGGAGACTACTGCTCGAGAGCATACTCCAGCATTATTTATTTTCTTTTACATTGTTTCTGTAGTAAATATACTGTAAGCTTTTTTAACTCTCTGTGACATCCTTACCAGGCATGTACAATTTCTGCTGTGGTAGCCCCTGGCAGATTTTTTCCTACTGACATCCACCAGAACTATATCTCCCATGAGCCCTTTCCCTGCACCCGATGTGTGGACAGGCTGTCATCAAGGTAGCAACATTGTTTTGCTGGAAAAACATTTTTCCACAAAAAAAAAAGAAGCTGCTCTTAAGACCTATGCAGTTCTCCGCTCCAGCTAGCAAGTGCTCACTCCTCCCAGGTCTGTTCCCCCGGACCCCCCACACACAATTCAGCAAAGTTCTGGAGCCGCACACCACTTACAGAGGGTAAAGTCAACTATATTGTTTGGCACAACTGCCTACTCTAAGGTTGAGGTTTAGGGTTAGGATAAGGATGATGATAAAAAAAAAAACTATAAATAATGAAACAGAGTTATTGAGCTCTAGCCACGTGACTCTGCATGAATACGGTTTCCTAATGTCTGTCCTAGAGGAGGAATCTGAGAAAATGGTGTCATCAGTCTGCTGCAGGCATGGTTAGCTCTTCCTCAGTATATCCTTTTAATAATAATTCAGAATATATTGATTTAAGTTTTTGACAACTCACAAGGTGCAGGGCAGTAAAAATGGAACTGATTTATATGTTTTTGTACAAAGCCATGAAAATAAAAGCTACCACACTGGCATTAAAAATGTGTCATTTTAGGAAGGCATCTACGTCCAGGAAGGAGATGCTAACCCTGGATGATGCCTGAACAAGAATGAAGAATGGCTCTAGCCATTTTTGTTTTGGCAAGGTGAAGGTCTTTTATGAAAGAATACAGTGTTCTCTGTGAAAGGTAATAAATATCTGTAAGGGCACAGACGCTGCATAAGAATAATGTTTATGGCTAGATTTTTGGATTTCCCTTGTGGTGTCATTGCCATCTTACTTGAAAGACGCTGAACATTTTTTAGCTTGATTGGAAACCATAAGATCATCTTCTGAATGCCTGCTGGCCAGTAGAGATATTGGCTCATTATACAGTATCTCACAAAAGCAAATACACCCCTCACATTTTTGTAAATATTTTATTATATCTTTTCATGTGACAACACTGAAGAAATGGCATTTTGCTACAATGTAAAGTAGTGTACAGCTTGTATTACGGTGTAAATTTGCTGACCCCTCCAAATAACGTAACACACAGCCCTTAATGTCTAAACCGCTGGCAACAAAAGTTGAGTACAACCCTAACTGAAAATGTCTAAATTGGGCCCAAAATGTCAATATTTTGTATGGCCACCATAATTTTCCAGCACTGCCTTAACCCTCTTGGGCATGGAGTTCACCAGTGCTTCATAGGTTGCCACTAGAATCCTCTTCCACTCCTCCATGACTACATCACGGAGCTGGTGGATGTTAGAGATCTTGCACTCCTCCACCTTCAGTTTGTGCTACCCCACAGACGCTCAATAGGGTTTAGGTCTGGAGCCATGAATGGCCAGTCCATCACCTTTACCCTCAGCTTCTTTAGCAAGGCAGTGGTCGTCTTGGAGGTGTGTTTGGGGTCGTTATCATGTTGGAATACTGCCCTGCGGCCCAGTCTTCAAAGGGAGGGGATCATGCTCTGCTTCAGTATGTCACAGTAAATGTTTACATTCATGGTTCCCTCAATAAACTGTAGCTCCCCAGTGCCGGCAGCACTCATGCAGCTCCAGACCAT
The DNA here is from genome assembly GCF_965119305.1 of Pelophylax lessonae. Lineage (NCBI taxonomy): Eukaryota > Metazoa > Chordata > Amphibia > Anura > Ranidae > Pelophylax > Pelophylax lessonae. The sequence goes on along the minus strand of NC_138769.1, from coordinate 629,905,253 downwards.
GACACTCCCACCACCATGCTTGACTCTAGGCAAGACACACTTGTCTTTGTACTCCTCACCATCTGAACCAAAAAAGTTTATCTTGATCTCATCAGACCACAGGACATAGTTTCAGTAATCCATGTCCTTATTCTACTTGTCTTCAGCAAACTGTTTGCGGGCTTTCTTGTGCATCATCTTTAGAAGAGGCTTCCTTCTGAGTGGACAGCCATGCAGACCAATTTGATGCAGTGTGCAGCATATGGTCTGAGGACTGACAGGTTGACCCCCCACCCCTTCAACCTTTGCAGCAATGCTGGCAGCACTCATACTTCTATTTCCCAAAGACAACCTCTGCATATGACGCTGAGCACGTGCACTCAACATCTTTGGTCGACCATGGCGAGGCCTGTTCTGTGTGGAACCTGTCCTGTGAAACTGCTGTATGGTCATGGCCACTGTGCTGCAGCTCGGTTTCAGGGTCTTGGCAATCTTTTTATAGCCTGGGCCATCTTTATGTAGAGCAAAAATTCTATTTTTCAGATCCTTAGAGACTTCTTTGCCGTGAGGGTCATGTTGAACTTCCCGTGACCAGTATGAGAGAGTGAGAGCAATAACACCAGATTTAACACATCTGCTTCCCATTCACACCTGAGACCTTGTAACACTAACGAGTCACATGACACCGGGGAGGAGAATGGCTAATTTGGCCCACTCAACGCTCATTAAAACACAGATTGGTGGGAAGCTCCGGCTATATAGACTTTACAGATTATCTGGCCACCAAATTAGCACGATTAACCACTTAAGCCCCGGAAGATTTTACCCCCTTCCTGACCAGGGGGTATTTTGCGATTCGGCACTGCGTGACTTTAACGGACAATTGCGCGGTCGTGCGACGCTGTACCTAAACTAATTTGACGTCCTTTTTTTCCCACAAACAGAGCTTTCTTTTGGCGGTATTTGATCACCTGTGCGATTTTTTGATCACGCGCTATAAACAAAAAAAGAGCGTCAATTTTGCAAAAATAACAATATTTTTCACATTTTTTTATATGAAATTCCCCCCAAAAAAAAGTAAAAATCAAAATTTTTTAAAATTTTCGGCCAATTTGTTTTATGCTACATATGTTTGGTAAAAAAAAATCGCATAAAGCGTATTTTGATTGGTTTGCGCAAAAGTTATCGCGTTTACTAACAAAGGGAAAGATTTTTGTCATTTTTGTTGGTTTCTTTTTAACGCGTAATGGCGGTGATCTACGATTTTTTTTGCGGTACTGCGACATTGCGGCGGACAGATCGGACCCTTGACTGACATTTTTGACACTTTTGGGGTTACCAGTGACATTTCTACAGTAATCAGTGCTATATATATGCACTGTTACTGTAAAAATACACTGGCAGTGAAGGGGTTAACTTTATTTGAGAGGGAGGGGCTGTGTGTGTCCCTAGGGGCGTGATTCTAACTGTGATTGGCTGTGGCTTGAGGTGTAGTTACACTGATCAACGGTTCTACATAGTAGAACCGTATGATAAGTGTTTCTACACAGGGAGGACTGACAGGCAGCTTGTTTACACAAGCTGCCTGCCTTTCTCCCTCTCCCCCGCCGATCGCCGAGTGACCAGCGGACATCGGGTCCGCCGGTCACACGCGCGGGGGGGTCCGTGACCGCGCGGGAGCGCGCCGCCAGCGGCGCGCGCTCACTCCCCAGACCCTCCCAGGCTAGTGACGTACCGATACATCACTCTGCCTGTGAGGGGCTGACCGCCGCAGTATATGTTTGTGCGGCGGTCGGCAAGCGGTTAAGGGACTAGTTTAGACCTTCCCCCTAGACCCTCTGGGAGCAAATAGAATCTTCCTGGTTGCTTGAGACGTCTGTAGGAGCTTCTATTCCAGCTGGCCTTCCTCCTACAATGAAAGTCTCAGCTCAGGCATGGAAAAAAAATAACAGATCCAGCATTACTGTCCTCACACTCCTACAATTTGATTTTCCCACTTCTGAATACTTTACTCATCTACGCGTGGCGTGACCCAATGTCTATCACTCTACCCAAACCCTTCTACTTGCTCCCCTCTAATGCCTTGCAATTTGAAAAGTTTATTTTTTGAGCTTAAAGTTAAAGTTCTACCCAAAAGTGGAAATTCCGCTTATCTGCTTTTTGACAGGTACCTGTCCCCACTTCCGTTAGACTCCGCCGCGGCCAAGTTCCTTGGAAGTTCAGCTGCCCTCCTCTATTCTCCCCTGCCGGGCCACTTAGAAAGCACAGCGTGTGTTGTGCATGCGCAGTAGAGTACCAGCTGTGAAGTTGAAAGGCTTCACTGCCGGTTTCCCTTACCACAAAATGCGGTGGTAGCACCCGAGAGCCGATCCAAAAATCGGCTGGGGTGCCGACATTTCAGGATCCCTGGACAGGTGATATTAAAAGTCAGCAGCTACAGTATTTGTAGCTGCTGACTTTTAATTTTTTCATGGGGGGGGGTGGAGTCCGCTTTAATGCTTCAAACTATTGGGTTTAACCTCAACTCCTCTCGGTCTTTTGTTGTTTTTTTGGATATTGAGATCTCTGTGGATCATGGTGGTAATATATCTTCTAATCCATATTCTGAACCCACTGATAGGAATAGAAACATAGAAGAGTGACGACAGAAAAACGACCAAGTCGTCCATCGAGTCAGCCTCATTTTTTGGATACTTTTTTTTTCTGACTATTGATCTGTTTGTCTTCGGCATGTCTGAATCTACTTACTCTTGACTGACTCACTACCTCTGCTGAAAGTCCATTTCAAGTGTCAACTACTCTTTCGGTAAATTAATATTCTCTAAGATTGAATTCTATCTTGCACTTCACTAGTGCAAAGTCCAAACATCTGCATGAGAATCTCCTGGTCTCACAATTTGTGAGAGTCCTCAAAATATGTTCTAAGCACACTGATAGTGAGTAGGGTTGAGCGGACACCTAGATGTCCGTGTTCGACGGGTTCGGCCGAACTTTAAAAAAAAGTCCGGGTCCGTGTCCCGGACTTTTACCGAACTTTTCCCGGACACCGAACCCCATTGAAGTCAATGGGGACCCGAACTTTAAGGCACTAAAATGGCTCTAAAACACCAAAGGAAAGGGCTAGAGTGCTGCAAATGGCAGCAAAACGTAATTAAGAGCATGGCAAGTGCTCTGCAAACAAATGTGGATAGGGAAATAACTTAAAACAACAAAAAAAAACAGAAAAATAAAACAATGTTCTCCTTCATCTCTGAAGGACGAGGCCCATATGGAGTAGGAGGGAGGTTGAGGTGGTGGTGGATGTGGCGGTGACATAGGCGTGCGCACAGGGTGTGCTGGGTGTGCCTGGGCACACCCTAATCACCTAGGGCACATAGCATTGCCAGTGAGGAGATGGGAAAGATCTCCCTGGGACCTGCTCTGCTCTATTTCTCCTTGCCTACAGGTACATGGCCCCGATACATTACTCTCCCTGCTGGCAAACACATGCATGTGTATTTCAACTTTGGGGTGCACACCTTAATGCAATAGGCTGCGCACACCTATGGGCGGTGTAGGTGGAAGCGGCGGTGGAGGAGGACCAGGGCCGGATTAACAGCATCATGGGCTTGGTGCTGAGGATTTTGAAGGGCCTTAAGGGCCGTGCCTTGCCATGCACCCAGAGGAGGAAGGGTGCAGCCATGCATGCCTAATTCAACATGGGATGCTGTCTCTGAAGCCCATAAACACATCCATGCATCGCCAACTGTCCCTCCTTGTCCGGCCTTCACGCTGTGTGGGGAGGTTCTGAGGGTGCTGCCTGGGGAAGCGAGCATAGAAGCCAGACTTCTGTGTTTACAAGTGACAGAAGAGCGGTAACAGTGAATATGGCCAACCCGGGGCCTATATAAAAGGTAGGGGCCTGGAGCTGCAGCTCCAATAGCCCCTACATTAATCTGGCCCTGAGGAGGAGGACGAGGTAGCCAACACTGCTTCTTTTCAAAAATTTTAAATGAGGGTACACCCCAAAAGAGTGAGAAAGAGCAAAAATGGAACAATGGGTGGGTAAGGTCGGTATCCATTGCTATTCTGCATAAGGTACGGAAAAGTCCCGTGGGATCCATGCCTGGTTCATTTTAATGAACGTGAGCTTGTCCACATTGTCTCTGGACAGGCGGCTGCGCTTGTCTGTTATAACGCCCCCAGCCGTGCTAAATACCCGTTCAGATAATACACTGGCTGCAGGGCACGCCAGCACCTCCAAGGCGTAAAGGGCAAGCTCAGGCCATGTGCCCAATTTGGAGACCCAGAAGTTGAAGGGGGCAGACCCGTCATTCACTACATGTAGGCGTGTGCACACATACTGCTCCACCATGTTGGTAAAATGCTGCCTCCTGCTAAGACGTTCCATCTGAGCTGCTGGTGCTGCTGTTTGTTGTGGCGTGCTGACAAAGCTTTTCCACATTTCGGCCATGCTAACCCTGCCTTCTGAGGTGCTGGCGGTGCCCTGGTTGCGTTGGCGACCTCCTCCTCCTCCTCCTCTGCCTTGTGCTTCCACTGTGGCCCCGCTGTCAGATGGGAATGCCAGCAGCATGGCGTCTACCAGCGTGCGCTTGTACTCGCGCATCTTGCGATCGCGCTCCAGTGAGTGAATTAAGGACGGTACGTTGTCCTTGTAACGGGGATCCAGCAGCGTGGCCACCCAGTAATCAGCACAAGTTAGAATGTGGGCAACTCGGCGGTCGTTGTGGAGACACTGCAGCATGTAATCGCTCATGTGTGCCAGGCTGCCCAGAGGCGACGAAAGGCTGTCCTCTGTGGGAGGTGTATCGTCCGTGTCCTCTGTATCCCCCCAGCCACGCACCAGTGATGGCCATGAGCTGGCCTGGGTGCCACCCTGCTGTGAACATGTTTCCATCTCCTCCTCCAGCTCCTCCTCCTCCTCATCCTCCTCATCCTCCAGAACTGTGCCCCTGCTGGACAATTGTGTCCCTGGCGTTTGTGTGTGCAGGAACCCACCCTCGGAGCCCCTTGCGAATGACTGCCCTGAAAGCCTTTGAAATGTTACCTCTTCATCCTCCTCCTCCTCCTCCTCATCCTGTGCCACATCCTCTTCCATCATCGCCCAAATTGTTTTTTCAAGGAGGCATAGAAGTGGGATAGTTAAGCTGAGAATGGCGTCATTGCCACTGGCCATGTTGGTGGAGTACCCAAAACAGCGCAACAAGGCACAATATATGCAAATGTCAAATATGCAAACTATGCCGCAATTTAATGTTTTTTACACCAAAAGGGTGTGTATTGAATAGCGGAATAGGATAAAAAACTGTGTATCTCACACGTACAAACACAGACTAGGCCCGATTAAATTTTTTCCTACCCTAAAGGGAGGATGAGGAAGAGGAGTATGGAACATGCAGCACCCTCAAATCTTCAGAAGTATGAGATGAACCCCAAAAACTTGGAAAGGTGGATCTCTCTCACACGTACCAACACAGACTATCCCCCAATTTAACTGATCCCCAAAGGTTTTTGATTAAATAGCGGAATAGAAAATATGATCCAAAAAAAGTGTATGTATATCACACGTACACAACCACACTAGGCCCCAATTACTATTGTTTGTACCCCTAAAAGGCTAGATGAGGAGTAGGGGGGGTATGGAACAGGCAGCACCCTCAAACCTTCAGAAGTATGAGATGAACCCCAACAACTTGGAAAGGTGGATCTCTCTCACACGTACCAACACAGACTATCCCCCAATTTAACTGATCCCCAAAGGTTTTTGATTAAATAGCGGAATAGAAAATATGATCCAAAAAAAGTGTATGTATATCACACGTACACAACCACACTAGGCCCCAATTACTATTGTTTGTACCCCTAAAAGGCTAGATGAGGAGTAGGGGGGGTATGGAACAGGCAGCACCCTCAAACCTTCAGAAGTATGAGATGAACCCCAACAACTTGGAAAGGTGGATCTCTCTCACACGTACCAACACAGACTATCCCCCAATTTAACTGATCCCCAAAGGTTTTTGATTAAATAGCGGAATAGAAAATATGATCCAAAAAAAGTGTATGTATATCACACGTACACAACCACACTAGGCCCCAATTACTATTGTTTGTACCCCTAAAAGGCTAGGAGTAGGGGGAGTATGGAACAGGCAGCACCCTCAAACCTTCAGAAGTATGAGATGAACCCCAACAACTTGGAAAGGTGGATCTCTCTCACACGTACCAACACAGACTATCCCCCAATTTAACTGATCCCCAAAGGTTTTTGATTAAATAGCGGAATAGAAAATATGATCCAAAAAAAGTGTATGTATATCACACGTACACAACCACACTAGGCCCCAATTACTATTGTTTGTACCCCTAAAAGGCTAGATGAGGAGTAGGGGGAGTATGGAACAGGCAGCACCCTCAAATCTTCAGAAGTATGAGATTGTGTTCACTGTACCCCACAAAGATTGAGTTCACTGCACCCCACAATGATTGTGTTCACTGCACCCCACAAAGATTGTGTTCACTGCACCTCACAAAGATTGTGTTCACTGTACCCCCCAAAGATTGTGTTCACTGCACCCCACAAAGATTCTGTTCACTGTACCCCACAAAGATTGTGTTCACTGCACCCTAAAAGGATGTTGTTCACTGCACCCCACAAAGATTGTGTTCACTGCACCCTAAAAGGATGTTGTTCACTGCACCCCAAAAAGATTGTGTTCACTGTACCCCCCCAAAGATTGTGTTCACTGCACCCCACAAAGATTGTGTTCACTGCACCCCAAAAAGATTGTGTTCACTGTACCCCCCAAAGATTGTGTTCACTGCACCCCAAAAAGATTGTGTTCACTGTACCCCCCAAAGATTGTGTTCACTGCACCCCACAAAGATTCTGTTCACTGTACCCCACAAAGATTGTGTTCACTGCACCCCAAAAAGATTGTGTTCACTGTACCCCCCCAAAGATTGTGTTCACTGCACCCCACAAAGATTCTGTTCACTGCACCCCACAAAGGATTTTGTTCACTGCACCCCAAAAAGATTGTGTTCACTGCACCCCAAAAAGGATTTTGATCACTGCACCCCAAAAAGGATGTTGTTCACTGCACCCCAAAAATGATTTTGTTCACTCCACCCCAAAAAGATTGTGTTCACTGCACCCCACAAAGATTGTGTTCACTGCACCCCAAAAAGATTGTGTTCACTGTACCCCCCAAAGATTGTGTTCACTGCACCCCACAAAGATTCTGTTCACTGTACCCCACAAAGATTGTGTTCACTGCACCCCAAAAAGATTGTGTTCACTGCACCCCAAAAAGGATGTTGTTCACTGCACCCCAAAAAGGATGTTGTTCACTCCACCCCAAAAAGATTGTGTTCACTGCACCCCACAAAGATTGTGTTCACTGCACCCCAAAAAGATTGTGTTCACTGCACCCCAAAAATGATTTTGTTCACTGCACCCCAAAAAGGATTTTGTTCACTGCACCCCAAAAAGGATGTTGTTCACTCCACCCCAAAAAGATTGTGTTCACTGCACCCCAAAAAGATTGTGTTCACTGCACCCCACAAAGGATTTTGTTCACTGCACCCCAAAAAGATTGTGTTCACTGCACCCCAAAAAGGATGTTGTTCACTGCACCCCAAAAAGGATTTTGTTCACTGCACCCCAAAAAGATTGTGTTCACTGCACCCCACAAAGGATTTTGTTCACTGCACCCCACAAAGATTGTGTTCACTGCACACCAAAAAGGATTGTGTTCACTGCACCCCAAAAAGATTTTGTTCACTGCACCCCAAAAAGATTGTGTTCACTGCAGCCCAAAAAGATTGTGTTCACTGCAGCCCAAAAAGATTGTGTTCACTGCAGCCCAAAAAGATTGTGTTCACTGCAGCCCAAAAAGATTGTGTTCACTGCAGCTCACACACAGAAAAATGGATGTGGATCACTGACACCTGCCTATCTCCAATCCCACACCACACAGCAATATCGATTGTAGTTTGTAGAACACAGTTTCCCTAAAATTCAGCAGACTCTGTCCCTAACAGGATTGAGAAGAGATCGTAGATCAGGATTGAGTGCAGATTCACCCCACCCCCCACACAGCAATATCGATTGTAGTTTGTAGAAGACACTGACCCTATAATTCAGCAGACTCTATCCCTAAAATGCCTACAACTCGCCCTGCCTAAACACTCCGACCTGTCCCTCAATTCTATCCGGACACAAATGGTTTTTTCCTGCCTATCTTTCCCTAATCAGCAGCCAGCACATTGATGTGTGCTCTGTCCCTTAGCTAAGCAGCAGAATGACGCTGCTGCGGCGGCTGCCTCGAACTTATAAAGACTTGGTCACATGCTTCAGACGGCCAATCACAGCTACTAAGACATTTGCAGGCATGGCTGGGATGGCTTAAGGCACACCAGTTAAACGATTGTTGATTGGCTGTTGAAAGCCCGCCATGAAAAGAGCGCCAAAGCATGCAAAACCCGGAAATAAAACGACCGAACACGGATTTTTACCCGAACATACAGTAAAGTGTCCGTGTCCGTGTTCGGGTAAAAAAAATCCAATTATTCGGTACGAACACGAATAATACAGTCCGTGTTCGCTCAACACTAATAGTGAGTTTTATAAGGGAGAAAATACTTTAGAGGGGTTATCCCCCACAGGTCCTTGATGAACTTTCTAAAATGCATTCTGGAGAGTCTCCTATTTACAGATATACAATTCCATGCCAGAATTAGTTAAGAAGATTACCAACAGGCATAGCGACAGGAAAACTGCATACATAGAAGATGGAAAAAATCTTTGTAATTTTTTTGTGACATTTCTACTTTCCTGCAAAGTTGCTCCAAGTGTTTTAATTGTAACATTTTCAGTGATCCTATATGTGGTCCTACATTCACGTATCCTCATACAGGTCAACCTTACCATATTCTGGAGTATTACAATAATTGTTTTAGCATAAAAAGCACAAAAAAGCATGTAAGGACAAAGGAAACAGTGCATGGTATCTTGTCGACATCATACATAGAACAGTTAAAATTTTTTGGTTGCCCATAAGTCATATAAAGAAATACAGAATGTATTCCTATTACATCTATTTAAATGTCCTTCTTCAATAGTTTTTTTCAGTAGAACTATAGGTTTCTTTACATGCAGATTTCAGAAGCAAAGGAGTGATTTTTAGGTTGACCTAAACATGCCCCTGGACAATGACATCACAAGGGGGTGGGGTCACTTGGTAATGTCATTGGGTGGCCCACCCCTTAGTTATTTAAGAACAGTCAGACGGCGGAGCTGTCAGACCATGGAAGCCTTCGTCGGATGCAAAGCTTTTTTTTTTTTTCGGGTCAGCAGATGGCTTTTATCGTGATTAACGTTGAATCTACTTCTGGGGACATTTATTTTTTACTTTTTTTTTTGCTGTTTTTTTAATAAAGGACTTGTCAAAAACTGTTGTATTTTTTTACTTTGCACTTTTTTGGAAATGAGTAAGGGTACATAGTGCCATACCAGACCTATGGGCCTGGTATGGATGGGGGGGACTCCCACGCAGTTTTTTTTTTTATTCAAATTTTTTCAATTGCCTCCAATTGTGCTAGAAGGAAAAGGAATTATGTTACACACTGGACTTTTTGATAATTTGCATTTATATTCTCGTGGGTGATTGTGTAGGCAGGGCCCCAGTGCACTACATTGCCCGGGGCCCTTTAATGGTCTTAAGATGGCACTGGTCCCAACACCAGATCCTTCACTCATGGTGATTGGTGGTGAGTCGTGTACCACAAACAAAGTGCATCACCGATCAGGGTAAAGAGCTGAAGACATAGGCTCTTTACCATGTGATCAGCTGTGTCCAATCACAGCTGATCACATGTAAACAAATGCCGGTTATCAGCATTTCCTTTCCTCAGCACTGTAAGTATCTGAGGAAAGGAAAGCCGAAAACTGGCTTACCAGTTACAGGGGACATTTACACTGATAATCAGGGCCCTGATGATCAGTGCAGCCCCATCAGTGCAGAATATCAGTGCCGCCTATCATTGCCCATCAGTGCCGCCTTATCAGTGCAGCCTCATCAGTGCCCATCACTGCCCATCAGTGCAGCTTATCAGTGCTCATCAATGCTGCCTCAACAGTGCCCATCAATGCCCCCTCCTCAGTGCCCATCAGTGCAGCCTCATCAATTTCCATGAGTGTAGCCTCATCAGTGCTTATTAGTGCAGCCTTATCAGTGCCCATCAATGCAGCCTATCAGTGCCCATCAGTGCAGCCTATCAGTGCAGCCTATCAGTGCCCCTAAGTGCAGCCTCATCAATGCACATCAGTGAAGAAGAAAAATTACTTATTTTCAAAATTGTATAACAGAAAATAAGAAAACGTTTTTTGTTTCTTTTTGCAAAATTTTCGGTCTTTTGATTTGTTTAGCAAAAAAAAAACAAGAGGTGAGTATAATAAAAAAACAAAAAATTCCTACGAGCTACCTTTCAAAATTAGATTTTTAAAATGCCGCAACCACTTCACTTCTCATAAAAAGTGTAAAAATCTAAAATTTGTAAAACTGTGTTGCGCAGAATAAAAATCTATTATTAAAATATCCTCAATAAATAAACTGATGCATATGCAAATACTAGTGGATGAATCCCTACTGTCCCTCTTCAATAAAAGTCTGGTGTGCAAATGATGATCAGTATAAAAATGTACACAGTGATCGGTGAATAAATTAGTATCATAAATAATATAATAAAATATAGTATACTCTCTATTAATCCAATAAAACAAATTTTTTTCAATAACAATTTCATATAAGTGTGTGGTGCAGATGCTGTGCAATATATATCAATATGCATATTGATATATATTGCACAGCATCTGCACCACGCACTTATATGACATTTTTATTGAAACATTTTTTTTATTGGATTAATAGAGAATATACTATATTTGGCAGGAAATGTCCATTGGTTTCTTTTCACCTAGAAACGATCCAAGACCTCACTTCAAGTAGTCTTCACACTTGTTACCCTCCTCAGCTTCAGATCGCTTTAGGAGATCTTCCCCATGCTCACACAGCTTTCAGGGGGCACACGTCTGTCTGTCCTCCTCTCCCAGCCCACACGGCGACAGGAGGCAGCAATCCTTAGACTTCCTTTGGACAAATTATAGGAGCCTTAACTTCCTCATTCCGAACAGCTGAAGGCCTTTCAACTTCCTTAAGCCAGTTCTGGCTACCTTTTCAGCCGACACCCTATAGTAATTGGTGAACTTTCCAATCCAGGTGGAAATATATTTCCTGTCTGTGACTACATTCACAGATTTACCTGACTTCCTGTCACATACCCCCCCCCCCTCTTGTTTCAACCCTAGGGTTGGGACACAGATTTCCAGACACGCATGTGTCAGGCACTTCTCTTGACTCTTACTGATAAGCCTCCTAGTATCCTCAAGCTTCCGGATGAAACTGTTTCTGTCATCTTCATTGACAGATTTCTCGTAAATGTCACACAGTTTGTCTCTTATCTCATATACATCTTCCTCAACTGCATTTTTAGCATCATTTTGCTCCTTCTCAAGTTTCTCTTGCATACAAGTTTGTCCTATCCGCCATGGAGGACCGTGATCCATAGGCAACTCAATTGGGCTAGTCTTAATGTCTTCAACATTCTTGAGCCGCCTCTCTCTGCAATCCATAAATGTTTTCCACAAAACTTTGAGAACCTCTGCTTCACTAAGCTTTGTTCCAAGTAGGGACTCTTGACGTCCCTCTGTGACTTGAGTTGCCTCTCCATACAGCTGTACACAATCATTGACTCTTTGTTTCTTGAGCTTAGCTTGCTCTAAGATGCTGTGCAGAGGGCCTTCCATTTGCCACAACAGGATGTCACACATTTCTTCAAAGTGACCCCTGTTCATTTTTCCAGCGACATCATCAACTTTCCTTCCACCAACATATGGGTCAATGGGTCAAAGGCAACAACACAGTTGAACCCAGCGATCTGGGTGGTATCCATTATAGACCTCCTCTCTGCATCAGTGAAGAAGCATGGAACTGCAACACATTCTTTTACAGATTTCTTCAATGCACTTTCTGCTGAACTATTTGACCGCTCAAGGTCCCCTAGTTCCTTTTCTCTATCTGAATTCCACATGGAATGCATCTCAAGATCACGATCAAACTTCTGCCACCTGTCTTTCACCAGTTCCATTTTGGAAATATTCCCTGAAAGGCACTTGAAATTCATTTGCTTCACGTTTTCACCAACAGCCTTAGTTTTCTCCACTAGGTGGTGTTTGCTTTTTTCTCCCAGATTTATATCACTTGCTTTAGGTTTCTCCGCTTTAGTTTTCTCCACTAGGTTTTCAGCCTGAACTGAGAAATCATCACATTTCTTACACAACTTCTTTGTTTGCTGAAGCTCTAATGATACATTTTCCAATGCTTGAAGTTTTTGAAGGAACGGTTTATTCCAAAGGGGTGATTCAAGCCACATGTCATCAAATTTCTGAGGCTCACTCAGGGCAGACCCCAAAACACTGATCCTTTTAAAAACTGCATCAGGCACACTATCCCCTCTTTGGGACAGATCCTCTGTTGCCTGTAATTCCTCTTCCAGTTCCTGCAACGGAATCTTCATCTCTTCTACTTGCTGTTCTAAGGCTCGCTTAGACTTTTCTAGCTCCTGAACGCTTTTCCCAACATCATCCTTGGAGCTGACCAAATCTTACATCTCTGTACACAGCTGTTTGTTAACTCTCTCTAGTTCAGCCTTAGCCTCTAGAGCTTCCTCCAAGGAGCGAGCCAAGAACAGGGCTTTGCTCTCGTTATCACGCGCCTCCGCTTCTGCACGGTCGCGTTCTTCTGCATATTTTGCAGACACAGTCTTCTCCTCACCAAGCATCTGATCCAACTTCTTTTTCACATTTTCAACACACTCTAATGAACCAACGCTTTCTTCCATGCGCTTTTTCATATCCGCTATCTGAGCTTGCAATGTTGCGACTTGCTCCGATAGGTTTTTCTTTGCTTCCTCCTCCTCTTTTAATTGTTCCAGGAAGCCATTTTTCTCAACTTCCATTTGTTTTAGTTTTGTGCTAAAACTCAGCCTTTGACACCTCTCTTAGAAAAGAAAGGAAGAGGAGGCGCAATCACCTAGTGCATTACCCGTGGTCAATGTTGCAAATATTTTAATAAAAATGCCAAATGCATACTCACAGACGTAAAGATAAAACCATGTTACAAAAATCCACCATGTGTGAACTGGAACAAGTCCTTCAGTCAGGACCGCTAACGCGTTTCGGGGGTCAGGCCCCCTTCCTCAGAGCCTGACCCCCGAAACGCGTTAGCGGTCCTGACTGAAGGACTTGTTCCAGTTCACACATGGTGGATTCTTGTAACATGATTTTATCTTTACGTCTGTGAGTATGCATTTGGCATTTTTATTAAAATATTTGCAACATTGACCACGGGTAATGCACTAGGTGTTTGCGCCTCCTCTTCCTTTCTTTTCTATGTACCCGTGTTGGAGTTCCCTGCCTGAGGAGAGCAGCACGCCAGTCTTCCCCTTCGGAGTGAGCGCTGGGCTGAATTTTTGTACTTTGACACCTCTCTTCCTGTAAGAGTTCCTGCGTGTCTTGTAGCTGCGATTCCAAGATAGAAAAATCTTCCGCAATTTCTCTAGATTTGCTGTCTGCTTGAGAAAGCTGTTTTGTGACATTGTCCAACTCAATCTGCAGTTGGTTTGCCTTCTCTGACAGCTTAGCACACAATCAGTCACCTTCTGACACCTTGACTTGCGATTCCTGCAGCTGTGCTTCTACTTTTTTTCTCTTGTGTTCAGAATCTCCTTTTCCCTGCATAAGAGCTTTCACCTCATTGGCTAGCTTCTGGGAATGAGACTGTAATTCTGCCACACAGGCTTCTTTCTCCTTTAACTGCTGCTGGACACGTTGGACTTCATCTTTCCAACTTTCACAGTCCGTACGTAATTCATCTACCACATTGCTCAAAGTGGTGAGCTCACACACAGTACTCAGTAATTTAGCCTCTCTTTCACTTTTCTCCTTGTTGCTGAGAGACAATGTCGTTTTCAGAGCGACATTCTGTTCCTGCACCCCCTGCAGGTCTATTTTTGTAGCTTCCAAAGACTGAAGACTTTTTTCCAGCTGATTACGCAACTCCAACATATCACACATACTTTGCTTCTGCAAAGTCTGAATTTCAATTTCCTTTTCCATGAGGATGGTATCTTTCACCATTGTAGTCTCTCCACGTTTTTGCAACTCGGAAAAAAGAAGAGCAGTGGATTCTTCCCACTGGAACACCTGGGCCTGCACGTTTCTATGCTCCATCCTAAGCAACTCCAGGGCTTGTTCCTTTCCTTCCATTTTCCGTTTCAAGGCATCCATCTCAGCCCTGCACACATACTCGGTTTGCTCCAAACCGATTGCCTCCATTGGCTGCTGGCGTCTCTGTTTCCAGCCTGCCATGCTCTCTTGGTGAGCCTTTTGTTGAGCTGCAAAGCTCCCCTGTTTCAGCATCTCCCCCATTTTAGGTTTACTTTTCATCTGAGAACACTGCGTCTCCATAGCAGTTTCATTTGCCCCAGTGTTGCTAGGGACAACAACCTTTCTCTTTAGCAGATTCTGTTCAGGCATGGATGGGGCTCGTTCAGACGGTAGCATCCCCTCCATCCATAGAATCCAGTCTCTCATTTCAGCTAGCTTTGCATCTTTCAGGCGTTTTGATCGCCCCATCTTCAATAACTCCACAATAAATTTTTCACAGTCCAGCAAAAAATTTTGAGACCACTGTCCCTTTAAAACTTAGTAGTTTTTCTCGCTCTTGCAGGATCTCCTTTCCTGCAGACACAGTTTGTGCAGTCTCATGCACCAGACACAGTTCATCAAAAATTTTGAGACCTCTGTCTCTTTAAAACACGTTTTTTTCTCTTTCAGGATCTTCTCTCCTGCACACATAGATTGTGCAATCTCATGCACCAGACAAAGTTCATAGAACATATGCACTTCTTTGCAGGGATCTCTGCTTCTGCCCACTGCATACCTCCACCATATGTAGGGATTCACTCAGTGGTAGGCGTGGATGACCCCTTTGGGGGGTGCGTTTACACAAGGAGATAGCCGAGAAGTGGTTTCAAACAGTTTGGTTTATTCATGCAATTTTATTCACCAGACTGCATGTCGCAAAAACATCCAAAATAAAATAAAACACCAAAATAAATCCTTGCCTCTGTGGGCGGCTACCTTCTCACACTGGAACCTACCTAAGAGTCTGTCCCCAACCTACTGTTGGGCAGACTTTCTTATCCTACAGCGGACACTCAATAGTCCATGTGTTATCTTCCCACAGCAAATGTCCATTGAACATGTCCCTGTACTCTTCACATTGAGCATGTCCCTTTGCTTGTCTCTTCACATGGCAAACATTCCTTTATTTCTTCCACATAGAAATAGTTCGTTTTCTCACCTTGAGAAGTCTTCACAACTGGTTAATTTCCCCTTCACACAGGAAATGTCCATTGGTTTCTTTTCACCTAGAAACGATCCAAGACCTCACTTCAAGTAGTCTTCACACTTGTTACCCTCCTCAGCTTCACATCACTTTAGGAGGTCTTCCCCATGCTCACACAGCTTTCAAGGGGCACACGTCTGTCTGTCCTCCTCTCCCAGCCCACACGGCGACAGGAGGCAGCAATCCTTAGACTTCCTTTGGACAAATTATAGGAGCCTTAACTTCCTCATTCCGAACAGCTGAAGGCCTTTCAACTTCCTTAAGCCAGTTCTGGCTACCTTTTCAGCCGACACCCTATAGTAATTGGTGAACTTCCCAATCCAGGTGGAAATGTATTTCCTGTCTGTGACTACATTCACAGATTTACCTGACTTCCTGTCACAACACATAGAAAATACAAACTTCATGATTATCCAACGGGCATGATGTAGGATAACTTTCTTGAAACGCTAAGTAATTTTGACCAGTTTCGCCAAAAAACAGGCTTCCTCAGAAAATTTAGCGCAAGACAATGATCCTTCTATCAGATACAAAAGAATATATGTCAAATACATGAGGTAAGCAAAGCAGCAAACACAGACTAGTTAGCATTATAAGTAGCAAACTAAGTATTTCTATACTCATGCAATATGGAGAGACCCCGTCCCATAGCCACCCAAAAAGGAAAAACTTGATCCAAACCTGCGGGGGCGACGCCTGGATCACGCAGGGCAAGGTAGCCATGGAGACCCAGGATGCCTCTGGCATCCGTACGGGGACCTGATGCAACCTATTGGACCAGTGTGAAACACTATCTAGACCCAATGAATCACACATTGAGCAGACCTAACTCACAGATCCTGCTCCATGGTAGGCAGGAAGCAATATAGATTTGCCTGCTGCTCCTCTGATAGGCAGGCAGAGTCAAAAACTATACTATCTCACTAGCACCTACCTAGGAGGGTGCTACAGAAACAATAAATCAAGATATTTGTATGCAGAAGTGTCATTTTAATAAGCATACATTAGCAAATGCATTTATGTCCTTTTAATATGGTCAAGTAATTGTCCCAATCATTTTACCCACTGTAGTGCACCACTTTTTGCACCACTACACAACTTTTGGAAACTCACTGCAACTACATTGCATGGTACTTCTGTACCATGCTATGTGGTGTGGGCATACACACCACGTTTGGGGTGTCATTAGCGTAATATTGACACCCTCTGCAGATTGCAACTGCACACAGAATGCTGGATTTCCCCACCACGTTCTAGTGTGAACTAGTCCTAAGACTGTAAACTAGTTCATATTACTTGCTATGGGTTACTGTACATTATTAATTTACCTAAAAACACTTGCTAAGCATTCTGGACACAAGGAAATCAACACTCCAATGTGTACTTCACAATGGTATTATTCATTTTGAATGACACCCCAACACATCAATATAGTAGTAGACAATGAACCCACACTGCAGGGCATCACATTCCTTACGATGTGCTTTGTGGTGAACAAAATGGTTGGCGTTTTTTTTTTTGCTGCAATGTGGTGTGTTGGCATCCATTAAGTGGTTTCCCCTAGCAAACAGAAGTGTGCTTTTTTTGCTAGCCCTCCAACACAAATCGCTTTAAAAAGCCATTTGAAAGCAAACCTATTCCATTGCAGTCCCACCACAAGACAAGGCAAAATGCTTTTTCTCTTACGTCCTCCGACAGTCGCCGCCCCTTCATAATCTTCACCAATGGGTTATTGACCTTTGCTCCGTAGGAGTAGCTAGGCAACAAGATTTGTTAATATCAAAGCTTTTAGCATATCACACCCTCTAGGGGGCAGTCCCCTCAGTCAATACCTCCCTGCTTCCAGCACTCTCAACTCCGTTTGAAATTGCCTAGCTTAGGAGTAGCTGGCTGTTCCTGTGCTGGGGCTTTCAGTCTCAGCCTTCTTTCCTTTTTTGATTTTATTTCAAGTATTTTTTCTCTTTCTTTTACTTAGCTGTTATTTTATCAGCCTTAGTTTAGGTTTCTTCGGATGAAGAGGTTTTTGCGGAGCTGGGTCTCGGACTGGCCTCCCTGGATCCCAGGGCTGAGAGCCAGGGGTTTTCCCAGCCTGCCATTGAGCGTTTAGCTTAGGTTTTACCCTGGCATATTGAATGACCCATCCCTGTTCGCTGCAGGGATGCTGCCTGTGAGGTGGCTACCTCACCGGACGCCATTTGCGGTTTCGCACCACAATCCACTGCGTCCTGGCTGCGACACTCCCTGTCCTCAGTACAGCGGTTTGGTCGCTGGAGAAGGCTCCCCACGCCATCCGGAATGGTAAGTAAATTTCTATGTGGGGACCTGTCTGTTTGGGTGTCAGTCTGTGACTGTGTGACCCACATGTCTGTGTTAGTGCGGGCTCCCTGTCAGATTCCTGTGTGGAATAGCTGCCTTTCTGTGGGCTGCAGGGGGGGGGGGGCTCTCCCGCTCTGCTATGTGTAATGTATGGGGCAGACTGGGCTGAGACATGCTGTGCGGCGGCCGCTAATGCGGCCCGCCATTTTTTCGGATAAAACTGTGGTAACCGGCCCTGTTTAATACAGCGGTGTGTTTTGGCGCCAAACGCCGCCATTTTAGCGGCGGTCGATCATACAAGCACATGTCGGCGCCATTTTCTTGTTGCCTTAATTCCTCAGCCGAGCGGCCATGTTTGTGAAGCCTCCAGAGGCTATATAGGTCGGTCAGTCATTGCATCACTTCCTTTTTTCACTGGAACAGCGATCGGTGGCAGCAGTCTGTGTGGTCTCTCCAGGTTTTTACCTTCCCTATCCTGTATTCCTTGCTCAGTGTTCCTTATCCCTGCGGGGGTCGGTACATTCAGTAGTGTGCGGTGGGCTGCGCTCGCCGCGGTGTTAAAGGGGCAGTTCCTTTATATCAGTTTAATACTGGGGCATGGATTCTCAGGATTGCAAGTTTCCTCCCGCCCTGGTGGGGGGCCAAGGGGCTGCTGCATCCCCCGAGGGGGCTGATCTGGCTGCTGTTGTAGTGAACTTGGCTTCTCAGGTGCAGATGCTCATGGCTGATCGATCCGCAAAACGGCCCAGATTATCCATTTCCTCTGATTCAGAGGGCGATGGGGCTGCTATGGCTGGAGTGCCCTTCTCAGGGTCTCGCTCATCTCTGGACCTTGTGGGGTCTGAGGGGGAGGCTGAGGTAGAAGGGGTTGATACTTCCCCCCCTGGCTCGCCTGAAGAGCTTGCACTCATGGATGAGTTGATTACTTCTATCAAGGAAACGCTGCGTCTACAGGATGAACCGAGTCCTCCTGCCTTACTGTCCTCTTATGGGACGCAAAGGAAACGCAAAACAGCGCAGGTTTTTCCCTGCCCTGCGGAATTTCAGCGCGCTGTGGATGAGCAATGGCGCAATTTAAAGAAGCCTTTTACTGTGCCATGTAGGTTCAAACTGCGTTATCCTTTTACACCCACCACTGATGAGTGTTGGTGTGTGCCGCCTCAAGTGGATCACGCGGTGGCAGTTTTGAATAAGTCTACTGCGATTCCTGCTGAGGATACCCCGGTGTTCCGGGACCCTACGGACAGGAGATTGGAGTCTCTTGCCCGTCATGCTTATACGGTTGCTGGTTCTATGCTGAAGCCTATTTTTGCTTCCATTATGGCAGCCCAAGCTATTGCAGATTGGACGCAGGTGCTCAGGCGCACCTGGTGGCTGGCTCTGCCCCGCCGACAACTTTGGCTATGGTGGATCAAATTCATCAGGGTGTTATGTATTTGTGTGATGCGGATTTGGTCCCTTTGGCTGCGCGCCTATCCAGTGTGGCGGTATTGAACCGTCGCCTGATATGGCTGAAGTGTTGGTCGGTTGACCAAACTTCTCGCAAGACTCTGGCTAATTTCCCCTACGCGGGATCTCGCCTTTTTGGCAAATCTTTGGATGCTCTGATAAAAGGAGTTTCCGGGGGTAAGAGCACTCTCTTGCCCCACACTCACAAGAATAAGTCTTTCCGCGGTAAGAGGAATTCCTCGTTTAAGCCCCCTCAGGGGTCCTTTCGTGCCTTTCGGTCGCAATACAAGGGCAAGCCCTTCAAGGGCCAAGGCTCCCAGAAGAAGCCGTGGGCGGGGAAACAGAAGTCCGGCCAGTCCGGGTCCGCTGCCCACGGCAATTCGGCCTGAAGGGGCGCCCTCACCCGTTTCTGGGGTGGGGGGACGTTTGCTCGGTTCTCTTCAACCCTGGCTGGCCCGTATTCGGGACAGATGGGTTCAGGAAACAAGATCGAGTTTCTCTCTCGGCCGGCGGGCAGATTTTTCCCCTCAAATCTTCAGCTATCTCCGGAGCGCTTGCAGGATCTGCACCTGGCGGTGCGGGACCTGCGGACTCAAGGAGTGGTGGTTCCGGTGCCTCATCGGGACAGATTTCGAGGGTTTTACTCCAATCTGTTCACTGTGCCCAGAAAGGAGGGCAAGGTACGTCCGATTCTGGACTTGAAAGCTCTGAACCGCTTTGTGCGGGTTCGCAAGTTCCGCATGGAATCTCTGCGATCAGTGGTGGCTGCCCTGGTTCCGGGGGAATTCATGGCCTCCATCGACTTGAAGGATGCGTATCTTCACATACTCATTTTCGAGGGTCACCAGAGGTACCTTCGATTTGCCATTGCGGAGGATCACTATCAATTCGTGGCGTTACCTTTTGGTCTCACTTAGGCTCTGCGGGTTTTCACCAAGGTGCTTGCGCCGGTCCTGGCTCTGTTGCGAGCCCAGGGCATCTCTGTCTTGGGGTATCTTGATGATATCCTGCTTCGATCTGCGACCAGTCAGGACCTGGTGACCGACCTGTCCACTACGATACAGACTCTGCAGGAGTTCGGTTGGACGATAAACTTTCCAAAGTCAACACTGTGTCCGTCGGTTCGTCTTCCCTACCTGGGGATGATCCTGGACTCTGTTCAAGCGAGGGTCTTCCTACCGGAAGACAAGCTCCGGACACTTCAGGACGAGGTCAGGTCCCTCAGGGACAACCCACACTCGTCTCTCCGGACATGCATGAGATGTCTAGGTTTAATGGTCTCGGCTTTCGAGGCGATCCCCTTTGCCCAGTTTCACACGCGGGGTCTCCAGGCGGAGATTCTTGCCGAGTGGGACGGGCGTCCGCAGTCCCTGGATCTGAGGATCTCATGGAGCCAATGCACCAGAAGGGATCTTCTGTGGTGGCTCCAGTCCCCGGCGGTGTCGGGGGGCAAATCTTTTCGTCCATTGTTGTGGACGGTGATCACCACGGATGCCAGTCTGTCGGGCTGGGGTGGTGTTCTGGGCGCTCTGTCCGCCCAGGGAACTTGGTCGGAGGAGGAGTCCTCCCTTCCGATCAACATTCTGGAATTGAGGGCGATAAGACTTTGCCTTCTGCGATGGACGGACCGGCTTCGGGGCCGTCCGGTTCGGGTTTAGACGGACAATGCCACCGCAGTGGCCTATGTCAACCATCAAGGGGGCACCAGGAGTGCCCGAGCGGCTCGGGAAGTGGCCGCCATTCTGTCATGGGCCGAAACGCACTTCCCGGCGATAACGGCAGTTCACATTCCGGGGGTGGAGAACTGGCAGGCGGATTATCTGAGTCGCCAGACCGTGGACCAGGGAGAATGGTCCCTCCACCCGGAAGTTTTCCGGATGCTGTGCGCGAAGTGGGGTCTTCCAGATGTGGACCTGTTCGCGTCTCGTCCAAACAACAAGGTGGAAAGGTTCGGACGCCTCGGACGCGTTGGTGGCGCCCTGGCATCAGTATCGCCTGATGTATGCCTTTCCTCCGATTCAGCTGCTGTCCAGGTTCCTTCGCAGGCTGACCTCGGAGTCACGTGCGGTGATTCTTGTGGCACCGGACTGGCCTCGCCGGTCTTGGTACGCGGACATCGTCAATCTGGCAGTCGACGCTCCGTGGCGTCTGCCGCTCCGAGAAGACCTTCTGTCTCAAGGGCCGATATTCCATCCTGCTTTACAGTCGCTGGCTTTAACGGCCTGGCTGTTGAGGGCCAGGTCCTGAAGGATAGGGGTCTCTCCCCTGAGGTCATCCCTACTTTGATTAAGGCTAGGAAGGCCTCTTCCAGTAAAATTTACTACCGTACTTGGAAAGCGTACTTTGCCTGGTGTGAGTCCAGGGGGTATTCCCCTCGCTCATATTCGGTGTCGAGAGTGTTGGCTTTCCTTCAAACTGGAGTGGACCAGCGTTTGGCGCTGGCCACGATTAAGGGTCAGATTTCTGCGCTGGCCGTTCTTTTTCAGCGCCCAGTGGCGTCTAATTCGTTGATTCGCACTTTTGTTCAGGGGGTGCGACACTTGGCCCCTCCTAGGAGGGAGCCTTTGCCTCCATGGGACTTGAACCTTGTTCTGTCCGTGTTGCAACATGCTCCTTTTGAAAAGATCAGGGAGATCTCATTGTCTCTGTTGTCCAAAAAGTTTGCCTTTTTGGTGGCTATAACTTCGGCTCGTAGGGTGTCGGAGCTGGCGGCTTTGTCCTGCAGCTCTCCCTATTTGGTGATTCACTTGGATAGGGTGGTCTTACGACCTAATCCTTCCTTTCTTCCGAAGAGGATCTCGGAATTTCACCTCAATGAGGACATTGTCTTGCCTTCGCTTTGCGCGAAGCCTAAGCATCCGAAGGAGGTGGCTTTGCATTCGTTGGATGTTGTTTGGGCGATAAGGGTTTACCTGTCATCGACTAAGTCCTTTCGCAAGTCGGATTCCCTATTCATCCTTCCAGAGGGACCTCGGAAGGGCATGGCGGCGTCGGCTGCTACCATCGCCAAATGGATCAGACAGACGATTGTGCAAGCCTATGCTTTGAGGGGGAAGGTTCCTCCTTTCCCTGTGAAGGCGCACTCTACCAGATCTCTGAGTACGTCTTGGGCCTATCGTCATCAGGCTTCTGTGGCCCAGGTGTGTAAGGCGGCGACTTGGTCGTCCGTTCACACCTTCTCCAAATTTTACAAAGTGGATGTTCAGGCATCGGCAGATGCTTCCTTTGGCCGTAAAGTTCTTAGTGCGGCAGTGCCTTAGGGTCCCTTGTTTGGGCCCTTGGCTGTTGGGGTGTTTTTTACCCCTGGGTTGCTTGTTCTTCCTGGGTTGTTGCTCCTGTTGAGCACGTTTTCCTGTTGCCAGGTTGGTTCTCCTACTTGATAAGGTTCCTTTCTCTGATGTGGGTACTGCGTTGCTTTATGCGCGGCTGCGTTTTTTCCCACCCTTCATGTCTACACTGCTCTGGGACGTCCCATTGGTGAAGATTATGAAGGGGCGGCGACTGTCGGAGGACGTAAGAGAAAATGGAATTTTTGTAAAATCTTACCGTAAAATTCCTTTCTCTGAGTCCTCCGACAGTCGCTGCCCCCGCCCCTCTTTTGGGGTTTGTTTATGTACTCTACTGCTATGCTACCAAACTGAGTTGAGAGTGCTGGAAGCAGGGAGGTATTGACTGAGGGGACCGCCCCTAGGGGGTGTGATATGCTAAAAGCTTTGATATTAACAAATCTTGTTGCCTAGCTACTCCTACGGAGCAAAGGTCAATAACCCATTGGTGAAGATTATGAAGGGGCGGCGACTCTCGGAGGACTCAGAGAAAGGAATTTTACGGTAAGATTTTACAAAAATTCTGTTATCTCCTACCTGGCCAGTTCATATTATTGCATTGCACTGGTGCATGCAGAAAAAAAGTACTGCATACTTACACAGTCTGGTTGAAAAAAGACACAAATCCAACTAGTTCAAATAATAGAAAAAAAAACCCACACAACAAGTAGCAAACCTCCATATACACAATCCTATACCCACAGTTTATTCAGAGGAAGACAAAAATAAACAGTGAATCCTGATCTAATGCATTACTTTTTTTTAGCACAGCGCAGTGCAATGCAATTCACTGCCTCACGCCATGCTGCAGCCTTCAGATAAATAAATGATCCTGTGTGACATCTTGCAATAAAGTTTGTTTTAAACAAAATATGAACAATGTGATGTGCTGCAATTGGTGCATTGGCACTGCTGTCATCCCGCCGCACAACTGCCACTGTGTTTTAAAGCAGTGGTCTCCAAACTGTGGCCCAGGGGCCAGATGTGACCCTTGGGGCACTATCCCCCCCCCTCATGATTGACCATGGTGACTAGCTAACCGAGATGTGGTTCCGTGACTGGGGAGTATAAGGGAATAAGGGAAAACTCCTACTGAGTAATACGACTGGCTGTGACACTTTCACAGCCCGCACTGCCTTTGGCCACCACTAGAGGGAGACTCCACTCCAATCCAGCTGGATGACCACACACAGGCAGATACAAATCTTACATACAATCTGGTGCACTCTAAGGGTTGGTGAGCAGTCTAGCAATTGTTACACACTACTAGGATTCCTCCAGCTATCCTACAAGCTAGAACTCCAGTGTTAATCACTCTTCCCACTGTCCCCACACCCACACACCATAAACGATAGCCTGCCACCACCCAACAGTTTGTCCGCAGACTGGTTTGCTGGGCCACCATACACACACAGATCTCCGTCTGGTTTACAATCTGCATGCAATCTGCCAACACGCAGTGCAATTGCATACAGATTGCCACGTAGCTTAGACCAAGCAATTAGGCACTAAAATGCAACAATCTCTCCAGAGATATGAGTCCTAGCTTAGTACACAGAAGTCACTTATTGATTTAATAATTTAATATCCCAAAAGTGGGCAGCGCATAAGAAATATATACAAAGCAAAAGGAGTTACAAAAATACAAAAAGATCAAAGACACACAATTGGCAATTTGCTATGAAAATAAAATGGAATAAAAACAGAAATAAACTTTACCGAAGCTTATCCCTTGGTAGAAGAATGCCGGAAACCGTGTGGGGACTCCCCAGTTTAGAACTGGCTTCATGGAAGAACCATGTCCATAGCTCAGGTTCCCCAATTTATTGGAATATGGATGTGGGCTGGACTTTAGCCCTTGGCCAATCAACCCCAGGGGGTTGTCCCCGTCCCAGCCCACAGGAGGTTTAGTGTTCTGAACTGACCAGAGTCGAATTAACCCAGAACGGCGCTGACCGCTGAGTCATGGATAGTAATTCTGACACCAGCGCATCGGTCTGATTGCGACAGTACCAAACACTGCTTGCCTGCCGCAATGAGGCGCCATATAACGCTTTTGTGCATTTCTCTAGGATTCTACACACGCTACAGACACAGATTTACATGTACATGTAGCCCAACACGTGAACCTTATGAAGGAATTATTTTCATCTCTCTGCCACTAATATTTCACCTATTATGAGAGATAAAATACATTCCTTTGATCTGATGATACCAATCAAAGCTTGCAGACTGTTTGGAGCCTATCGTCGCCCCCTGCGGATCCCCGGAGCCAAGATGACCAGCAGCTCTCTTTGAGGCTCCAGGAAGGTGACAACTTTTGTTCACTTGCATTGGACACTTTAATTGGCATCCAGGTGTCACCTCCATCCCAGAGACCAGTTCTGTCCTTTTCAAATGCTAATAAAAGGACATATGTGTATGACTGAGTACTAAATACTACAATTCTTAATAACCCAAAATGACACTACATCTACAATTATACTATTTCTACAGATCACTTCATATGTCGCTAAGGCAAAGCTACCCTACTCTTACATTTATGTTACACCCCCCCCCCCCCCACCACTGACACCAACGTAGGGGCGCAATTCCTTCCAATGCCACCAATGATGGGGCACAATTTTTCCCAATGACACCCAACGATGGCGCACCTTTCCTCTCAATGACACCAAAGATTCGGCACTTATCCTCCTAATGACACCAACGATGCGGCACAATTCCTCACCAATGGCATCAACAAATGGGCACAATTCCTCCCATTGACACCAACAATGAGGCAAAATTCCTTCCTGGGCCAACGATGATGGCACACCTTTCCTTACAATGACACCAAGGATGGAGTACCTTTCCTCCCAATGATACCAATGATGGGGCACTATTCCTCTGACACCAAAGATGGGGCATTTTTTTACTCCCGCTGGCCACAATCTGGCCCCCTTAGAGTCTGGGGCACAGTAAACTGGCCCTTTGTTTAGAAAGTTTGGAGACCCTTGTTCTAAAGTATGAAAAAGCTTTTAGTACAAAATAGGGTTGATTTACTATAACTGAAGAGTGTAAAATCTGGTGAAGATTTGCCTATAAACCAATCAGCTTCCAGTTTTTTTGTCAAAGCTTAACCACGTGCCTACCGCCAGCACTACATATACTGCGGCAGGTCGGCTCTGTCCCGCAAAACAACATAACTGTACATCGCTTCACGGGGCTGAGAGTGGGGGCGCATGCGCGTGCCCATTCACCACAGAGGGAGCCAATCAATGGGTCCGGTGTCCACGATTGCCGCCGGGCACCCGCGATCATTCCTTGTGGAGACGTCAGATGTCAGTAATGAATACAGGGATCCTCTGTTCCTCTTTTTTAGGAACACATTCCCCCCAGAGTTAGAAAGCATCCCCTAGGAACATATCTAACCCATTGATTGCCCCTGGTGTTAGCCCCTTCCCTGCCAGTGTCATTAGTACAGTAACAATGCATATTTTTAGCACTGATTACTGTTACTACTGATTAATGTCACTGGTCCCCCCAAAAGTGTCAAAAATGTCAGTTAGGTGTCCGATCTGTCCCCTGCAATATCACAGTCCTGCTAAAAATGGCAGATCGCCGCCATTACTAGTAAAAAAAATACATAAAAATGCCATAAATCTTTACCCTAGTTTGTAGACACGATAACTTTTGCACAAACCAATCAATATACTCTTGGTGGGAGATTTTTACCAAAAATATGTAGCAGAATACAAATTGGCCTAAAATGATGAAAAAAAACGATTTTTTCATTTTTTTTTTATTGGGAATGTTATATAGCAAAAAGTAAAAAATATTGTTTTTTTTTTTTTTTTTTTTCAGAATTGTCGCTCTTTTTTTGTTTATAGCGTAAAAAATAAAAATTGCACAGGTGATCAAATACCACCAAAATAAAGCTCTAATTGTGGGAAGTCTCATGACAAGTCACAGCCTGTTGATTTCAATGACACCCGTTCCCATCTATGCCACTTTGAAATTCAGTGACTTTGAAAAGGTGCCTGCACTACTTTGATGCGACTTTGATCCAGAGGGTGTAAAGTTGGATCAAAGCTGTGCTCAAAGTTGCACTCTAAATCGCACAACTTAAGAGTCGCATTCGTGAAAATGTAGCCACTAGGCTAGAGTGCAACTTTGGAGTGCGACTTTGAGTGCAGCTTTGATCCAACTTTACACTCTCTTGATAAAAGTCGCTTCAAAAGTTGCATCAAAGTAGTGCAGGTTCCTTTTCAAGGTCATTGATTTTCAAAGTTGCATAGATGTAGTGCAAGGGCCTGCCAGATTGCATACAAATTGAAAGTGTTTAGGTTTGACCTCATATTATATGGTTTTGGTAAGTCTAAAGGAAAAAGTCTTCAGAAAATCTTATAGTGTGTATGGCCCATTAGAATGTTGAGCATGCATTTTTTAACTTAGTTTTTTTTTTTGTGCGACAAGCGCACATTTTTTTTTTTTTTTGTGTTTGGGGTGCCAAAGTGAAACTAAACTTACCTTTCTTTTAATGGTCCCTTAATAGTATCTTTTTCTGGGTGCCAGTCTTTGGCCGCCTTCATTGGCTGGCGCAGGATGATGTCACACAGACACAATCCCGGCAAAGAAAACTGAACTGTGCATGCACAGCTCAGTTTACCTGCTGGCATAGGTGTGCACATCCTATTGCATTAGGGTGTGCACCCCAAAGCTCATGCGTATGTTTGTGTGTGTATGTATATATAAATACCGCTGTGGCCAAAATTTTTGAGAATGACACAAATATTACCTTTCAATAATGCCCCGTACACACGTGCAGATTATCTGAAGACTTTTGTCTGCAGATTTACCTTTTCTATGTAGTGCAAGGGCCTGCCGGATTGCATACAAATTGAAAGTGTTTAGGTTTGACCTCATATTATATGGTTTTGGTAAGTCTAAAGGAAAAAGTCTTCAGATAATCTGCACGTGTGTACGGGGCATAAGTCTGCTGCTTCAGTGTTTTTAGATCTTTTTGTCAGATGTTACTATGGTATACTGCAGTATAATTACAAGCATTTCATAAGTGTCAAAGACTTTTATTAACAATTACATTATTTCATGCAAAGAGTCAATATTTGCAGTGTTGACCCTTCTTTTTCAAGACCCCTGCAATTTACCCTGGCATGCTGTCAATCAACTTCTGGGCCACATCCTGACTGATAGCAGCCCATTCTTGCATAATCAATGCTTGGAGATTGTCAGAATTTTTCTTTTTTCACTCGCATCTTGAGGATTGACAACAAGTTCTCAATGGGATTAAGGTCTGGGGAGTTTCCTAGCCATGAACCCATAATTTTGATGATTTGTTCCCAAGCCACTTAGTTATAACTTTTGCTCTATCTAAAGGTGCTGCATCATGCTGGAAAATGACTTAACCCAGTCCTCAGCAGTCCAATCCCTGTACCTTTTGCAGTATATCAGTCTGTCCCTGATGTTTTTCCTGGAGAGAAGCAGATTCTTTGCAGCCCTTCTTGGCACCAGGCCATCCTCCAAAAGTCTTTACTTCACTGTGCGTGCACTGGTGGTGCCCAATCCCGCAGCTGAAACAACTGTAGGAGACGGCCCTGGCGCTTGCTGGACTTTCTTGGGTGCCCTTAAGCCTTCTTCACAAATGCAGTGGAAATGTTTTTAATGGCATTAAGTTCATTTTCATGGCAAATAGGGATAGCAATTATTTGCAATTCATCTGATCACGCTTCATAACATTCTGGAGTATATGCAAATTGTCATTGTGAAAACGGAGGCAGCAGACTTTGTAAAAATTAATATTTGTGTCATTCTCAATACTTTTGGCCAAGGCTGTATATACAGTTAGCACCCTTTAGTGAGTGCTAGATGTAGTATGGGTTTGTTAGTGTAGGAAAGTTTTTAGTTTGGCTCAGGGCTAAGCCTGAGCTATGAATCTGGGTCATGATTCAGTGAGTCAGGGCTGAATGACTCATCCTGACAGCTTCTCTGGTGCCTCCCCCTGGTCTAGAAGGTTGTAGAAACTTCTAGAGCTGGTGGGTGGAGGTGAAGAGGGGCTGGTTGGAATATTTATGAGAGCCTCAGCCAATCCCCAGTGAAGGGCTGGTCGGGGCCAAGGCTTACCTCATAAATAGGCATGAGCCATACCAGCAGGGGCAGTCAGGTAGAATATGGAGATATAGTGCTGTGGAGACTGTTGGTGGCCCTCTAGGGTGCCCCCTAGTCTGCGTGTGTGTGTGTGTGGGGGGGGGTGACTCTGGACTAGGACTCAGGTGCTGGAAGGATTCTGCCACAACACAGGGAGGAAGCACTTTCTGGAGGAACGAAAGCAAGGAGAGAGGACAATGTGAGTACTAGAGATGTATAGAACTGTTCGCCGGCGAACAGTTCCCGGCGAACTTAGCATGTTCGCGTTCGCCGCTGCCGGCGGACATATGCGATGTTCGGTCCGCCCCCCATAAGACATCATTGAGGCAAACTTTGACCCTGAACTTTACAGTCAGCAGACACATTTCCAGCCAATCAGCATACCTCCCTCCCACACCCTCCCACCTCCTATAAATAAGCAAGGGCAGCATCCATCTTAGATCATTCTGAAGCAGTGTGTGTAGTGAGAGTAGGGAGAGAGCTGCTGCTGCTGCTGCTGCTGCTGCTGCTGTTAAGCTAGGGACAGTTAGTCAGTGTTCCTGGTCTTGCAGTGTTCTTGGTCCACTACTGCTGTAATATCAGCACCCCAAAAAGCCCTTCTAAGGGCTGGTATTTGTGTTTTTTTTTTATATATATATATATATATATATATATATATATATACCTAGCGTCCCCAAAAGCCCTTTTAAGGGCTGGTAATTGAGTTGTTTCTTCTTATATATATATATATATATATATCTATATCTATCTAGTGTCCCCAAAAGCCCTTTTAAGGGCTGGTAATTGAGGATTTTTTTTATTTATATATATACATATATATATATATATATATATATAGTGTCCCCAAAAGCCCTTTTAAGGGCTGGTAAGGTAATAGAGTTTTTTCTTTATATATATATCTATATATATCTATTGTACACTGCAGTTGCCTGCCCGCTGTGTGTGAGAGGCCACAGACCTACCACAGACTGTACTGTGTGCACACCACACTCATTTCGGGTGGCACAGGCACAGTACCTTGCATTTTAAAAAATATTTTTTTTTTCCTCTGTCATAATTGCAGTGAGTGCTGTGTCAGGTCCACAGAGTGCACTGTACCCACTGCAGTGCACTGCCCACCACTGATATATATACGGTGGCACAGCATCTTGTTGCAATAAATTGAAAAAAAAAAATATTTTTTATTATTGCAGTTGCCTGGGCTGCCAGTTACTGTCAGGTCCACAGAGTGTACTGTGCCCACTGCAGTGCCACTGTGTGCCCACCCACCACTGATATATAAGGTGGCACAGCAGCTTGCAAAGTAAAAAAAATATATATATTTTTTAATTGCAGTTGCCTGGGTGCCAGTGACTGCTGTCAGGTCCACAGAGAGTGTACTGTGCCACTGCCCACCCACCACTGATATATAAGGTGGCACAGCAGCTTGCAAAGTAAAATAAAATATATTTTTTTTAAATTGCAGTTGCCTGGGTGCCAGTGACTGCTGTCAGGTCCACAGAGAGTGTACTGTGCCACTGCCCACCCACCACTGATATATAAGGTGGCACAGCAGCTTGCAAAGTAAAAAAATATATATATTTTTTTAAATTGCAGTTGCCTGGGTGCCAGTGACTGCTGTCAGGTCCACAGAGAGTGTACTGTGCCACTGCCCACCCACCACTGATATATAAGGTGGCACAGCAGCTTGCAAAGTAAAAAAATATATATATTTTTTTAAATTGCAGTTGCCTGGGTGCCAGTGACTGCTGTCAGGTCCACAGAGAGTGTACTGTGCCACTGCCCACACACCACTGATATATAAGGTGGCACAGCAGCTTGCAAAGTAAAAAAAAATATATATTTTTTTAAATTGCAGTTGCCTGGGTGCCAGTGACTGCTGTCAGGTCCACAGAGAGTGTACTGTGCCACTGCCCACCCACCACTGATATATATGCCTGCAAGAGAAAAAGCCAGCCGCAGAGAAGCCGTATTCCTGAAAATATAAGAAAAATGCTGTTTTTTAGGGGTTCTGGACATGCTACAGAGCTGAAACTTGACAGGTACACTTTTTAGACCCCCCAGACACTAAATACAAAAAATGACATGCCTGCCTAAAAAAATGCTCGATAAATGCCTGCAAGAGAAAAAGCCAGCCGCAGAGAAGCCGTATTCCTGAAAATATAAGAAAAATGCTGTTTTTTAGGGGTTCTGGACATGCTACAGAGCTGAAACTTGACAGGTACACCTTTTAGACCCCCCAGACACTAAATACAAAAAATGACATGCCTGCCTAAAAAAATGCCCGATAAATGCCTGCAAGAGAAAAAGCCAGCCGCAGAGAAGCCGTATTACTGAAAATATAATAAAAATGCTGTTTTTTAGGGGTTCTGGACATGCTACAGAGCTGAAACTTGACAGGTACACTTTTTAGACCCCCCAGACACTAAATACAAAAAATGACATGCCTGCCTAAAAAAATGCCCGCTAAATGCCTGCAAGAAAAAAAGCCAGCCGCAGAGAAGCCGTATTCCTGAAAATATAAGAAAAATGCTGTTTTTTAGGGGTTCTGGACATGCTACAGAGCTGAAACTTGACAGGTACACTTTTTAGACCCCCCAGACACTAAATACAAAAAATGACATGCCTGCCTAAAAAAATGCCCGCTAAATGCCTGCAAGAGAAAAAGCCAGCCGCAGAGAAGCCGTATTCCTGAAAATATAAGAAAAATGCTGTTTTTTAGGGGTTCTGGACATGCTACAGAGCTGAAACTTGACAGGTACACTTTTTAGACCCCCCAGACACTAAATACAAAAAATGACATGCCTGCCTAAAAAAATGCCCGCTAAATGCCTGCAAGAGAAAAAGCCAGCTGCAGAGAAGCCGTATTCCTGAAAATATAAGAAAAATGCTGTTTTTTAGGGGTTCTGGACATGCTACAGAGCTGAAACTTGACAGGTACACTTTTTAGACCCCCCAGACACTAAATACAAAAAATGACATGCCTGCCTAAAAAAATGCCCGATAAATGCCTGCAAGAGAAAAAGCCAGCCGCAGAGAAGCCGTATTCCTGAAAATATAATAAAAATGCTGTTTTTTAGGGGTTCTGGACATGCTACAGAGCTGAAACTTGACAGGTACACTTTTTAGACCCCCCAGACAATAAATACAAAAAATTACATGCCTGCCTAAAAAAATGCCCGCTAAATGCCTGCAAGAGAAAAAGCCAGCCGCAGAGAAGCCATATTCCTGAAAATATAAGAAAAATGCTGTTTTTTAGGGGTTCTGGACATGCTACAGAGCTGAAACTTGACAGGTACACTTTTTAGACCCCCCAGACACTAAATACAAAAAATGACATGCCTGCCTAAAAAAATGCCCGATAAATGCCTGCAAGAGAAAAAGCCAGCCGCAGAGAAGCCATATTCCTGAAAATATAAGACAAATGCTGTTTTTTAGGGGTTCTGGACATGCTACAGAGCTGAAACTTCACAGGTACACTTTTTAGACCCCCCAGATGCTAAATCCAAATAAATTTTTTATTTTTATTTTTTTTAATTTTTCCAATAATTGGCTCTCTATCAAAAAATTATAATTTTTAAGAACTTTTTTTTGCGTGATCCCTCTCCGGCATGCCACAGTCCAGGTGTTAGTCCCCTTGAAACAACTTTTCCATCACTATTGTGGCCAGAAAGAGTCCCTGTGTGTTTTAAAATTCGCCTGCCTATTGAAGTCTATGGCGGTTCGCCCGGTTCGCGAACATTTGCCGATGTTCGCGTTCGCCGTTCGCGAACGGCGAATTTTAGGTTCGCGACATCACTAGTGAGTACATCAGCACTACTGGGGACCTAAAAAAGGGGGGAGATTGTCATAGGTAGTCAGTCCTCCCTGAAGACCGCGTTGTGCCAAGTCTTCATCTTTTCCCTGGGAGATCTTCTGTGATTCAGCCGGGTGGGCTGGAGTGAGACAGTCTTGAGGAGTTGTTGCCAAGTTTTTTTGCTGAAGTCAAGTGGGCATCCCATAACTTCCCATCCCCATCCAAGTTATTAACCATCAATAATCCACAAAAACAAAGTCACTGACGTTTCTCTATCTCTGGTGTGCCTGCGAAAATTTGGTGTGCCTGTCTGTGCAGGGTGGGGGATCCCAGTTTACTTGCAGCTCTCTAGCGGGTGCACCACACAGACACATATAAGTAAATGTAAACAAAAATTGAAAAATGTATTAAAACATGAATGGTGTCAGTAGAGTAGTGGATGGTGTCAAACAGTAGAACAGTGGACCTTGTCAGTAGTTCAGTGGACTTTGTCAGAAGGGCAGAGGATGGTGTAAGTAGGGCAGAGATTGGTGTCAGTCAGTAGGGCAGTGGACGTCTTCAGTAGGCCAGTGGACAGTGTCAGTGTCAGTAGGGCAGAGGACAGTGTCAGTGGGGCAGTTGACTTTGTTATTAGGGCGGAGGTTGATGTCAGTATGGCAGAGGACAATGTAAGTAGGGCAGAGATTGGTGTCAGTCAGTAGAGCAGTGGACCTTGTCAGTAGTGCAGTTGATTTTGTCATTAAGGCAGAGGACAGTGTCAGTAGGGCAGAGGATGGTGTAAGTAGGGCAGAGATTGGTGTCAGTCAGTAGAGCAGTGGACCTTGTCAGTAGAGGATTGGACGGTGTCAGTAGTGCAGTGGATTTTCTCAGTAGGGCAGAGGACGGTGTAGGAAGGGCAGAGATTGGTGTCATTCAGTAGAGCAGTGGACCTTGTCAGCAGAGCAATGCACGGTGTCAGTAGGGCAGAGGATGGTGTCAGTAGGGAAATAGACTTTGTCATTAGGGCAGAGGACGGTGTCAGTAGGGCAGAGATTGGTGTCAGTCAGTAGAGCAGTGGACTTTGTCAGTAGGGCAGAGGACGGTGTAGGTAGGGCAGAGATTGGTGTCATTCAGTAGAGCAGTGGACCTTGTCAGCAGAGCAATGCACGGTGTCAGTAGGGCAGAGGATGGTGTCAGTAGGGAAATAGACTTTGTCATTAGGGCAGAGGACGGTGTCAGTAGGGCAGAGATTGGTGTCAGTCAGTACAGCAGTGGACCTTGTCAGGAGTGCAGTGGATTTTGTCAGTAGGGCAGAGGACAATGTAAGTAGGGCAGAGATTGGTGTCAGTTAGAAGAGCAGTGGACCTTGTCAGTAGAGCAGAGGACTGTGTCAGTAGGGCAGAGGACAGTGTAAGTAGGGCAGAGATTGGTGTCAGTCAGCACAGCAGTGGACCTTGTCAGTAGTGCAGTGGATTTTGTCAGTTGGGCAAAGGACAGTGTAAGTAGGGCAGAGATTGGTGTAAGTCAGTAGAGCAGTGGACCTTGTCAGTAGAGAAGTAGACGGTGTCAGTAGGGCAGAGGATGGTGTAGTATGGCAGAGATTGGTGTCAGTTAGTAAAGCAGTGGACCTTGTCAGAAGTGCAGTGGATTTTGTCAGTAGGGCAAAGGAAAGTGATAGTAGGGCAGAGGATGGTGTAAGTAGGGCAGAGATTGATGTCAGTCAGTAGTACACTGGATTTTGCCAGTAGGGCTGAGGACAGTGTCTGTAGGGCAGAAGACGGTGTCAGAAGGGCAGAGATTGGTGTCAGTCAGTAGAGCAATGGACCTTGTCAGTAGTGCAGAGGATTTTTTCAGTTGGGCAAAGGACAGTGTAAGTAGGGCAGAGATTGGTGTAAGTCAGTAGAGCAGTGGACCTTGTCAGTAGAGAAGTAGACGGTGCCAGTAGGGCAGAGGATGGTGTAAGTATGGCAGAGATTGGTGTCAGTCAGTAAAGCAGTGGACCTTGTCAGTAGTGCACTGGATTTTGTCTGTAGGACTGAGGACGGTGTCTGTAGGGCAGAGATTGGTGTTAGTCAATAGAGCAGTGGACCTTATCAGTAGGGCAGAGGACGGTATCAGTAGGGCAAAGGACGGTGTTAGTAGGGTAGAGATTGGTGTTAGTCAGTAGAGCAGTGGACCTTGTCAGTAGGGCAGAGGATGGTGTAAGTAGGGCAGAGATTGGTGTTAGTCAGGAGAACAGTGGACCTTATCAGTAGGGCAGAGGACGGTGTCAGTAGGGCAGAGGATGGTGTAAGTAGGGCAGAGATTGGTGTTAGTCAGGAGAACAGTGGACCTTATCAGTAGGGCAGAGGACGGTGTCAGTAGGGCAGAGGATGGTGTAAGTAGGGCAGAGATTGGTGTTAGTCAGGAGAACAGTGGACCTTATCAGTAGGGCAGAGGACGGTGTAAGTAGGGAAGAGATTGGTGTCAGTCAGTAGTGCAGTGGATTTTGTTAGAAAGGCAGAGATTGGTGTCAGTCAGTAGGGCAGTGGCTGATGTCAGTAGGGCAGAGGACAGTGTCAGTAGGGCAATAAACAGTGTCAGTAGGGCATATGATGGTGTCGGTAGGGAAGAGGATGGTGTAAGTAGGGCAGAGATTGGTGTCAGGAAGGGGGAATCTGCACCACACAGTTTGGTTAGGGCGTGCCCAGGCACATCCTGTGCGTACGCCAATGCATGCGAGCAGGCAGGTAAGTGTATTTTATTCTAGAGGAGACATTGTATGCCTCTTTTGCAACAAAGCGCCTGCCTGCTTGCAGCCGGTGACAATAAAACTCTAGTTCCCCTGTAACAATAATTAGCATCACAAGAGCAACTCATGTTTTTTGCGCAATTTTTAAAAGAGCACAAAATTGCAGAAATATTAATGAAATAAAATAAT
This sequence comes from Pelophylax lessonae, assembly GCF_965119305.1. Classification (NCBI taxonomy): domain Eukaryota; kingdom Metazoa; phylum Chordata; class Amphibia; order Anura; family Ranidae; genus Pelophylax; species Pelophylax lessonae. The sequence goes on along the minus strand of NC_138769.1, from coordinate 629,869,814 downwards.
ATCATGACATATTAAAGGAGACGATGGTAATAATAAAGCAGACATGTTAGCCTTTTCCATTCCCCATCCCCCATTACTAGCCCAATGGTCCTGCATGGCTGCCTACACCATCTAAGAAAAAAAAATCAATTTCATCCCATCTGTCATAGCTAAGCACTGAGTATTAGTGCACATAATGAATTGCTGGCTGTGTGCTACTCATGCCTATGAATGGATAGATGCTAGAAATGCTCAGCTTTGTAGGGTGTGAGCGATCTCTCCATAGGCTGCCCATTGTAACTATGCAATGTATATGTGATGAGTCCAATATTCAGGTAGAGGGAGGGAAGGCTTGCACCATAACAGATGACATCACATAAGTGCACACTCCTCAATGAGCCCTAACCTGTCACTTCACCAGGCTACAGTTACTGCAGGTGCAGCCCAAAGCGCCCAGGACACGCTGATTGGCTGCGGTCTGCTGTCAGTCAAAGCACATCGGCTTTGTAGAGTGTAAGGGGGCGGGTCTGTGGGTTTCCCCGGTAACCATAGTCTGGGCTGAGCTGCAGCGGAGCCCTGGCAGGAGAGTGTGAGCAGCAGCAGCAGCAGCAGTAATAGGAGAGGAAGGAGGGGGACAGTCACCTCTTGTATTAGGAGACCAGGACTCTGGACAGTGCTGCTAGGACATGCATTGAGCTATGAGGACAGCAGACATTGGGGTGAGTGAACTTTTCTGTGTGTGGTTGGGTGGGGGAGGGGGGTGTAGGGGGCTTATTGATGTCATGGAGGGGGGGGGGGGTGCTGTTTCTGTGACATTGGGCTGGGCTGCTGCTCATCAAATGGACAAAACAGTCACCTAGCTTCCTGTCTGTATCCACAGCTGGGCTTTGTTCCTCTAGAAGATGTGACAGTCCTGGATGTGGACTGTGCATGGTGTGAGTGAACTTTCAGATGGTAAAGTCAGAGCATACATGGAGCATACATTGTCATCAGCCTGGCTTGGTGCATTGCAAAGTTCCTCTCTGAATCTCCAGGACACAAGCATGCACTGGAGCCAGGCCTGCAGCACATAGAAGAAGCATCATTGCACTGGAGGTGTGCTGGACATGCATGGTGCTCCTATGGCAAAGTGTCCAGCTGATTGCATAAGATTGGCAGAGCCAGCCTGGGACACCCAGTGATGAATGGCCACCCCTCCATTGATTGGCACTGGATGTCACTGGGAAGCCTTCATGCCTAATTGAATTCTTTTGTTGTGGTCTCCAGGCGCTGTAGCCAGCATCCCCCTTTGATGCAGTGGGTACCTGCAACACATAGCTTGTGCAGTGTTCGGAAGCAGGGGGTGATGGGGGGGAATGTTGGTGCTGTATTAGCAGTATGATTAACAAGTGATAATCAAGTGAGAGGTGCTGATGAAATGAGTGGGAAAAGACACACGGCTGAGCCGGTTTGTTATCCCCCCCCCCCACCCTCCCTTCTGTTGGACTGACTTGACCCGCATCATGTGGCATAGGGATGCTGCAACGAAGGGGTTAAACCTTCGCCCCCATGTGTGAAAACCACTGAAAGGATTCGCTTTCTCCTCCTGTAAGATGAGATGTGGCAGCTGCTGGTCCCGGGGTGCTCACGAGGGACTTGCAGGATTGGTGGCTGAGGTGTATACCCTGCTGCAGATCAGGGGGAAGGCGGCTGCCAAAACTCAGCTGACTTACGGAAACATTTATGTTGGCTGACTCTGAGGGCGACGTCAAACTTTCTGTGCTGCATTGCCCAGTGTTTTCCGTCATAAAACTGAAGTTAAAGCTGAACTCCGGGCACAAAATTGTTCGTTTAAATAAATTCCTCAATACCCACAAAGGTTTCATTTGACTTTGTGTGCACAAAATAAGTTTGCAGATCTGGGTATTACCTTGTAAAAGTAGTGGGGACATCATCACTGTGCTGTACATAGCCTGTGCAAAGTGTAGAGCTCAGCAGGCTCCACCCACTACAGGCTGTCTGCAGAAAACTACAGGAGGGGGGCGGAGCAAGACCAGTCACCCTGCACAAGGGGAGAGAGCAGCAGTGACCGGTCCTTGTTACAATAAAGGATAGGTTCACCTTTTGAACATTTTACACCTACAGTAAAACCTTGGATTGCGAGCATAATTCGTTCTGGAAACATGCTTGTAATCCAAAGCACTCTTATATCAAAGCAAATTTCCCCATAAGAAATAATGGAAACTCAGATGATTCGTTCCACAAGTCCTTCAGTTTATAGTCTATATACAAAGATTATAGCAATGTGATAGGTTGTGTAACCATAAAATGTCCATCCACAATATGCAGCTTTCCCAAGGGGATTAGAAGCAAAATCTAGCAGAGCTACAGAATATAAGAGAGATGAGAGGTGCCTCTAAGTGTAGCAATATGGTTACATTTAATGAAGGTTCAACATTTAGCAACTCACATGGTTGATGATTAAAATAGGCGCATCTAAGTATGCAGGCATCCGGGGTAAAGCTGTCCACATAGACCATCTTCTGAACCACCGGCTCTCACCACTGTCAGTCTGCAATCGTGACCAGGAAGAATAGCCTGCAGTAGAGTGATCTGAAAGTGAGGCTTTGAATCACTCGTGGAGTGCAGTGGGGAAGAGATTATGAAGATGGCTGTGCAGAGGACGGTCTATGTGGACAGCTTTACAACAGATGCCAGCATTCTTAGATGTGCCTGTTTTAATCATCAACCATGTGAGTTGCCAAATATTGAACCTTCATTAAATGTAACCATATTGCAACACCTTAGAGGCTCCTCTCTTTTTTTTAATACATGACGCTACTTGTATATCAAGACATCGCTTGTATATCAAGTCAAAATTTATTTAAAAAATTTGCTTGTCTTCCAAAGCGCTCTCAAACCAAGTTACTCTCAAACCAAGGTTTTACTGTATATTTAAAGTGATTGTAAAGTTTTGTTTTGTTTAAAAAAACAAACATGTTATACTTACCTCCTCTGTTCGGTTGGTTTTGCACAGAGTGGCTCGCATCCTCCTTTTCTCAGGCCCCCTTTGCTCTTATGATCCCTCCCTCCTGTTGAGTGCCCCCACAGCAAGCAGCTTGCTGTGGGGGCACCTGAGCCAAGTCACAGCTCCCTGTGTCCATTCAGACACGGAGCCGTGATCCTGGCCCCACCCCCTCTCTCTCCTGATTGGCTAACTGACTTTGACAGCAGCGGGAGCCAATCGTGCCGCGCTGCTGTCTCAGCCAATGAGGAGGGGAGCAGCTGAGAAACTCCTGCAACGTCGTTGGATAAATATGGGCTCAGGTAAGTATTAGGGGGCTGCTGCACACATAAGAATTTTTTTATCTTAAAGCATAGATTGCATTAGAATAAAAAAACCTTCTGCCTTTACAATCTCTTTATGATATAACATGTCCAAACAAAACCCCCTTTCCCCCTTAGATTGCCCTTACCTATGACAGCGGGCAGGGGTTCCTCTTGAATTTGAAATTGGTGCGGCTGTGCGGGACTTCACCCACACAGCTGCATAATTAATTCACAGGAATCTGTGAATGAATAAACTACAAGTCCCATCTACCATCTCAACAGAGGAACTTGTAATTTCAGTGGACTTCCAATGTTCTGATTAGCGCGCTCGTAGTCCACTTACACTTCTACAGCTCTGTAACTGGCAGTCCATATAGAAGTATGGGCACAGAGCTGCAGGCAGTGTCTGCAGGCGCTTGACGTTGCACCTGCAATCCACTGATCGTGTGTGCAATGCTCTGCAGGTGCCTATGAAAAAAAAATGCACATTTTTTTCCTGCAAAAATCTCTGCATTTATTTATTTTCTCATAAAGGTAAACTTAACCCCTTGGAGCCGACGCCTGCTGGCCCTTTAAGAGGTTTAGAATGCCGGGAGGCGGGGCTTATGGTCACGTGACCACCGGAATTGGCTGTCACGGCGGTCACATGATCAGAAAGGTCTCAAACTCAAGCAGCGTTTGGGAGCTTTCGGTTATCCGCGGTTAATATGCACAGGGCACGCGCTCTTGGCACAGCTGTATTTGCATTAAAGCAAGCAAATATGCAGCCGCTCGGCGCCAAGGCCCACCCACCGAGAGGCTGTATATTTGCATGTGCTCGGCGCCAAGAGGTTAATCTTTCATGTGGTTGTGAACGTTATTTTTATAATAAACAGGTTATACTTACCTGCTCTGTGCAGTTGCATTGCACAGAGCTGCCCTGAACCTCCTCTTCTGGGGTCCCCCATAGGCACTCATGGCTCTTCTTCACTGTGTGCCCCCATAGGAAGCCACATCCTATGGTGGCAGACCTCCGAACTTCCTTCTGAGTGGGCGGTGTGTGTCCCTAGTGTTCTTGTGCAATTTACATGCGATCCGGGTGCAATGCGATTTCTGTCAATTTATTTACATGGGCTAAAATCGCACTGGACTGAACCAAAAGTAGTGCATGTACCATTTTACAAAATGCACAGGAACCGGATTGAATGGTATCATACGATCCGGTGCAGACAATGCACTGTTTGTGACCTGCGTTTGGGGTGTCGGTAGGTTAGGGCTGACACCCACAGAAGATCGTAAGTGCAGTGCATTTTGAACATGGCGAGGTAAAACACGAAAGGAATGGGAGAGAAATTTTTTTTCCCTTGCAGTGGGACCCCCCTTGCACTGCAAGGGTTAAATTGTCATTTATGCCTAGGGCACTGGTAACAAGTACTTTTACCTAACTTATCCCTGGAGCTCCCTGCTTGTACAGCAAACCGGTGCTCCCTTCTTCTCCCTGCCTTGTGGATTGTCCCATGGTGTCATCCTGTACAGTGCAGGGCTATGTGGCAGCTAGGGCAGGTGGTATTACATGGAGGGAGCCTGTGGGAGCAAGGGATAAGGTAAGTAAAAAGTAATTTTCTCTGGTACCCTAAGCATGAACAAGACTGTACACTGTTTAGTGTGAGGGAAGCCCTACTGCAAGGGGGACGGGTCTTAGCGCCTGTTTGAATGAGCCCTAAGATTAGTGGTCTCCAAACTGGCCCGGGGGCCAGATGCGGCCCTTTGCTTGCTTTTATCTGGCCCATGAGGCACTTTTTCATTCACTGACCCAATGAAGGGGCACCAAATCTCCCATTAACACCAAAGATGGAGCACAATTCCTCCCAATGACACCAACAATAGGGCACAATTCCTTTCAATGGCACCAACAATTGGACCCAATGACACCAATAATGGGGCACAATTCCTCCCACTAACACTAAGGATGGAGCACAATTCTCCCACTGACACCAACAATGGGGAAAAATTCCTTTCATTGACACCAACAATTGGGCCCAATGACACCAATAATGGGGCACAATTCCTCTCAATGACACCAATAATGGGGCACAATTCCTCCCACTAACACTAACTATGGAGCACAATTGCTCCCACTGACACCAATAATGGGGAACAATTCCTCCCAAGGACTCCATCAATGGGACACAATTTCTTTCAATGACACCAACAATTGGGCTCAAAAACACCAATGATGGGGCACAATTTCTTCCACTGACACCAAAGATGGGGCATTGTTTTTCCCACTCATGTCGGGATCTTTTCTCCTCTCAATGGCCACAGTCTGGAGCCCCTAAAGTCTGAAGAACAGTAAACTGGCCCTTTGTGTACAAAGTTTGGAGACCCGTGCGTTGGATGAACCTAGTAGAAGGAAAAGGGAGCTGCTCTCCTTTTAAAAGCCTTGTTCCAATTTACAGGCAGTCCCGGGGTTACAAACCAAATAGATTCTGTAGGTTTAATCTTAAGTTGAATTTGAATGTAAGTTGGAACAGGTACATTTTTGTTTTAAAGTATCCAATACACAGACTGTTACACCTGGTTCCTACAGGCTCTAACGCGTTTCACTCCATACGGAGCTTATTTGTAGACTCTACAAAGCTTGTAGGAACCAGGTGTAACAGTTTCTGCATTAGATACTTCAATAAAATGGAAAAGGGTTTTAAATGGAGAGCAGTTTGCTTTTCTTTTTTTTAGATTTATCTAAGGGCTTACTTATGTGGGCACTAAGACCCATCCTCTGTACTGAGCGGCTTTTTGCTGCTTGTGTATCCACCTCGGAGCTGCACACAGGCAGCCTATAGAAGTGGATACAGATGAAGCGGTTGCACAGACATAGTTGCATGTCAAATGTTGACGTGGGTAGGAGTGAGTGTACAGATCCAAAGGTCTAAGGACAGGTAGGTTGCAATATTTTTTGTTTTGTTGTTAATTTTAGATTTATATTTAAAATTATTCTAAGGCTGCATTCACATGTCAGCTTATAATCGCGGGCAGAACCGCCGCGGTTCCGCCCGCGATTCGGAGATTTATTGCAAATCACGGGACGCCTAGCGTTGCCCGTTGATTTGCAATAGCCCCCCAAACGCCGAGCGATGTTGCCGCGATTTACGCCCGCCGAATCGCGGCAACATCGCGCAAACAAAATCGCGGGACGCAATACGCTCCAAAAAAGTACAAGAGCTTCTTTGGAGCGTATTGCGTCCCGCGATTTTGTTTGCGCGATGTTGCCGCGATTCAGCGGGCGTAAATCGCGGCAACATCGCTTGGCGTTTGGGGGGCTATTGCAAATCAACGGGCAACGCTAGGCGTCCCGCGATTTGCAATAAATCTCCGAATCGCGGGCGGAACCGCGGCGGTTCTGCCCGCGATTATAAGCTGACATGTGAATGCAGCCTAAAGCCTTGTTGTTGTTTTTATTTTTTTAAATAATAAACATGTTATACTTACCTCCTCTGTGTAGTGGTTTTGCACAGAGCAACCCAGACCATCCTTTTCTCTCCTGGCCCCTCCCTCCTGCTGTGGGGGCACCCAAGCAGGTGCGCTCCTGACCCGCAGCTCTGTGTGTCCATTCACTCATGGAGCCGTGGTTTGGCCCAGCCCCCTCCATCTCCTGATCCTGCCAATGGCTCCCGCTTCTGCCAAAAGCCAATCAGGAGTGTGAGTCCCAGGAGAGGCAAAGCTCTCTTGAGATCGCTGGATCGAGAGGGTGCTCGGGTAAGTATTAGGGGGGTCTTGGGGGCTCCTGCACAGAGAAGGTTTTTTTACCTACATGCATAGAATGCATGAAGTTAAAAAACTTTCTGCCTTTACAACCACTTTAATCTAGCCTTGTTTAAAAATACATTTGAAGAAATAAGTACTGCCATTGCTGACCCTTTTTCTAAAAATACTGGTACCTGCCAGTATATGGATTTTGTATTCGGCCCCATTTACACGGACGGACTGATCGGGCCCGCCTGTCAGTTTTTTAGTTAGACCTGATCAGACCATCCATTGTCCTCTGAATCGTCTAAAAACAGATGGATGGGAATCTGTCCCCCCTCTGTCTAGCGCAGGGGTCTTCAAGCTATTGCCCCCCCAGTTGTTCAGGAACTACAATTCCCATCATGGCTAGTCATGTCTGTGAATGTCAGAGTTTTACAATGCCTCATGGGAAATGTAGTTCTGCAACAGCTGGAGGGCCGTAGTTTGAGGATCCCTGGTCTAGTGGATCGGATGGCCGTCAGGTGTAAATGGACAGGCGATCCGTTTACTTCCGACCACCCATAGAGGACAGCAGGCTGTGTCTGTATCTGCTCTGCATACGCAGGGCAGACAAGCCATCCGCCTGAGCAGCGGGGGTCAGAGGACAGATTGGGCAAACTTCCAAAGTTTACATGTCAGGTCAGGGTCCATAGTCTAAGGCGACTTTGGACCCTGAGCCATACCAAGCATGTAAACTTTTCCAGGTCTGTATTTAATAAAGTATTAAAGTCACTAGATCAGCATTACGGCAAGACAACCAGCATTTTCAGAAGGAGGATTCAGCAATGTCTACCTACATATTCTCTTAGAAACCAGTTTCCTTGAACCACTTCACTATCGGCGTATGTTTGAAACCAGCAGAGCAATGGCTGTGGTGTTCTGGAACACCACTTTAAAACGACACTTACTCTCCATTGTGTGTGTGCATGCTCTGCGTGTATACAATGCTTATGATCAAAAATTTGTGATAAAAGAATTAGATCACCTCGAGAAATGTACTTTCCAAAAGGGGTCATTTTGGGGGTGTTTTTGTACTGTACTAGCATTTATCTTTCATATTATTTAATAACAGAAAGTAAGAGAGTTTGTTTTCTAAACTTTTGGATATTTTTTTTCTTTATTCTTTTCTTCATAAGGTAAAAACAGTGTTTATTAAATACCACCAAAAGAAAGCAATGTCTGCCCCAACATAATATAAAATAGGGATCGACCGATTATCGGCAAAGACGATATATCGAGGGCCAATATGCACTTTCCCCGATATATATCGGAATCGGCCTTTTGATTTACCGATATTTAGTGAAAGTGCATGTACCGGGGTGATGCCTGCAGCTAGAGGCATCACCCCGGTACCGGTGTCCATAGCCGATGGTCGGCTGTCTTGTAATGACAACCAATGCGGCTGAGAAGCTGCTCGGCTGTCATTCCAAGGAGTGGGAGGGGACGTCCCCCCCCCCCTCCCGCCGCCTTCCGCGGCTTGCCCGGGTCTCCTGTCCCACCGGGAGACCCGGGCATCCTTCCTTCACCGCCGCCGTCTGACCGGGTCTCCATCTGCACCGCCGCTGTCTGACCGAGTCTCCGTTTCTTTGAATTCTGCGCCCACAAGTACCCAGAAGTGATGTCATGACATGACATCACTTCCGGGTACTGGCGGCGCTGAATTCAAAAACTTACAGCATTCAAAACAGCCAAACTTGGCGTTTTGAATGCTTTAAGTGCAGAGGAGGGGTTTGGGGTCTTTTAGACCCCCAGATCCCTCCACCACAGTACCTGTAGACATAAAAAAAAAAAAAAAATGTTAATGTCCGAAAATATCGTCAGATATCGGCCGATACCGATATCTGATGACCAAAATATCGGTATCAGTATCGGCGGTAAAAAAACTATATCGGACGATCACTAATATAAAATTCATTCTGCACAAATAATTGTCAGTCAAACTATCGCAGCACTGAAAATTGAAAAAAATGGCCTGGTAATTAAAGGGTTTTATAGGCTGGTACTCAGGTGAATTATTTTTCAGTGAACACATAACTGGATTAAATTATTTATCTACCTGGAATTGGCTATTGGTTGAGCAACTGTAGCATCAAAGCATGCATTGTCTGTGCCATGAAATGTATAAGTAGACCTGTTTGTATTGCTTGCACCTAGAAGCTAAGTTCCTGGCTGTGATATAGATTCTTTCCTCATAAGGTTCCTTGAATCCTGTTTTGTGGCTGCAGACGTGATGCTGCCTGCCTGTGCTGCTCTCCGGTTCCTCCTCCCCTCTCCATAGACCTAAACTTGCTAAGTTGGCAGAGCCGACCTTGCAAATTTATAGAGTGCTCTGCAATGCTTGGAAGATATGCTGCCCTGAGGCTCTACACGTCTGACTGCCCTCTAATGACTATGGACAGCCTGCGGGTGCTTTGAAGAATGCCAATGCTTGGCCCTCCTAAGTGGAACTCTTTCAGCCTAAAAGTTTATTTCATTTATTTATATAGACGCAGAGGTTCATTGTGCAATTCTTTCTCTGCTTCATCGTAGGAATGAGTGTTAGGTTTCAAATATTCTTCCTAAGATCATGCAAAATAATGGTTGGTTTTGTAACTTACATTTGGTAAGGTTGCGGAGTACCAAAGGAAATAGTGTACTCAACCGTTGTTTCAGCGCTTGTAGAGATAATTGACTGTCTCTACACAAAATCTTGGGTGATCTCTCTCGATGCAACAGGGTGCCCAATCCAAAGTCTACTTGAGTGACATGTGGATGATCAGGTTGATTGTGTGGAGTTCTGAAAAGAACACTAGTGATGTTAGTAGAGGTGGCCATAGGTCTAAGCGGTGTATGTTCTCTGGAGGTGTTGGATGTTTGTATGAAAGGTCCAGGACACTCATCCTTCCTTATGAAGTACATTTTATTGTAAGTTAAACACCTTATGACACGTTTTAGGCTGTCGGCTGTCACTTCTTCAGATATTGGGTGTCAACACAAATTTTTCCAGAGGTTTCAGTAGGTGATCAGCAGTGAAGATCTTCGGAAATCTCCATTGAGTTTACACCACTTGGACCCACGTGTGCCTCTGTAATATCATGACTGTTGAGAAGCATAGGCTCATTTATGATCAACTAATAAACTGATACCTTGCCCCCAAAAAGACACAGTAGCTGAATAAAGAGGTTGTAACCCCCAGGGAAACCAACCCCCCCCCCCCCCAAAAAAAACCTGTAAGACAAAGACATAATGAGCTAGTATGCATCGCTAGTATGCATGTGTCAGCTGTATGGTTTCCCTTAAAGGGCCAGTTGTTTCTGGAGTGTGCTACATACAGAGTGCAGGATTCAGGAGTGTTTTATGTACAGAATGCAGGGTTCAGGGGTGCGCTACGTACAGAGTAACAGGGTGTGCAACCTCAACCCCAACTCCTCCCCAACTGGCCTGGCTCTAGTACCTCCCTGTGTAGGTGGTCCTGCCTTGCTTTGCAGGAAGATCATTCTCTCCATCAGACTCTGGAGATATGTCCCCAATGTGAATGCGTGCAGGGATCTGTTAGATCCAGGGGGCCGCAGAGAACAAAGCTATCCCTTGTAAACACAGAAGGCTTCCAAGGTTTATAAGTGACAGAGGAGATCGGAAGCAGAGGGTGAGACCCAGAGGTGGCGGAATGGAGTTCCACCACATTCCAGCTGCAAAACTGGATGCAAGGGCCACATGACAAGGCCTGGAGGGCCTGATTCGGCCTGCGGGCCTTGTGTTTGACATATGTGCCTTAGAACAAAGCCCTCCAGCGGCACTTGCACACTGCTGAGACAGCTGACATCTTCCCTGCTGTTTCTTCTGGGCTCACGGCGACGTGAGTGGCGATGGCATCCCTTCTGCACATGCGTGCGGGAGCCACCAGTCACGGCAGAGGGCTCTGAAGAAATGGCACGGGCGGCTGTTCCTTCAGAGCACATGCGCCGATGACGTCATTGGCGGCGTATATAGTAAATATCTCCTAAACGGTGCAAGTTTAGGAGATATTTACAGTACCTCTAGGTAAGTCTTATCAGACATCCCAACCTGCAAAAACTAATTTCAATTTTTCTGAGAGTTATTAAAGGAACACTATAACCACCATGACTACTTCAATGATTTGAAGTGGTCATGGTGGTATGAGTCCGAAACACTGCACATGCTGGGATATTTACAATTATGTGCTGGGGGCTAGTTGAACCCCTAGCACATGTGACTTAGGCAGCCAAAAAATGTCATGTCCTTGTTCATACATGTATGAACAAGGACATGACATTTTATTATGACAGAACACAACTAGTTATTAAAAAACATATTGCAACAATTTACACACACAAATGCACAGACTGATCATGTGAAAGGGGCCTAAGGCTGCTTTCACATGGATGCACTGCGGTTTACCTGTACCTCAACCAACCTCAATCTTCACTTCAGAAGTGCTGCTGCTGTCCCCCAGATGAGTATAGCTGGTGGCTGCTGCTGGTTGTCCGCCAGGACTGGTACTCCTGTCTGATACTGTTGGCTGGTACTGTTGGCGGGTACTGCTGGCTGGTACTACTGGCTGGTACTGCTGGCTGGTACTGCTGGTTGGTACTGATGGTGGGTACTGCTGGTGGTTACTTCTGGCTCCTCTCAGACACAAATGGAGTGTGAGAGGAGCAGGGCGGGAGGAAGCATGCGGCTGCATATACAGAGATACAGAGCCAATGCTTCCTGTATCGCTCACAGGTGGAGTGCATGTGATATCACTCCGCCTGTGACAGGAGCTCGAACTATAAAGGAAGCATCAGCTCCGTTCTTCACAGTAAGGGCTGCTCCGGCTGACAGCCGGGATATCTCGCGGCACTTGCGGGTGTCAGGGAGCCGCAGCCCAAATGCAGGAGACTCCTGCACCTCGCAGGAGACTTGGAATGTCTGCCTTCTTATAGGCTTACCTATAGGTGCAACCAAACCAGGAAAGTTGACTTCCTCTTTAGGTTGGAAATAGGGCAAGGCCACAGCTTTATTGAACTTGGCACAAGTAACAACTTTCCAAATGTACCAAACAACAATGGCAGTCACAGTTCTACTGTGAGAATCCATAAAACATAAACTCACATAGTCTAAGAGGCCTGTCCTTACCATCAGTGCCAGACAGACATTAGACTGACCCCAGAATTTAACTTGAGGGCATAGCCCATAAAGCAACATCATTTGCTGGCAATGTCAAAAACGCCAATAAAGCTGTGACAAAACATCGCAGGGGGGCTCAACTCTTGTAACAGCTGAATCTCCTCAGAGCAGTTGGATGTGCCCCAGTGTAGTCTTTTCTAGAGTTCAGGTTCCACCCAGTCACCTCAGGTCTTTGTAGTCAATCCTAAGGGAGCTATTTAAAGCGGAGTTCCACCCAACAGTGGAACTTCCGCTTTAGGTGGTCCTACCCCCCTGACATGCCACATTTGGCATGTCATTTTTTTTGGGGGGGAGCGGGTACCTAGTTTTGACAGGTACCCGCTCCTACTTCTGCTCGGGAGCGCCGCGGCGCCCTGAGCGGAAGTTCTCCTCTCCCCCTCCCTCCCTGCAATCTTCTGGGACATGTCAGAGGTCCCAGAAGATTGCCGGCCAATTAGGACGCATAGCGCAACTCGCGCATTCGCAGTGCGTACCCGGCTGTGAAGCCGCAAACTGTCACAGCCGGGTGCCCACACCAGTGATGCCGGCGCCGCAGAGCAGAGTGGGAGAAGAGTGAGGCTTCGGGCGTCCGCATCGATGGACTGTGGGACAGTTGAGTGTGTGTTTAGGCTGGAACTCCGCTTTAACTTCTTTTTTAGGCTCACACCCACAGTGATGCCATGCTTCCAGCAGTCAAGGCTCCCTTTCCCTAAAGGAGGTTTAAGGGGCCTTCAGTAGTGGTATTTCCAAACTCTGTACATAGGAATTAGCAGACAGATATTTGAGGATATATTCCATTTTTTCCGTGTTTTAGAAGTACTGTCATTACTTTGGAATTAACCCCAGTTCCTCTTTCCTGTACAGTGACTCCACACCATTTCCTGCTCATTTTTATGGGTTTTTATGTGCGTTATCAACAATTGTGTGTTTTCATGTGTTGCCATTGTCATCAGTAGGCTCAACAATGCACGCTGGTGCAAAAAGACATCCACACAGATGTGATCTAGCACTATTTGAAACAATGAACAAACCTGTGTTAGTGCTGTGTGTAAAAAAAAAAAAAGCGTAGGTGTCAGTGGTCTGATTTGTGTAGAAAGAATTGCACTGCTCAATACTAAATATAATGCTGTAGCTTTTAAATCATACCTTGAAATAATTGCATTGTTGTTTTCAGATGCTAGCATAAGGACATATAGCATTGAAGAAAGAGCCAATGGGATTAATTTACTAAAGGCAAATAGACTGTGCGGTTTCACTCTGCAAGGACAGTTGCTCCAGAGCTTAGTAAATGAGGTAAAGCTCAACTTTGCAAAGAATACCCAATCACATGCAAGAAAAATAAGAAAACAACATTTTTGCTTGCACTTGATTGGATGATGAAAGTCAGCAGAGTTTCTGCTCATTTAATAAGTTCTGGGGCAACTGCTATTACAATGTGCAACTGCAGTTTGCAAAGTCTATTTGCCTTTAGTAAATCAACCCCTATGTGTTTTGTAATATCTGCTTTGGTTGTTTTTGACCATTGTGTGCATCTGCAAATGCGTCACTCTGCCTATTTAGGACTATTTCCCTCATTGACACTCACCTTCTCCATGTTCCCTGGCCCGCCATTTGTCTTAAAGTGGTTGATAAATAAGTAAGGTCTTTATATAATCCTCCTTGTCTCATAACGGTAGGTGCTCCTGTGTCTGTGTTTTTATTAAAAAAAAAAAATGCAGTATATACCTCATTTTAGAGTGCCAAGCGGCACTTACGTGACCAGCTCACTCTTTCCTCTTCCCATCTGACAGATGCAGAGGGCAGGGCCGGGGATTCCTGACTGACGTCAGTCGGAAGGAAAGGAAGAGAGAGCCTGCCGGGCACGTGAGCGCCTGTCGGCACTCTGAAATGAGGTATATACTGTAATTTTTGAATAAACACAGACACAGGAGCACCTATCGTTAGGAGACAAGGAGGATTATATATATATATATGATATAAAATGTTATTTCAGCATTAAGAGGGGAGGGCCCTGACATAGGAGCTGACAGGCTGGGAGGGAGGAGGAGAGGAGGACAGGAGAGCTGCAGATGACGGAGGCACGTAAACTGACCACAGTGTCATGACACGGCAGCCATGATACACCGTGGTCAGTTTTAACCACTTAAGCCCCGGAAGATTTTACCCCCTTCCTGAGGAGGGGGTATTTTGCGATTCGGCACTGTGTGACTTTAACGGACAATTGCGCGGTCGTGCGACGCTGTACCTAAACGAATTTGATGTCCTTTTTTCCCCACAAACAGAGCTTTCTTTTGGTGGTATTTGATCACCTGTGCGATTTTTTGATCAAGCGCTATAAACAAAAAAAGAGTGTCAATTTTGCAAAAATAACAATATTTTTCACATTTTATATATGAAATTCCCAAAAAAATGTAAAAATCAAAATTTTTTAACATTTTAGGCCAATTTGTTTTATGCTACATATTTTTGGTAAAGAAAATCGCAAAAAGCGTATTTTAATTGGTTTGCGCAAAAGATATTGAGTTTACTATCTAAGGGAAAGATTTTTGTCATTTTTGTTGTTTTTTTTTTAACGCGTAATGGAGGCAATTTGCGATTTTTTTTTTTGCGGGGCTGCGACATTGCGGCGGACAGATCGGACCCTTGACTGACATTTTTGACACTTTTGGGGTTACCAGTGACATTACTACAGTAATCAGTGCTATACATATGCACTGTTACTGTAAAATGACACTGGTAGTGAAGGGGTTAACTTTATTTGAGAGGGAGGGGTGGTGTGTGTCCCTAGGGGCGTGATTATTACTGTGATTGGCTGTGGCTTGAGGTGTAGGAACAGTGATCAACGGTCCTACATAGTAGAACCGTATGATCACTGTTCTTACACAGGGGAGTAAGAACAGTGATCATACGGAATGACAGGCGGCTTTGTTTACATCAGCCGCCTGCCTTTCTCCCGCTGTCACGGACGATCGCGAGTGCCCGGCGGACATCGGGTCCGCCGGGCACACGCGCGGGGGGTCCATGACCGAGCGGGAGCGCGCCTCCGGCGGCGCGCGCTCGCTCCCCAGAGCCTCACAGGCTAGTGACGTACCCATACGTCACTTTGCCTGTGAGGGGCTGACCGCCACAGTATATGTACTTGCAGCGGTCGGCAAGTGGTTAAGGAGGGGAGGGCATAGCCAGGCAGGATCAGCCAGGTATTTCAGGTGATACAGGGGGATAAATTACACAAAACAAACACTGTGCTGTATAACATGCTTTAGGGCCCTTTCACACGGGTTTTCCGATTAGGTCCGTTTTTCAGGCGGACCTGATCGGATGCTCCGTGCACCCCTATGGAGCAGCGGATGTCAGCGAGTACATCTCCGCTGACACCCGCTGCTATCCGTTCCGATCTTGTCCGTGAAATCCAGACGGATTGAAACCATATTTTCCATCCGTCTGAAGGATCGGATAGGATCGGATGAAAACGGACAGACAGTCTGTTTTCATCTGATCTCCCATAGAGGAAAGCGGGCATCTGACAGGTCTGTCTCTGCAAAGTAAGGACCTGTCATCGGCCTGCTCAGCGGGGATCGGCAGATCGATCCCCCGCTGAGCGAAATAGAGTCCGCCGGGCGGAAAGCCCATGTGATAGGACCCTTAGGGAACAGGATCCAATTATTTTTTTTTAGGTTAACAAACACTTTAAGCCCCCGTTCACATTGACTGTGGCTTTGAAATCGTGCAACTTCATCTGAAATCGCAACTTTGAAGACATCTGTGCAGCTTCATGCACAGATGTCTATTCAAGTCGCACCTGAAATCGCCAAAAGTAGTGCATTTACTACTTTTTAAAATCGGTGCGGCACCACAAAGTTAGCGTCAAGCTGATTTGAACAGTGCAATTGCCCACAAAAGGATGTGGCATCTTGCGACTTGACCTGTCAAATCGAATGACAAGTCGTTCCAATGTGAACGGGGGCTAACAGAGCGTATTGGAACGTGATTATCCATGGCTGAACTGGAATTTTCCCCTCATGTTTTTTTTTTTTTTTTTAGAGTATCACAAGAAGTAAGGCTCAGGGTTTTCGGACACCTGGGAGGGACAGGTACATTGTCCAGCCCCACTGCCAGCAGCCTGTTAAAATCTATGACGGGCTGAAATATTCAGGGGCAGGAAGTACTGACGTCCAGGGCCATATGCGTTCAGAGATGCATGCCCCAAGGCAGAATTCTTTATCAGGGCCAAAATCGTCAATAAAACCTGAAAGTGGGACTGTCACTTTCCCCATTTTATCTAAAATGAAAATATCTTGTCTGGAAATAACTTTAATTGGTGTCCAAATTGGTTAATTAACAAATAAAATAGAATGTATGAGCCAAGCAAATCTAGGAGTGAGCATATATTATACATTGCCCTTGGCAGCAGTAGAAAAGGCTATGAGATATTAGGTGACAGCTGAAATCATTTTATAGATAAATTGTGTGCATGGCCCTTAGGTTGAAACTGAACTTTAAATAATCAGCCAAGTCAGCAGCTGAGCAGCAAGGAGCTCCAAAGCTGAAATAGTGGTGTCACTTGGTGTCCCCTGCCTGGTTAAACAATGTAGGAGAAGGTTTGTGAGCCATAAGGCTGGCTAAACAGAGTTCCAAAAGATTTACCTAATAAAAGCATTCACATACTGTGTATGTCTTTTAACAATGTATTTCCTTTTGAAAAATGTTTTCCGCTTTGATATCTATATTACACTAACTGAATTAAACTCTATACTTTCTATAACCTGTCACTTCTTGCTCATGTGAATAAAAAATTGAGTGATTCTGCTGGTGATTGTCACTTCCTCTGACAGGCAGGGCCAGATCTAGCCTGTCTGATGTTGGGGTGCAGTAAAAAATGTCAGGGGGGCAGAGGAGGTGGGTCAGCAGGGCAGTATTCGGAAGTCAGTAGGGTAGTATACAGGGGGTCAGCAGAGCAGAGGACAGGGATCATCAGTTTGTATGGAGTGTACAGAGGCTAGTAGTCTATTGGGCAATGTACAGTGGGTTAACAGGGCAGTGTACAGGTGTCAGCAGGGCAAAAGACAGGAAGCAGCCAATAGTGTACAGTGGGTCAGCAGGGCAGTGTACAGAGGGTCAGCAGGGCAGAGGATAGAAGGTCAAAAGGGGTACATGAGTCATTAGGGCAGTGTACAGAAAGTCAGCAGGGCAGAGGACAGGGGTCACTGCTGGCAGATCACTCAGCAGAGCTTTTTCTCTATATTCCCTTACAGACACAACTCCAATCTGCACACTGTGTAGCTGGTTACTGCAGCTGCAATGCTGTACTGATCTGGGGATTTCACAAGTCAGAACTGCAACATAGCAGCCAGCTACACACTGCAGGCAGAGGCTGTGTCTGTTAAGAAATCTAATCTCAGCTATGTGGGGAGGAGGATCTCCGCTGCGTCCTGTGCTCAGATTTTTAGCAGTGCAGGGATTGGAGGAGGAGCTCAGTGGTCTGAGCACAGCATCTATGGGAGGCAGGTTTGGGGGGGGGGGGGTAATACACAACTGAAAACCTAGGGGGGTACACAACTGAAATCTGAGGGGAGCGTTGGCCACCCCAGCATCTCCTAGATCCAGCAATGCAGACAGGGTGACAACTCTAAGGTCTCATTTGTACTAGTGATTTTAGGTCCAGCAGCAGATTCCTGCAGCAAGAATCTGCAGATTCTTGTGACTGGAGTGAAAGGTGCTTCTGGACAGCTGCGGCTGCTCAGCATGTATCCACACATCTGGCAGTTAACTGCAGTAGGTACAGATGATCAGTCCTGTACACAGTCTGGCTGAGATTGAGTATAGCTAATTAAAGCCAATAGTGGAACTTACACTCATTTGCTTCCCCCCCCCCCCCCTCTAGTGCCACATTTTGCAATTTCAGGGGGAGGGGGAACGGGTACCTGTTTTTGACAGGCACCCTTCCCCACTTCCGGGAGACAGCACCTCGGCGCTGTCCACCGTAAGTTCGGTCCTCCTTCTCCTTCCCCCGCCGCCGACCCCATGAGAATGTGCAGCGCGCTTCGCGCATGCGCAGTAGGGCACCAACTGTGAAGCCGAAAGGCTTCATTTCCTGGTTTCCCTTAGAAAGAATGGCGGCGGCAGCATCCGGCAGCCGCTCCAAGAATCGGCTGGGGTGGTGACATTGCAGGCTCCCTGGACAGGTAAGTGTCTATATATTAAAAGTCAGTAGCTACAGTATTTGTAGCTGCTGACTTTTTAAATTTTTTTTCCTCCAGGCTGAACTTCTTTTTGAAGGTAAGAAAAAAAATCTTTGTTTAATCAGCAAAGAGGACAGAGAAGGCAGTAAAGGGAAAAAACTGGTCATAGATAGACTGAATTTCAGGCAGATATAAAATATGTGGTTCTGTAATCAGTAATGGAAAATTAAATGTATTTTTTATTTCAAGAAGTGCACATACTTGAATTTGATTTGCTAGTAGCTTTTTGCAGTCCCTCTACAGCAGAGCTCAGACAAACTGTTTAAAATTGGAATACAAGTGTAGCACTACTCCCTTGGGAGCTGCTGGTTATGGGTTCCCCTGGGTTACCCATAGCAACAGCATGACAGTTCAACATCTTCCCAAGTGTTTTAGCTCAGTCAGGAAACAGTCCAGTAGCTTTGGTTTTTGTGTTTTTATTGAGAACTTGGGTAGGAGAAGGGAATGACTGGGATACTCCAACTTGTATAACTATGCAAAATCTGCTGGGACGACTGAATATTGCTGAATGCGGCGAGGCCGCTGCTTCACCTTGTCAGTAGCAGTGAAGAAGTAGTTAATGAACTATCGAGATAAACTGGGCAGACCCTAAGGCAAATCTCCTGGTATTCATGGACACTGTTTTTCCCGAGAGACTCTGCCAGCAGCTCCACTGTCAGCACTTTGAATCCTCTGCAGCTCAGCTCCACACCCGGTTCATTAGGCCAACCGCCTAAGACCACTTTCCTCTCACACTGCAGGAGGAGAGACAGCCGTCCACCTCCTCCTGGGACTCTGCTTCCCGCCAAAGACACCCTGTCACATGTCCCCTCCGTATTTATGGTCAATCCCAGTTTGCATTGCAGGAATGCCCTCCCACTGGGACTGTCATAAAACCTGATGTGTCACTGGCTGGGTTTCTTCCACTATCCAACAAGCTCCCTCATTGGATACAATGGGGACATCCCTCAGACCCAGTGAATCACACCTGGAAACATTTGACAGGCAAATTAATAGATCAGACTCCCCTGATAAGCAGCAGGAGCAATAGATGCTTTTTCCTAGCACCTACCTAGGAGGGTGCTACACAAGTAAATTAACCGCTTGCCGACCGCCCTATGCAGATATAGAGCGGCTTGGCTGCGCGCGGTCTCGGCAGAGCACGCGCGCTGCCAGAACCACGCTCCCGCTGTGTTTAGACACAGCGGGAGGTGGGCGTGGGAGGACCGGTGGCGATCGCCGCCGGCCTCCCGCGGTCGTCAGAGAAACTGACAGAAGACCCGCTTGCTTATGTAAACAAAGCAGACGGATCTTCTGTCACACAGGCAGAGAGAGATCAGGAGTTTCAGCTAAGCTACAACCACAATCTCTCTGTGCCTGTCACATAGCCCTCCCCCCCCCCCCCCCCCCAGTGAGTAAGCACGGTTAGGCATACATTAACCCCTTTGGTCACCAACGCTATAACTTTTGTGCAAACCAATTAAAATATGCTTTTTGGGATTTCTTTTTACCAAATATATAGCAGAATACAAATTGGCTTAAAATGATAAAAACATTTGATTTTTTTTATTTTTTTTATTGGGAATGTTTTATAGCAGAAAGTAAAAAATATTTTTTTCCAAATTGTCTCTCTTTTTTTGTTTATAGCGAAAAATCTAAAAACTGCAGAGGTGATCAAATACCACCAAAATAAAGCTCTATTTGTGGGGATAGACATCAATTGTATTTGGGTATAGCGTCACGCGACCTCGCAATTGTCAGTTAAAGCAACGCAGTGCCGAATCGCAAAAAATGGCCTGGTCATTAAGGGGGTAAAATCTTCCGGAGCTGAAG
The DNA here is from genome assembly GCF_965119305.1 of Pelophylax lessonae. NCBI lineage: Eukaryota > Metazoa > Chordata > Amphibia > Anura > Ranidae > Pelophylax > Pelophylax lessonae. Next base: position 629,849,562 of record NC_138769.1, on the reverse strand, counting down.
TGGTTAAAATCAAATCTTTATTATTTTGTGGGAATATCATGGTGTGGGCAGATTTCTGCCAGTCACAGGCTGTGTCATGCCCCTCCAGCCTGTGTCTTATAATAACAGCAAGGTGAAGCCTCCATTAATTTACATGTAAATTCTTGCCCCCCATTGTGTTTAGCTGATTAGTGGGCATGGAGGAGGAGGGAGGAAGTGGGCTTTCATTGACCACTGTGTATGTGCCCACATGTGTGACCATGTATAGTCACATGGGCTGCTCAGATGTGATAGGGAGGAAATGCTCAGCATATAAACTGTGAGCATGTGCAGAGTTGTCACCACAGCTGCAGAATCCCTGGCTGAATTGGGGACATGGTGAGAAGGGGGAGGTAGAGAACAGCAAGATCAACCAGGTTTTTTGCAGAACACAGAAAACAAATCTCATTATGACTGAGTGAGTATGAACAGCATGTAATACACCATTTATTGATAGTTTTTTTATGATGTTGGTTTAGTGACACGTTAGAGCTTCACCATGTGAGTACAATCCAAACCTTCATTCAACAATCTAATTTCTAAATGTGTGCCAACCTCTTTTGACCACAATCTCCCTTTTCTACCCAGGATATGCTTTACATTTTCTACTTATCGCCTTTAACCGATGCCACCTCTTCTATGCTGTAATATCTGGTATTTATTGCAGCCTCAAACGTTTTTTTTTTTTTGATTGTAGGTTTCTGATAAAGTGAAATGAGATGAGGCTTATCATTTATAAATGGATTAATGCAACATAATGGAACCTTTTCTCTCAGTCTGTAGTATTGTGTATTTTCATATTTTCCCCAATAAAGTCAAGTCTACTACTAGCCATACACAGCCAGATTTCTTGTTCTACTTGAGGGCTAAATGATAGAAAATCAATCATGGCTAGTGTTTCTGGACTTCTGCTTAGGTTAGCATCTCTTGTCTTGTGTTCAGCCTCTGCATACAAATGTATTTACATTAAAACTTGGGATGCTTTATAGTACTTTAAAGCAGATTTTTCCCTTCTTATCAACTTTATATAAATCTCTGCTTGCCCTCCTACTAAAACAGAACTAGATATTTTTTTGGAGGGTGCAAGGGACTGAGGGTCTGGAACTTCCTTATTTCCAGCCAAGGCCAGAATGACATTGACTGTGCCTGCAGCCTCCTGGGTCACAAGAGACTTTAGGGTACTCGACTACAGCACATGCCCTGTATCAGGGGTTGGCTGTCTGTTCATAGTTTTTGAAGTCACCCCTCTGATGATGCGGCATGTGCTTTTCATTATAGGACTAGAAACCCCCTGGTCGAAATCTGTGTATCAGCCATGTTTCAAAGTGAAATTATAAGCTTGAGTTACAGTCCTTGCGCGAGGCCATCTCCCTTTGACACGTTTCACCCAGATTGGCCTTAATCTTAATCATACGATTAAGGCCAATCAGGGTGAGACGCATCAGTGGGAAATGGCCTGGGGATTTGTATTACTGTGGATGAACGGAGCGGGACGTGCTCCTTGAGGGACCAGCACCTAGCGTAGAGAAAGGGCCAGCAGGATGATATACAGAAGGCTTTGCATGGTGCCATATCTGTCATGCATCATTACACAACTGCTGTACAATCAGGGAAGGATAACCAGCACCCCTGGGGCAGAAGTTGGTGGCACAGGTCCAGGTGTGCTGTGGTAAAGAGGTGGATCCCTAGAGAGCACTGCTCGATCACCAGGCTTGTGAGTATACTTTTGGGCAACAACCCAGCTATATAGGTGAGACGAGAGAGGAAAAATAGGGAGGGGAGTCGTTTTGTAATGCGTTTACATGTGTTTGCAGTTTGTTTTCAGTGCATTTGCATTGGAATATTTTTTTTCAATCTATTTTTTTTTTTTTTTTTGCTATATTGCAGTAACACTCATTTGTGTCTGTTCATGTGCGTTTGCAGAACATTTGCTTGCATTTATGTGTGTTTGCAGTGCAGAAAAATGAAACATGCCCTGCAAAATTTTTTATTGAAAGAATTTAAATTCAAAACAAAAGTACATAGATAGAAATGACTACCACAGTGCAGTCACTAGTAAAGTAAAGTAAATCCGACTCAGATAAAACAGACAGTATGCATATAAGGATCCATAACATAATGAGATCAGACAAAAGTCTTCTGTCATCAAAATACTGTACAGAAATTAGAGGCAAAGATTGCCCAATCGCATCATACAACTTGATGTCAAACATTCCGTCCACAGCATATCCTCTACTCTTAAAGTGTTACTAAACCCACAACAGTATAAACAGTCTGTATATGCTGTAAGGCATGCTTGTTATACTCACTGTGGAACCCAAAGGGATTATCATCTGCATGGAACTTAAGGGGATAATCATCTGCATTGTGTAAAAAGGCTGTTTGATCCTGTCGCTCTCATCCACCTCATCTTTAACTGACTCCAACCCATCTACTGATAGAACAGAGCATTAGGAGTCAGGCTGCACATGCTCAGTTGGGTGTGTATTGCGAGAGAGTTTTTTTTCTTGGGCGAGTGCATGTGATCAGCATAGGGCCAATCAGCACTATCCAGACAGAGGGTTAGGGGAGAATGAAAACTCCTCCTACAAGCTTTAACCAGGCACTGATAGATGTCACAAAATTACTATATACTGTGGATGAGAAAAGATATTTAGCAGTTTATATTTACTAAAATAATTGCATTTCCATGTTCTGTGTACTGTGGAAGACCAGATATAGTGAACCTGGGTTTATTAACACTTTAAGGGAGGAGAAGAGTAAAATACAGAGAAGCAACACTACTTTTTTTAAATGTCCATGAAAGCACTGCAGTGGTGTAAACTAGGCTCACTGGAATACCTTCATTTTTCTTTCACATGCATTTGTACTGCATTTATGCTGCATTTAAAAATGCACCTGCCTGCATCTGGTGTATATTAACTCTAAATGATGGTTGATTGCATAACCAAGCCAAAGATCCCGGATGATCCTAAAATCTTCTATTTTAACGTGTAAAATAGCGGAGAGATTTTCAGTGATCATTATCATTCAAAGAAAATTGATTGTGAGTTCCATTACCTAGCAATTGTAATTTTGGCAGAAAGAATAATGCAAGAAAACAATATTGTGGACCATCTAGGAAGATGTGGAATCGAGTCGTTAAGGCTACGTTCACATGTAGGCGTTTTGGGGCGTTTTTGGGGAGTTTTTCTGCTCTAGGATCAGCTCTCAAAACGCCCAACAAGACAAATCCTATTCATTTCAATGGCCCCTGTTCACATCTGAGCGTTTTGACACTGTGAGCAAAACGCCCAACGCTCAAAAAAGTACTTGAGCTTGTTTTTGGGCAGATTATAGGCGTTTTCCATTGGTCTCTATTCAATCTAAAAACGCCTGCACAGAAAACGCCTGTAAAACGCCTGCAAAACACCTGAAAAAACGCCCATAAAAACGCCTGTAATAGCAATGCCAAGATGTGAACGGAGCCTAAGGCTCCGTTCACATCTAGGCATTTTGGGGCGTTTTTGGGGAGTTTTTCTGCTCTAGGATCAGCTCTCAAAACGCCCAACAAGACAAATCCTATTCATTTCAATGGCCCCTGTTCACATCTGAGCGTTTTGACACTGTAAGCAAAACGCCCAATGCTCAAAAAAGTACATGAGCTTCTTTTTGGGCAGATTACAGGCGTGTTCCATTGGTTTCTATTCAATCTAAAAACGCCTGCACAAAAAACGCCTGTAAAAACGCCTGTAAATCGCGGTAAAAATCGCTGTAAAAAACGCGCGAAAACGCTACGCTCAGGTGTGAATGTAGCCTTAGGAGAATTACAGAAGCAGATACAGATTATGATATTTTATTAAGGTAAGGCTTGACAAATTTGCTTTGAATCCACAAACCAGCTAAAAAAGTTAGGAGTCAGTTTTTTTAACTAACAAATCTTATGGGTGGACTGTGTAACATGTTCCTTGGGGTGAACTTCTCCTTTAACCCTTTTACTGCCAGAACCGTTTTTGCGTTTTTTTTGCACACGTTTAAAAAATCATTTTAGGTCTGAAGATTGCATAAAACCCCCCAAACATTATATCTTTTCTGAAAGCAGACACCCTAGAGAATAAAATAGTGGTAGTTCCAGTAGTAAATGGCCATTTATGATTACAGAGCCTGATGAAGGAAAAGTTGAATGTTTGAAATGCGTTGGAAGTTTTCCAGCTCTGCACAACATTTATTGTGCCTGGCTGTGCAACTATGATGTAATACCAACAACGAGTAGCTGGAATTACCACATTGGGCTACTTGCTACACATGCTTTAATGTTACAAACGGTGTTCCCCCCTTATTTCTATGAGGATTTTGTCTGTATATGTTTCAAGTGTTTTATGATGTATACCCCATTTTCTGGGGGGTTTTAGAACGTGGTTTAACAGCTTCCCGACCGCCTGCCGCACATTTACTGCAGCAGGCTGGATCCCCTGCACGAACCGACGTAGCTCTACATCGGTCCTTCGCGTGGTGCTGGGGGGCGAGCGCGCGCTGCCGCTGGCTTGCTTCCACCCCCAGTAGGTAGTGGGGATGCCGATGTGCGGGGCTGCGATCGCTCCCCGCTGAGAGAGGACGGTCAACTGTTGTAAACACAGCCGACCGTTCTTCTCTCTGAAATGATCTCAGAGTGCGGCTGGTGATCCTTTTATATAGGATCACAGGTCTCTGTGTTAATTTCACAAGCCCATCCCCCCACAGTTAGTAAACACTCCCCTAGGCTCACACTTAACCCTTTGATCACCCCTAGGTTAACCCCTTCCCTGCCAGTGTCATTATTGCAGTAACAGTGCATATTTCTAGCACTGATTACTGCAGTAATGTCACTGGTCCCCCCAAAAGTGTAAAAAATGTCAGTTAGGGGTCCGATCTGTCCGCCGCAGTGTCGCAGTCCCCCTTAACCACTTAAGCCCCGGAGGATTTTGCTGCTAAACGACCAGGGGGTATTTTGCGATTCGGCACTGCGTGACTTTAACGGACAATTGCGCGGTCGTGCAACGCTGTACCTAAACGAATTTGGCGTCCTTTTTTTCCCATAAACAGAGCTTTCTTTTGGCGGTATTTGATCACCTGTGCGATTTTTTGATCACGCGCTTTAAACAAAAAAAGAGCGTAAATTTTGCAAAAATAGCAATATTTTTCCCTTTTTTTTTTATATGAAATTCCCCCCCAAAAAAATGTAAAACATTAACATTTTCGGCCAATTTGTTTTATGCTACCTATGTTTGGTAAAAAAAATCACAAAAAGCGTATTTTGATTGGTTTGCGCAAAAGTTATTGCGTTTACTAACAAAGGGAAAGATTTTTGTCATTTTTGTTGTTTTTTTTTTAACGCGTAATGGCGGCGATCTGCGATTTTTTTTGCGGTACTGCGACATTTTGGCGGACAGATTGGACCCTTGACTGACATTTTTGACACTTTTGGGGTTACCAGTGACATTTCTACAGTAATCAGTGCTATATATATGCACTGTTACTGTAAAAATACACTGGTAGTGAAGGGGTTAACTTTATTTGAGAGGGAGGGGCTGTGTGTGTCCCTAGGGGCGTGATTCTAACTGTGATTGGCTGTGGCTTCAACTGTATGCAGAGTGATCAACGGATCTACATAGTAGATCCATGTGATCATCTCTCATACAAAGGGGAGAATGACAGGCAGCTTGTTTACACAAGCTGCCTGACTTTCTCCCTCTCCCCCGCCGATCGCAGAGTGGCCGGCGGACATCGGGTCCGCCGGTCACACGCGCGGGGGGGTCCGTGACCACGCAGGAGCGGGAGCGCGCCCCCGGAGGCGCGCGCTCGCTCCCTAGACCCTCACAAGCTAGTGACGTAGCCCTACGTCACTTTGCCTGTGAGGGGCTGACCGCCGACGTAGATAGTCGTGCGGCGGTCGGCAAGTGGTTAAAATCGCAGATCGCCGCCATTACTAGTAAAAAATAAAAATCTTTCCCCTAGTTTGTAGACGCGATAACTTTTGCGCGAACCAATCAAAATACGCTTATTGCAATTTTTTTTTACCAAAAATATGTAGCAGAATAAAAATTGGCCTAAAAGGATGAAAAATTTTGATTTTTTTATTTTTTTGGGGGGAATGTTATATAGCAGAATGTGAAACATATTGTTTTTTTTTTTTTTTTTTTTCAGAAATGTCGTTCTTTTTTTGTTTATAGCGCTAAGAATAAAAATCGCACAGGTGATCAAATACCACCAAAAGAAAGCTCTATTTGTGGGAAACAAATGGCATAAATTTTATTTAGGTACAGCGTCGCACGACCGTGCAATTTCCTGTTAAAATAACGCAGTGCTAAATCGCAAAAAAACGGCCTGGTCATTAAGGGGGCAAATCCTTCCAGTCCAGAACTGGAAAGAAATTAACAGAAAGGAAAGTAACAATAGTACTATTCATATTTAATGCTTAAGTAGTACAGTAAACCCCCCTCCATTGCGGGGGTTACGTTCCGGACCCAGCCGCGAAAAGTGAAATTCCGCGAAATAGAAAAACCCTATTAAAATGCATTGTAGGCATGTTTATTTTACTGTCACTGTACGTGTAAAAGCATTTTAAGGTCTTTAACCACTTTACCACTGAGTACTTGAATAGTACTGCGGCAAAGTGGTACGATCCCGTCTGACGACGTAGACCTACGTCGCCAGACTCCTCCCCTGTAAGCGGCGCTCCCGCTGTTTTCATTCACAGCGGGAGTCGGGCCAGGGGAGGAGCAGCGGCGATCGCCGCTGCTCTGCCCCGATCGTCGGGGATCTAGTGTGGAGATCCGCCCGCCTGTGTAAACACAAGCGGGCGGATCTCCTCAGTGACAGGGAGTGACCGATCGGAGTGTTCAGCATAGCTGGACATCCCATCTGTCCCTGTCTCACACAGTCACCTCCCCCCCCCACACGTCAGTAAGCACCAGGCATACATTAACCCCTCCCTCTCCAATAAAATTAACCCCTTCCCTGCCGGTGTCATTTTTACAGTAACAGTGCATATTTATAGCACTGATTACTGCAGTAATGTCACTGGTACCCCCAAAAGTGTCAAAAATGTCAGTCAAGGGTCCGATCTGTCCGCCGCAATGTCGCAGTCCCGCAAAAAAAATCGCAGATCGCCGCCATTACTCGTTAAAAAAAAAAACACCAAAAATGACATAAATCTTTCCCTTTGTTAGTAAACTCAAAACCTTTTGCGCAAACCAATCAAAATACGCTTATTGCGATTTTTTTTACCAAACATGGGTAGCAGAAAACAAATTGGCCAAAAATTTAAAAAAAAATTGGTTTTTACATCTTTTTTGGGGGGAATTTCATATAAAAAAATGTTAAAAATATTGTTATTTTTTCAAAATAAACGCTATTTTTTTGTTTATAGTGTAAAAAGTAAAAATCGCACAGGTGATCAAATACCACCAAAAGAAAGCTCTGTTTGTGGGAAAAAAAGGACGTCAATTTCGTTTGGGTACGGCGTCGCACGACCGCGCAATTGTCAGTTAAAGTCGCACAGCGCCGAATCGCAAAAAGTGGCCCAGACGTAAAATGCTCTAGTGGTAAAGTGGTTAAACACACTTTTAAAACAATAGAAACTCATTTAAACACATAAAAGATACTAAGAGACATAGCAAGAGCTATGGAAAACACAAAAATATTTCATTTTTAATGATTTATATAGTAAAATAACATTACAAAAAAAAACGCGAATTACCGGGACCACAAAAACTGAACCGCGATGGAGCGGGGGATTACTGTATAACTTAATTGCCCTTCACAATCCCACCAAATAGAGTCCAATTGGGAGTTAGACTTTAAGTACTGGATGTGTATGGATTATTGTTGAAGAATAAAGATATCGTTTAATGTCACTTTAGGTAATTGTACTCTGTGCATATTATTATTATAGACTATGAGTTGTATTTAATTTGAAAATCTATTTTAAGTATCTATTATAGAGCGTATATGACGGATAAGGATTACACAGAGCTCAGGCTATATTCATCTTTATATTCGCACTGTAAAATCTCTGCTCTGATTTTTTTTTTTTTCTAGAAATCCATCCTATTACAGTTAATTTCCCCAGACTGGGATCAATGTGATATAGTAGTATAAAGCGTGCTGACGTTTTAGCGTGGCGGAAAATGCTGTTATGTGATTAGGCTCTCGGTGAGCAGGTTTACCTGGACTGAACAAATGCTTATTGTGTCATTTTTCCACTGTCCAGCTCCTGTAAGTAGTCTCTTGTGAGCCGTAGGTGAAGATGTTTTCATACATATTCTCTGTTCCTTTTCTATGGATGGTGAGCGGGGGCTGTGATCTGTGCAATTGTTGCCTATTACCCTATGTAACACTTTACAAGATGATAGGTAGTGTAACTGTGGCCTCAATTCTTTCTCTCATTGTGCCAAAATACCCTCACGGGAGAAAAAATACATTTCTTCCCTAGCAACAAAGACTCCAGCCGCTAACACCTGAACAACTGCAATCTGGGACATCTCCTCTGTAATTCACACACCTTCTTCATGCTGATAGCGCTGGTGGTTTAGTCAGAGCGAAAGAAGAACAGCTGCACAGATCTTTTTTTTTTTTTTACAGGTTTATTTTACACCCACAATATTATGTGTTGGAGATGTTGAGTCACATTGCTGAGCATTTTTCTGGCTTCTGCAAAGCGTAGCTTTTTACCATCCTAACAGCTAGCTATAGACTGCAGATGCAGCACCGGCTACCGGCTAACTGACATTTTTTCAGACAATCTGCGAACTGACATTTGTGGTCATATCACCCCGGTGTTCTATCAGATCTCCCTACCCCATCAGAAATCCATACCTTCGTCATTTCCGGTTCAGATCAGCTGTGGATTCGTCATGCATCAGCTGTAGCCGCGTCACACGTCCTAGTGCGCATGCGGGTCGGGCAGCGGGCAGGGAGATCTCTTATAACAAATATCCATCCGATTTCCATGCTGCACACTGCACTGACCCGACAATGGGACAATCCGATCTCCATGCCCCACACTGCACCGACCCGACAGTGGGACAATATGCCCACTGTCCATTTGATGGCTATGTCCCATTGTCGGGTCGGTGCAGTGTGGGGCATGGAGATCGGATTGTCCCATTGTCGGGTCGGTGCAGTGTGGGGCATGGAGATCGGATTGTCCCATTGTCGGGTCGGTGCAGTGTGGGGCATGGAGATCGGATTGTCCCATTGTCGGGTCGGTGCAGTGTGGGGCATGGAGATCGGATTGTCCCATTGTCGGGCGGTGCAGTGTGGGGCATGGAGATAGGATTGTCCCATTGTCGGGTCGGTGCAGTGTGGGGCATGGAGATCAGGTGGCTATTTGTAAAAGAGCCTGGCTGCTGCCCGACCGTTGCGATATTATCAAATTTCCCTACCTATTGCGCGCATGCGCACTAAGACGTGACTCGGCTACAGCTGATGCATGACGAATCCACAGCTGATCTGAACCGGAAATGACGAGGGTATGGATTTCTGATGGGGTAGGGAGATCTGATAGAACACCGGCACTGGCATGACAATCAGCCACAAGTGATCTTATGTACAGTGGAAGTGTTTCGCTACATGAATGAGCATTTGTAAATAATGAAAGTCTAAATGTAAACAGATTCAGATGAGATGATAACACATGAAGAAACTCTTGCACTTTAACTACTTCCATACCGGGCCATTTCTGACACTTCATGTACATGTTCCTACATGTAAAAATCATCATTTTTTTTTGCGAGAAAATTACTCAGAACCCCCAAACAATATATATATATATATATATTTTTTAGCAGAGATCCTAGGGAATAAAATGGCGGTCATTGCAACTTTTTATGTCACACGGTATTTGCACAGAAATTTTTCAAACGCGCTTTTTTTGGAAAAAAAAACAGTTTTTTTAATTAAAAAAAAAAACACTAAAGTTAGCCCAATTTTTTTGTACAATGTCACTTCTGTTTTACTCGGCTGCCAATGGCGCCGATTTTAAAAAAGTGTCAGTAATCACGAATGCTGATTTTGACATTTTGAATACTTTTTAGTGCAGTGGAGGGGTTTGGGGTCTTTTATCTTGGGGACCCCAGATAACTCCATAAAGAGTACTTGCCACTGCCTATTACTGTCACAAGGGATATTTATACAGCAATAAAATGGATCAGAGTTTTTTTTTTTTTTTTTAACGGAACCGTGCAAAAAAATAAAATAAAATAAATAGGAAAAAATAAATAAAAAATGTAAAGCGTCCCCATCCTTGTATGCTTGCACCTCAAAGAAAACGCATAAGTAAGTCGTGCCCACAAACGTAAACGGTGTTCAAATCACATATGTGAGGTATCGCCGCGATCATCCGAAGCATCGTTTTTAAAGCGTCGCCTACGGAGATTTTTAAGTACTGTAATTTGTCGCCATTCCACCAGTGTGCACAATTTTAAACCGTAACATGTTAGGTATCTATTTCCTTAGCGTGACATCTTTCACAATATACAAAAAAATTAGTCTAACTTTACTGTTTTATTTTTTTTAAATTCAGTGAAGTGCATTTTTTCCAAAGAAATTGCATTTGAAAGACCTCTGCGCAAATACCCTTGTGCCAAAAAATATTGCAACAACCACCATTTTATTCTCCAGAGTCTTTGCTAAACAAATATATTCCATGTTTGGGGGTTCTTAGTAATTTTCTAGTGAAAAATACTGATTTTAAACAACATGTGTCAGAAATAGGCTTGGTCCTTAAGTGGTTAAAATCCAATTGTCATAGGTACAGAAAGTGAGGGGAAATCTTCTGACCAGGGGCACAGTCAGTAAAACAAATGTTACAGGGGTGTTCCCTATGCTATCCAAAAAATCTCAAAAATATTTTTTTGGGCTGGAGTTACACTTAAAAAAATTACCTGTTCTAAAATACATACAACTTCAACTTAGGAACAAACCTACAGAAACTATCTTGTTTGTAGCCCGGGGACCGTCTGTACTCGCTCCCTGAAAAAAATAAGGCATTTAGTCCTGTCCCTGTGATCACTCCGTGTCTCATCCGTGTCTGATTTTTCTTTCCATCATATTGGAAGTTTTTGGGCCTTTCTCCATGTTCCTTGCATGTTCTTCAATTCCCCTACAAAGTTTTATTGTTGCTATTGATTGTCATTAAAGTGTACATATCACATTAATATATTTTGGTGATTATAGTCAGCAGTGACACAGGCACCATATGTACATCTTTTGGGATACCTGGTTAGTGTACGAGACGTAAATAATGGATGCAATGACAGTTAATACTACTTAAAGAGGAACCCCAGGCACCTTTAAAAAAAAATAAAAGTCATCAGCTGCAAAAAGTGTAGCTGCTGACTTTTAAAAGCAGCCGATCACCTGTCCCATGATCCAGCAGTGAGCTCACTGCAGCCATCTTCTTCCTCCGTCCTTCTTCAGGGGCGCCGGCATCTTCACTATGGGCAACCGGCTGTGACAGCTTGCTGCTTCACAGCCGGGCACCCACTGCGCATGCGTAAGTCGCAGGGCGCTGCCTGTATTGGTGGATGCAGTCTTTTGGGACCTGTCAGTGGGGGAGGGAGGAAGAAGAACTTCCGGCGCTGGGAACGGAAGTGGGAGCAGGTACCTGTCAAAATCGGATACCTGCTCCCCTTCCCCCTCAAAAGTGCCAATTGTGCAAGAGAAGCAGGGAACGAGTCCTTAAAGCGGGAACTTCCCCTTTTGGGTGAAGTTCTGCTTTAAAGTGGAGTTTTAGTCAGGAAATTAAGTCCTGCTAGATCACTTTAGGTTGGCCCCTTTTGCAGGTATAGCTATGTAAAGCATTAAAAATAGGTGCCTTTCTGGTTTAAAATCCAGTTATACACTATTTCACCCCGCTCTGCACATGCTCAGTTGCTCTCCATTTTTAAGCACTTCTGAATTTGAAGAGGCTGTACTTCAGCGTTATCTCGAAATTAAACCCTCCTATCTTTTACAGCCAAGGAAGCTGCTTCTGTTTGATCTGCAACTGCCATGGTGCTGCACATGTGATCAGTGATGACACCAGCCATTGATGGTTTGACAGTTTGGTTGAGGACAGAAGCAAATGTGACAATTAGCAAACTGTTTTCTGAAACTGTTAAATCGATGAGTTTAGTTCCGCTTTATGGTTTACTTCTGTTCAGGGACTCTGGGCTTCAGCAAAATGGCCGCCTCCAGCAAGAAGACACAGGAGAATACTTGAGGCAATTTACAGCACACACTACTTTTTGTAGCATAACTATTAATGTGGATTATATGTTCCACCAGACCTGTTGATTGACAACCCGGCTAGCCAATCACGGTGTGATGGCACCTCCGATGGCACGATCTAGTGGCTATTGAGCGAAAAACGCGTACAGGTACGTCGTTTCGCACAATAGTGCCACTTTGCCGCAGTATATATGTGGCGGCCGGTCGGCAAGTGGTTAACAAATCTATTGGATAATGCACTAGGCCAGTGCGCCATCTTTTCTTTTTCTATTCTCACATTACCGTCGGGACGACCCCAGTCCTAGAGGGCAGCAAGGCATCTATGAGATTATCCACAATAAGACCAGGCGCCTGTGACACTACATAGTCAGCTGATACTAGCACAGGAGTGTGTTGTTCTTTAGGCCCCTTTCACACAGGCGGTGCACCTGGCAGACTCTGTTTTGCTCAGCGGGGATCGATCCACCGATCCCCACTGAGCAGGCAGATGACAGGTCCGTCTGCTCTGTGTGTGCAGAGACGGAGCTGTTAGAGCCCTAATCTCCTCTATAGGAGATCGGATGATAACGGACCACCTGTCCGTTTTCATCCAATCCGATCCTCCAGATGGATGGAAAATAGGGTTTCCATCCATCCGAATTTCACAGACAGGATCGGATCAGATAGCAGCGGACATTTCCGCTGACATTCGCTGCTCCATAGGGCTGCATGGAGCATCCGATCCAGTCCGCCTGAAACACTGACAGACGAACCGGATCGGAAAGTCTGTGTGAAAGGGGCCTTACTATTTACAGAAGACTAGAACAAGAAAAGGAAAAGATGTTTTGTGTTGAGTATCGAATTCAAAGTGCCCACAGTGCTCAGCAGTCATTTTATTTTTTTACGTAAAGCAGTATTAATCCCAGAAACAAAAGTTAATTGTATTGGAACTTATCAAGTCTTAGGTGTAGTGGCTGCATTTGTTTTCTTTTTTAGAATGTTTTCCTTTATTTTCACCAGTTGATCCAGTCAGTAAATCTGTTATTTTTCAACTTCCTTAACAAACCAAGCAAAAGTGCCAGAGGGTTGGGACAAACCATTTACCAATGAAAGGGGTGCTTACAATAGTCAGCTTTTACTCATTTATTCCAAAAGGAAAAAAAAACGATCCTGTAACTGCTTAACCACTTGCCGACCGCTCACATTGAGCGTACTGCGGCAAAGTGGTTTGTTATCGTCCAGCGACGTAGGTCTACGTCACTGAAGTCCTCCCCCCGGAGGCTCGCTCCCGCTGTATTCAGTCACAGCGGGAGTCGGGCCAGGGGAGGAGCGTTGGTGATCACCGCCTTTCTTCCCCGATCGTCTGGGATCGAGTGTGGAGATCCGCCCGCTTGTGTAAACAAAGCGGGCGGATCTCCTAAGTGACAGGCAGGGACAGATTGCAGGATTCAGCATAGCTGAACCTGCGATCTGTGCCTGTGTCACACAGTCCCCTCCCCCCACACACGTCAGTAAGCATGAGGCATACATTTAACCCCTTTATCACCAATAAAAGTTAACTCCTTCCCTGCCAGTGTCATTATTACAGTAACAGTGCATATTTATAGCACTGATTATTGTAGTAATGTCACTGGTACCCCTAAAAGTGTCAAAAATGTCAGTCAAGGGTCCTATCTGTTCGCCGCAATGTCGCAGTCCCGCAAAAAAAATTGCAGATCGCCGCCATTACTAGTTAAAAAAAAAAACCAATAAAAACGACATAAATTTCCCGTAGTTATTAGCTGCAATAACTTTTGCGCAAACCAATCAAAATACGCTTATTGCGATTTTTTTTTTTTACCAAAAATATGTAGCAGAAAACAAATTGGCCTAAAATGTTAAAAAATTTAGATTTTTACATTTGGGGGGGGGGGGGGTGGATTTCATATAAGAAAATGTGAAAAATATTGTTATTTTTTCAAAATTTATATAAATATATATTTCTTCTTGGGGTGTCAGTCGCACTTGAAGCTGCTGCTTTGCTTTTTTGAATTAGCGCAGTTGTTTTTTCTCCTTTATTTTTTCAAAATTGTCGCTCTTTTTTTGTTTATTGCGCAAAAAGTAAAAATCGCACAGGTGATCAAATACCACCAAATGAAATCTCTATTTGTGGGGAAAAAAAGGACATACATTTATTTTGGGTACAGCATCGCACGACCACGCAATTGTCCATTAAAATAACGCAGTGCCGAATCGCAAAATATAGCCTGGTCAGGAATGGGGTAAAATCTTACAGTCTTAAAGCGGTTAAAAATACGCTCATTGAGAATTTTTTCGTCAAAGACATGTAGCTAAATACAATTTGGCCTAAATATATGACAAAAATTGAATATATTGGATATTTTTTAACTGTCAAAGTAGAAAAATATATTTATTTTTTCAAAATTGACGCTTTTTTTTATTAATATCGCAAAAAATGAAAAGCGCAGAGGTGATCAAATACCACCAAAAGAAAGCTCTGTTTGTGGGAAAAAAGGGACGTAAATTTCGTTTGGGTACGGCGTTGCATGACTGCGCAATTGTCAGTTAAATTCGCACAGTGCCGAATCGCGAAAAGTGGCCTGGACGTAAAGCAGGAAAATCCTCCGGTCCTAAAGTGGTTAAAAAGTGTTAGCTGGAGTTCGGTTTTATTGTGGTAATCAAGTCCATCTAAATCTTACAATACCCTCTCCCCAGACTGACATCGCTGCTGCCCAAAGGTGTCTCAGTTGCTCCTCTATGTAGTGTGGAGACACCCTAAAGACAGGAAGTGTGTTACTGGCTGGATCACCAGGGGAAAATAAAGGAAAAAAAGGCTAAAAAAGAAAAGGAATGCAGCCACCACATTTATGGATTGGTGCTCTGCAATATGTAACATTTTTGTTATATAATTTCTAAAGTAAAACTGCTAAGAGCAGAAACCATAAGGGGCCTGCAGTTACCTTTGTTGGCCAGAAAATCATTTTCTGATTATGATCTTGTTACGCCAGGCATAGTTTTCCCACCTTCAGCACTAATGCCTGAACATTTATCATCCCCATTGCCAATCATGGCACCTTCTAATGGCTACTAAGGTGCTTTCATTGGCCGGGGGGGGGGGGGGGGGGGGTGATGGGTGCTTGGGTCTCAGCTTGTGGTACCTTCCCTTGTTCAGGACATTTACATGTAGTAAAATTGAACATTCCATCATAATGTAATAGCGTTTTAAACTAATGTTTAGTGACATTTAGGTCAGTAAGTATAACACAGCACTTGTAATCCTTTCCTTGCAGTAGGGGGGCTTTTAATCATTTTCTAGGAAGTAATACTCTTACACTGTGCATGTGCCTGCTGCCTGCAGTACGTTCCTGTAGATGTAGATATAGAGATGGAGGAGAAGAGCACACTTTGTACATGCATTTTGGGGGCGCAAACCATTTATTTCCAAGTGTTTATTAATCCATAACAGCACAGTAATCAACAAGGCTGATCCTTCAACACAACTCTTGTCAAGTCGCATTCAGGCACACATGCATCGCTGTAAATGGGTTGCAGCATTAAAATGTACCCCATTAGTAGGGCCTGCACACACCTTCCAATGGTTTCTGGATGCATCAGGTACCTGGGACCCAATGAGCTTGCCCATCACAGTGATGGACCAATAGAAAAATGTGGGAGGGAGCAAAGACTGATAAGTGTCAAAATTTGCATATCCAGTTGACCTCTGAAAGATTTACCCTCCTTTATGACCAGACCATTTTTTGCAATCTGGCACTGCGTTACTTTAAGGGCCCTTTCACACAGGCGGACCGTTCAGATCGTTTTTTGGTGGATCTGAATGGTCCCCCCATACATCCCTATGGGGCATCGGATGTCAGCAGAGACATGTCCACTGACATCCGATCCGTCAAATCTGGACAGATGGAAACCCTATTTTCCATCCATCCAGCGGATGGGATCGGATGGGATCGGATGAGAACAAACAGACCGTCCGTTTCCATCCGATTCCCCCATAGAGATGTATGGGGAACTGACAGCTGTGTCTCCGCACACAGTGCCGAGACACAGCTGTCATCCTCCTGCTCAGCGGGGGATCGGCGGATCAACAGATAAACAGAGTCCGTCCGACGGACGGACTGTGTGAAAGGGGCCTTACTGACAATTACGCAGTTATACAATGCCATGCCCAAAAGGCATTTATGACATTTTTTTCCCCACAAATAGAGCTTTCTTTTGGTGGTATTTGATCACCACTTTTATTTTTTATTTTTTGGGCTATAAAAAAAAATACCAACAATTTTGAAAAAACAAAAAACAATATTTTTTACTTTCTGCTATAAAACATATCTAATAAAAAGTTTAAAAATGTAATTTCTTTATACATTTAGCCCAATATCTAGTCTATCATAGCTCGGCGACTTGGGGTCACAGAGACCCCAAATTTGGGGGGGTAGGTATGGGGTTTGGTTGAGGTTTTTGTAAAAAAAAACCCCAGTGAGCGTATATTGATTGGTTTGCACAAAAGTTATAGCGTCTACAAACTATTGGATGTATACTGGTATTTTTTTATACTGGTAATGGCGGCGATCAACGATTTATAGCGGGACTGCAATATTGCGGCGAACAATCAGACACTAATTGGTTTGATTTACTAAAACAGGAGAGTGCAAAAGCTGGTGCAGCTTTGCATAGAAACCAATCCATTCCCAGTTTTTATTGTGAAAGCCTAACTGAACAAGCTGAAGTTAGAAGCGGATTGGCTACCATGCACAGCTGCACCAGATTTTGCACTCTCCCGTATTAGTAAATCAGAACCTAAATGACACTTTTGTCACATTGTGGGAACCAGTGACACTAATACAATGATCAGTTCTAAAAATATGCACTGTCCCTGTACCAATGACACTGGCTGGGAAGGGGTTAAACATCTAGGGCAATCAAAATGTTAAAAGTGTGCCTAGCCAGTGTTTTTGTGTAAACTGTGTGCTGCTTTTACTAAGGGAAGTGGTGGATTTTATTCCCTGCTTTTCAGGGACACAAAATTCATAATTTCCCCGTTAGAATGAAGCTCTGCCTTGTTTACATAGGCCGAGCTCTGTTCTGTGTCTCTGCCCGATGATCGGCGGGTGCCGGTGGACATGCATTGCCTGGCACCTGCAGATCGGCTTCCCCCCTAGGTGGAAGTGCATTTATACGTGATTCTGCACAGAACAGCCGCCCTGTAGCAAGTGGATATTATATTTTGGGGTTCAGGGCTTGGAACATGCATATGAGTACGCTCTTGAAAGCCAAATAGAGTAGTGAGGGATTAGAAGGAAGGAATGTATATGAGCAGAGCACACTCCGGTATGATTGCCAGTAAGCTATTGTAATTTTGTCACCAAAATATCACTTAGGTGGCCAAATATAGAAAGTTGTCATGCCGTTATGAAATGCTTTTCAGCACTTGATTACGGAGTTTCCTCAAAGAACTTCATTCCTCTGCAGAGCACATAAACAAACCATCCAGGTCATGTGGAACTTCCAAGTGAAACTTTCATATTTAGAATAATACACCCAATTCATACGAAGAATAATGCCACTTTTCATAGTGTTCCTAAGGAATGAAAGACATATTGTTTTATAAAGGCCAAGCCCGCCCAGAATTGGTACGAGACACCTGCCTATAGCATTCTGTGACGTTAATGGCAGTATCACACATTTCATGATCCATGATCCAGCTAAATGACTGGCTTGTAAGGGTAAAGACGTTGTCTTCAGATCCTAATGCAAGGATTGTGTTTACACAAGTGCAGACTTATTGGATAAGTAACTCACCCTCCCGAAACCTAAATGTATACCTACCTCTGCCCTGCGATGTCCTGCACTATTTACATCCTTTCATGAAAATCTGTGAGCGATCTGCACCTGTAGAGTAGATCTCCATAAACTTCAATGGGACCATCCCAAGTGTCTCCAATATGGTGACCAAAACTGATCTGCAGATTACAGGTTTGTATAGGGGCAAGATTATGAGGTCAATTCACTAAAGCAGGGGTCTTCTAACTATGGCCCTCCAGTTGTTCAGGAACTACAATTCCCATCATGCCTAGTCATGTCTGTGAATGTCAGTTTTACAATGCCTCATGGGATGTGTAGTTCCGCAACAGCTGGAGGGCCGTAGTTTGAGAATCCCAGCACTAAAGTATTCCGCATGCGATATTAACCGTGTGCATGACTAACTTTTTGGAAAGATTGCATGAGATAATAGGGGAGTGAACTCATCAAAGTAAAATAGCAAATGTGAGGTAATTACTGCAAACAAAAAAAAGGATAAGGCTCCTTTCACACGGGCTTTCCGATCCTGGCCGCCGGCCAGTTTTTCAGGCGGACCGGATCGGATGCTCCATGCAGTCATATGGAGCGGCGGATGTCACCAGTGATGTCTCCACTGACACCTGCTGCTATACGATCCGATTCTGTCCGTGAAATCCAGACGGATGGAAACCCTATTTTCCATCTGCCTGGAGGATCGGATGGGATTGGATGGAAACGGACAGGCGGTCCGTTCTCATGCGATCTCCCATAGAGGAGAGCGGGGATCTGACAGGTCTGTCTCTGCAAAGTAAGCGGAGACGGAGCTGTCATCCGCCTGAGCAAAACAGAATCCGCTGGGCGGAAAGCCCCTGTGAAATGGGCCTAAGTGCCGGTTCACAGTATTGTGATGTGGGAACACTGCGAATATACAGCGTGTTCCCGCATCGCATCCGCAAAACAGGCAGTTCACACTGCCATATGCGATACGCTGGGGGTGTCAATTCAAAGTTAACGACACCCCCAGATCAGATTGCATATCGCAGTGCGATCTGACAGTTCACACATGAATCGGATTGCACTGGTGTGAACCACCATGCGATCCGATTCCGCTGCGGACCAAATAAAGGGTCCTGTATGTGTTCAATGCGATTGCGGTGCGAATTCAGCCATACAAACTGTATGGCTGAATTTGCACCGCACAGACATTGCATGTGATTTTAGGAGCAGTGCGCTCCAAATCATATGCGATGTCTGTGATCGCATTAGTGTGAACCGGCACTAAATCAAAAAAAGTTGACTCTCTAAGGAACAGGAACATTCATTATTTATCACCTAGTAGTGGGCAATATTTTAGCAATGTACAAAATATCAGAGAGGAGCTTTGCAATGGCCAGGAAGGTAAAAGTATACAATGTATCAGTGTGGAAATGTTCTGCCCTTGGCTCAGTAATGAAAATAAATTGTAACATCTCACCAGAGGAAGATCATTGTGAATGAAAGCACACTAGAATGTTTTCAGTTTTATATTTCTGTGCATTTATTTACAGAACTATTTTCCTCTGGTGCAGTTTTAGTATGTAAAACAAAAAAAAAAATGCAAAAAAATAATGCAAAATTTGAGTGATATATATCGCAAAACATTCATATTTAATGCATTTGGTAAATAATGCATGTTTTTAGTGAATTGACTACTTTTGAGATAAATACTGCATGAGTTATTTAACTAAAAAATATATGCGGTATTTATCACTTAGTGAATTGACCCCTATGTGTCTCTCTTTTGAGTATCTTCCTATATAAATACATTAAAATGTTACTAAACCCACACCAGTAAAATCAGTCTGTGCATGCAGTCAAGCATGCTTGTTATACTCACTGAGAAACCAAAAGGGTTAATCCTCCTCTTCTTCCTTGTCCCCAGTACATCTCCTGATAAGACAGAGCCTTTGGAGTCACTCTGCACATGCTCAGTTTGGTGTGTATTGCTAGAGATTTTTTTTTTTTCTTGGGAGAGTGCATGTGATCAACACAGGGCCAATCAGCACTGTCCAGACAGAGGGTCAGGGGTCCTGCAGCCTCGTAGGACAGTCAGTGGAGAATGAAAACTCCTACAAGCTTTAACCAGACACGATGGAAGTCACAAGACTGCTGATGAGAAAAAGTATTTAGCAGTTTATATTTGCTAAACTAATTGCATTTCCGTGTTCTGTGTACTGTAGGAGACCAGTTATAGTGATTGCAGGGTCCTGGGTTTAGTAACACTTTAACTGGCATTGCTAGCTAAAGGGCTCTTTCACATGGGCGGTCCGATCAGATCTGCCAGTCAGTTTTTTAGGCGGATCTGATCGGATCCTCCATGCAGCTCTATGGGGCAGCGGGTGTCAGCAGAGACACCTCCGCTGACACCCGCTGACACCCGTATCCGTTCCTGTCCGTGAAATCTGGACGGATGGAAACCCTATTTTTCCATCCGTTCAGGTATCGGATCGGATGAGAGCGGACAGGCAGTCCGCTCTCATCCGATCCCCCATAGAGGGCAGCGGGGGCTGTGACACCTCCCTCTCCGCACTGCAAGCGGAGACGGAGCTGTCATCCGCCGGCTCAGCGGGGATTGCGGATTGATCCCCGCTGAGCAGCACGGATCCGCCTACGGAGGCGGACCGTGTGAAAGAGCCCAAAAGGTTGGCGTTTTATGTCATTTTTATTACTATAACAAAAGACAAACTAGTTTCCATTGTAATATGCGTGGGCATATTGCTGATGTGTAGTGTGCTTCCACTACTACTACTCCAGTACAGTCAGGAACTATGTTTTAGGGCTTGATTGCCCACTTTTATTAAAAATGAAGACAAAGTTCAGCACAAACAGTTGCCCTTGCAGGAGTTTATACAATCAGTTCAAATATAAAGGAAAAATGATACCACACCTCCTGGCTTCCTTTTGCAGCACCACTGCTGAAGCACCAAGCTATGGCCTTTGGCTGGTCCCTCAGACTGGTATGCAACGCCGATGTGCTCAGGTACAATTCTGTGGCTCGCACAACACTCTCTCTTTTTTGCATTTCTCACTGCTACACAGGCCCACGTGCTGACCTCTCGCTAGGGGAGACTCCCAGATGAAGCTCTCCTGTCTCCTAAATGGAGACCTCCTGGTTAGGGCCCTGAACTGTAGCTAAGCCCTAGATTATAAGGGCTGTCCAACACCTGCACATCCACCCTGCTGGTCTTCAGCAAGAGCCCGGCACAGGGTCTGAGGCTTCATCCAAGACTCTTTGAAACTTTTGAACTTCATAGCCCAATCCAGGATTGGCAGAAGCCAGAGAAAGCTGTGAAAACAACTTTCAGCACATACACTCTAGAGCACATGTGTTAAACACAAGGCCCATGAGCCGAATCCGACCTGCCAGGCCATTTCATGTGGCCCTCGCACCTCTCCTGCGACAGCGGCACCCACTTAACCACCTTGTCTCAGCAGAGAAGAGGACAGAACTCCTCCATCAGATCCTGCAGTTCTCTGAGTCTTGTCTTTGCCCACCCCCATCTTCTCAGCAATCGACAACAGAGAGCAGGACAGGCCTCCTCTTATAGATCCTGCAGCACCCGTTCATCTTTGTCTCCTCTGGTCTCAGCATTTAGCAGACTCTGGCAGCTGACTCCAGTCCTCCTCCAGACCATGCACTTTCTGCTTCTCAGCTCCACTTCTTCTGGGCAGCAGCACAAGGTAAGAGGGAGTGCACTGTGATGCGCCCATGATGAAATCGAGTTTGACACCCCTGCTCTAGAGCCTCTCACTCTGCATACGTGAGAACCTTGTGTCATATTTGCTTATTTTTATATGGTGGCAGAGCCCCGCACTTTCACACCATGTAGAGTTTGCAATATGTTTAGGGTAGCAGCTATATCGGCCTATTTTGAGACTAGGTAATGAATGAAAATAAGAAAATCTGTACTGTGCAATCACTTCTTATGTTACCACACCTTTACACAACATTGCCATTATCAGGCTGTGAGATGCTGGCCTTATTGTAGTGAATCATTTAGATACTCACCTTTTAAACCCATTGTTAAGTGCTCTGACATGCAGTGCCGTTCCATCAGTGAGCCATGTGTGTGCCATAGAAACATGTATAATTCATGGAAATGACAGCAAATGTGTGACCTGCATCATTGAATAAAATGGACCAGTCCCATCATGGTTTTATGCAAGCAGCTCCAAGGACTTAAACCCGTGCACAGACCATTCAGGGCAAAGTTAACATATTTTCCTTAAAGAGGAAGTAAAGTCTTCCTTTTTTTTTTCCTTCCCTGCAGAGTAAATGGTATTATGCATTGCATAATAGCACATTATGTGACACTTACCTGCAAAACAAAGCCCGCATTGTCCCCCCTGGCGGCCACATCCATCTTCACCGGTCTTCCTTCCGGGTTTACAGACTCCGGCTGTATTAATGGCCGGAGCCACGTGACATCACTCCCATGCATGCGTGCGGGAGCCGCCAGACACGGTACAGGTGGCCATTTCTTCAGAGCGCATTCGCCAAAGACGTCATTGGCTGCATGCAATGTAAATATCTCCTAAAAGGTGCAAGTTTAGGAGATATTTACAGTACCTATAGGTAAGGTAAAAAGGTGGGTTTACAACCACTTTAATCCCCCTATACCCAACAGCATATGCTTAGCTATCCTGGTGACTGAAGGAAAAAAGAAATTTGAACTGTGCCCAGTCTATGGACATTTAACTATTTACATATTGTGAACAGTGGTGGCCTGTCCATTGGGGGGCGCAGGGGCGCCGCCTCCCCTATTCAGCCCCCTAATCTACATGCAGGGCACCGCATGCATGGCTCCCAATAGAGGAATTTTTTTTTCTTTTAAGCACGTGATTAGAGCCAGAGCCTCTAATAGGCTTCAAAAAAGGGTGGGCTCGGGGTGCAGAGCACTGCGCCGTGAGCCCACCCAGTTGTATTACAATAGCGAATAAATATTCGCTATTATCACACTGATTTGTCTCCCAGCCAATCAGGAAGTGGGTCGTGAGACCCCTTTCCTGCTTGACTGAACAGAGAAGCGATTTTACTTGCCAATGGCCAGGAAGAGGGAGGAGCCTAACGGCCAGAGGAGACAGCCGCTCAGGGAAGGAGCAGGTAAGGATGCTGGCTGTCCGGCCGGGCAGCCAGCTATCCATCCCGGGGGGGGTCTTAGATTTGACGGACCGCCAGGGGGGGTGTTGGTTTTGCCGCCCCCCCCCCCCCAAAAAAAAAGATTTAATTCACCAGCTGCCAGAACAAGCAGTAAGTAAGCTCTGGGTAAAATCCAAAACCTTTACAGTGGTGCAACCCTACTCTGCAAGGGTCGAATCCTGAATTTGTCTGGGGGGGGTGGGGGGGGGCGACGACATTAAAAAGCAGTTTTATTAATCAGAGTGCTGGTTCACACTATGCGGTGCGGGAATCACAGGGGATTTTGAACAGGAATCGCACCACATTACTGTTCAAATCACATGGAATACTTCACCAGTGCGTTTTTAGCTATTATTCTGCATGGTTCAAATCGTACCGAATCCGCACCAAAATCGTGCAAGACCCTTTTTTTGACCGCACCAGAATCAGATTGCATGGGTGTACACACCCATGTGAATCGATTCTGCAAACCGCACTTCGTTTTGATGATTTTGGGGCTCAGAGACATGCAAAAATCCAGAATATTGCTGCACTTCTTGGTAACTTTATTGAAGCATTAAAATCGCATCACAGGTATGACAGGAACATAAAAGGTAACGCATTTCATGTTTCTTCGGTTTGAGTAAGCGCTGACTTTAGCGTGAAATGCGTTACCTTTTATGTTCTTGTCATACCTGTGATGCGATTTTAATGCTTCAATAAAGTTACCATGGAGTGCAGCAATATTCCGGATTTTTGCATGTCTCTGAATCTCACAGATGAGCTGTGCAGCACCCTGGGTTCCTGTTCACAACATGTGAGAGTCGGTCACTCACCTAGATCGGCATTTCTTTGATTTTGGGGCATCATTAACTTACCATACATGCGGTTCGCATTAACGGGGTGTGATTTAGGTGCAGAATCTGCACAGAATGAGGATTCACAGTGCACAAGTGTGAACCGGCACTTATTCTCCGTTACGCTAGCGGCCGATGCTCTCCTCTCTCCTCCTCTCTTCTCAGACGCTTTAGGTTGGCACTACTAGTTCTACATGCCATGGCATCAGAGTGCTTCCGAATGAAAGAGCGGAGAATGGCTGCAAGTGACATTGACGGAGTAGAGATTGTGATGTCACTGCCTTCCTATACACCTCCTTCATTTAGAGAACACATTAAATTCATTGAAAAAAATACAAGGTGCTAAAAGAATGGTGGTAGTGCCACATAAGCATCCTGAATTCATCTCTCTTGCTCTTCCCAATCCTATCGATCCACCACTGGGAATTCAAGACTTGTTGATATGTGGGTCCGTTTGAAATCCCTCCTTTCTCCCTATAATGAATTAATGAAAAGCACTCAGTCACCATGTCTGAGCTATGTTTATAGGCAGTGCTGCTGTTAGAAATCATGGGGCCCTGTAGAGCCTACCTGACAGGACCCCCAGAGCTTATCAAATTCATATTTTCACAAAGTATACACTATAATCATTATTAGCAGACAAAAACATAACATAACCTACAAAATTCCTGCTAAATGTAAAAGATAAAAATATATTGAGTTAATACAAACACTGAACATTGACAGTGTGCATTCAGGGCCACTTACCCACACCTTTAAACCTGTCAAATTAGGATCTGTGGCTGTGTTCATGCAGCCGCAGCATCCTCATAAAGTAACAAATGGCTCCTGCCGCACACACAGCTCATTCACACTGCAAGGCAGTGGTCGTCTTGGAGATGTGTTTGGGGTCATCATCATGTTGAAATACTGCCCTGTGACCCAGTCTGCGAAGGGGGGGGGGGGGAGGATCATGCTCTGCTTCAGTTTGTCACAATGCATGTTGGCATTCATGCTTCCCCCAAGGAACTGTAGCTCCCCAGTGCCAGCAGCACTCATGCAGCCCCAGACCATGACACTCCCACCACCATGCTTGACTGTTGACAAGACACACTTCTCTTTGTACTCCTCACCTGTTTGCCACCACACATGCTTGACACCATCTGAACCAAATAAGTTTATCTTGGTCTCATCAGACCACAGGACAGGGTTCCAGTAATCCATGTCCTTAGTCTGCTTGTCTTCAGCAAACTGTGGGCTTTTTTTGTGCATCATCTTTAGAGGAAGCTTCCTTTTGGGACGACAGCCATGCAGACCAATTTGATGCAGTGTGCAGCGTATGGTCTGAGCACTGACAGGCTGACCCCCACCCCTTCAACCTCTGCAGCAATGCTGGCAGCACTCATATGTCTATTTCCCAAAGACAACCTCTGGATATGATGCTGAGCATGTGCACTCAACTTCTTTGGTTTGATCGTGGCAAGGCCTGTTCTGAGTGGATCCTGTCCTGTTAAACCGCTGTACGAGATTACATCTACTTTACAGATTTTTGTATTCTATATAACTTCATGAATTGGTCTTTTTATTATCCGGCTTAAGTAAAGTGAAAATATTAATACAACTAATAGTGTGAGTCCATAATTCCCCATTGTGAAGAGTTCAGGCACATTATGTACACCGCCTATTCACTATACCCTATATATTCTATACAGAACCGGCACACTTATACCTGAACTGCATTGACATGAATGTGAATTCAGTGCAGTTGACGGCTGGTTGTACTTTGTATAAGCGACAAGCGTTCTTGAATACTACATTCATTATAAGACTCAGTAAGTGACTTGCTATGAAAGGCTTGTGTCAGTCTTCTGTAAAGCAGAATGTTCAAGCACAATACAATCGCTGTCAAACGTGTTCTCTGTGAAATGAGCTCTCTTCTCTCAATCAATCACCTGCTCCCCTGAGCACTGTCAATGGGAAATATTCCCAGACTCCACTTGTTTACAAGTCTAATGCTTTGTCAAATGTTTCACACAAATCAGCATCAGGTACCTTTCCTGCTAAGCTGCCATTCTGGAAATCTAAATTATCAATTAGATCTATCTGCTTATCCATTCTATCTAAACTGCTTGCTAAAAAAAAAAAAGCTCACTTAAAAAAAAAAAAAGTTTTTAAAAATATGTATACAGTATCTCACAAAAGTGAGTACACCCCTCACATTTTTGTAAATATTTTATCTTTTCATGTAACAACACTGAAGAAATGACACTTTACTACAATGTAAAGTAGTGAGTGTACAGCTTGTATAACATGTAAACAGAGATGTATAGTAACTAAGTAGAACTACTTCACTACTGTACTTAAGTACCGAAAGGCGGTTTCTGTACTTTCCTAGAGTAGAATTTTTTTCTCCTACTTCCACTTTTACTTCACTACATTTTTTCAATGATTTCAATACTTCTACTCCAATATTTTTTTTTTGTGCTGCATAGTTACTCGTTACAATTATAAATATTACCACTGCCAGAACAGTAGATGGCAGGTTTCATGAAGCTCAAAACATGTGTATTATCAGCGCATACGAAAATAAAAGCTACTGTATGTATAAATAAAAGCTGCATTTGAAATAATAAAAAACAATATGATGTTCAAACTTTTGACTTCTTTCTTTAATAACTACATAACACAGTACTTGTACTTTTACTTTCAGTACTTGAGTAGCAATTTTTTTTTCAAAACTACTGGTACTTTTACTTTCAGTACTTGAATAGCAAAATTTTTTAGAAAAACTACTTGCAATACTTAAGTAAAAAAATGTTGAATACTTTAGTACTTCTACTCAAGTCACTTTTTGATCGAGCACTTCCACTTCTACTCAAGTCACTTTTTGATCGAGCACTTGTACTTTTACTCAAGTATGAGTTTCGAGTACTTTATACAGCTCTGCATGTAAATGACATGTTACACATAACATGTGTAAATTTGCTGTCCCCTCAAATAACTCAACACACAGCCATTAATGTCTAAACCTCTGGCAACAAAAGTGAGTATACCCCTAAGTGAAAATGTCCAAATTGGGCCCAATTAGAAATTTTACCTGACCAAAGGAGTTGAGTGCACATGCTCAGCATCATATCCAAAGGTTGTCTTTGGGAAATGGACGTATGAGTGCTTCCAGCATTGCTGCCGAGGTTGAAAGGGTGAGGGGTTAACCTGTCAGTGCTCAGACCATACTCCGTACACTGCATCAAATTGGTCTGCATGGCTGTCGTCCCAGAAGGAAGCCTCTTCTAAGGATGATGCACAAGAGAGCCTGCAAACAGTTTGCTGAAGACAAGCAGACTAAGGACATGGATTACTAAACCATGTCCTGTAGTCTGATGAGACAAAGATAAACTTATTTGAGTCAGATGGTGTCAAGCGTGTGTGTTGGAAACCAGGTGAGGAGTGCAAAGACAAGTGTGGCTTGGCTACAGTCAAGCATAGTGGTGGGAGTGTCATGGTCTGAGGCTGCATGAGTGCTACCGGCACTGGGGAGCTACAATTCATTGAGGGAATGCCAACATTTAGTATGACATACTGAAGCAGAGCATGAACCCCTTCCTTTGGAGACTGGGCCACAGGGCAGTATTCCAACATGATTCTGACCCCAAACACACCTCCAAGACGACCACTGCCTTGCTAAAGAAGCCGAGGGTAAAGGTGATGGACTGGCCAAGCATTTCTCTAGGCCTAAACCCTATTGAGCATCTGTGGAGCATCCTCAAATGTAAGGTGGAGGAGCGCAAGGTCTCTAACATCCACCAGCTCTGTGATGTCGTCATGGAGGAGTGGAAGAGGATATCAGTGGCAGCCTGTGAAGCTCTGGTGAACTCCATGCCCAAGAGGATTTAGGCTCCATGTACACGGGACGTTGTTTAAAGTCCCTTTGAATGCTGGAATTTTTAGGACGTTTGAAACGTCCGTTCGGTTGCGTTTGTACCCGCGTTTAGCGGGCGCTTAGGGGCGTTTGCGTTTAGAAGCGTTCCTAGAGGTCAAAAAAAATTATTCCCCTTTAAAATGGAAAAACGCGAACGCTAAACGCGGGTCATCGTGTTCGGACGCGTTCGGACGCGTTTGTGCGTTTGAAACGCCGGGAAACACACATTCGAACGCAAATAATTGCGTTCTAAAAACAGTCCCTGAACGCAACTGCCTGCAAATGACTGTAAACGACCTGGTGTACATGGACAGATAAGATAAAATGTAGATGGGTTCAGGGGCTTCTGAAAAAAACGCCCAACAGCTCCTAAACGGCCATTTCCAGCGTCCCGTGTACATGGAGCCTAAGGCAGTGCTGGAAAATTATGGTGGCCACGCAAAATATTGACACTTTGGGCCCAATTTGGACATTCCCACTTAGGAGTGTACTCACTTTTGTTGCCAGCGGTTTAGACATTAATGGCTGTGTGTTGAGTTATTTTGAGGGGACTGCAAATTTACACTGATATACAAGCTGTACACTCACTACTTTACATTGTAGCAAAGTGTCATTTCTTCAGTGTTGTCACATGAAAAGATATAATAAAATATTTACAAAAATGTGAGGGGTGTAGTCACTTTTGTGAGATACTGTATATATATATAATGTTTGGGGGTTCTAAGTAATTTTCTAGCACAAAATACTGATTTTAACTTGTAAACAACATGTGTCAGAAATAGGCCTGGTCTTTAAGTGGTTAAGTAGAAAAACGCACATATTCATTAATTTCACATATATTCATAAAAGAATAAAACAAAGCATTCTAGATTCACCATACTCCTACATCTTTAAATATGCCTTAGGCTAAGGGGTTTAGATCTGCGATATGTCCAGCACCCTTGTGTACTCAGTCTATTGCAGATTTTTGTGTTTGATGGGCGTATCGCTGCTGGGTTGAGCAGTTCAAGTGACTGCAGTGTCAGCATTCACAGATGTTGCAGTCTCAGATCATTTTAATGTGAGGCAGAGCACCACTCAGCCAGGGCCTCACCAAGTACTTGTCTCTATTGAGCCATCAGGTTCAATGCTGAGCTTGTACACCATGACCCCTTTTATTGCTTCTGTGCCAAGCCTGAACGTGTAACCTTTTTTGATCATTTTTATCTTTTACAGTTGTGAAGAAATTACGTTAGATCGTTCACACTTGCAGGAATGCCTGACGTGGATCGCCTCTCAGGGGGCAGTATAGTGGCAACTCATAGGCATTCAGGAGGCACTGCAGCCACCTCCTGATGTCTGTTCTTTTTTTTTTCAACTTTTATCTTTTAACAATGCCAAATTTGCATTGTGGTGCAGCGCCGCAACTGTGAGCTGAATTCCAGGCTCGTGCTTGTGGTGTGGCCCCATTTAACTCAATAGGTGAGTTTGACAGGTGGTGGCTCCTGTCAGACTCTGCAGTCCAAGTTAAAAATACCATGGCTGCAAAGTAAAACATTGTGGCCAAGAAATGTGTACAGCCCTGTCCAGCTTTAATGTTACAATTTGGTTGGGCGGCTGAAGACTGTACAATTGTGACTCAACTGCTTGTTGTTACCACCCCCAGGCAACCCATAGGAAAGAGCTCTGAAAGCGGTAGTAAAGCACGCTTTGTGATTTATACCTACAGGTAAGCTTATAATAAGGCTTACCTGTAGGCAAAATGAATATCTCCTAAATGTGCACTGTTTAGGAGATATTCACTCTGGATACAGCCAGTGAAATCACCAGCCCATACACTCTGAAGGTCCGGCATACCTTGCAGGAACATCAGAGCTTTGTGCCGGAACCAAGGGCTCACGCACGCATGCACGGGAGTGACATCATCGCAGCTCTGGCCAATCACACAGCCGGATTGCACGAACCCGGAAGAAAGACTGGGGGAAGCTGTCAGCCCTCTCAGAGCCACTGGAGGGCTTCCTTCTAAGTTAAGTATTTAATAATATGCTAGTATGCAATGTATACCAGCACATTATGCAATTGTCTTACAGGTGTTTTTTTTTTTTTTTTTTTTTATAGCAGCAGCGGTTTACAACTGCTTTAAGGCTCAATTCTAAATAATAACTTAACAAGTGGGTCCACACTAATAAAAGCAGCTGCTATACTTCTGATATATCTGATCTCTGGGATTGTCCCTCATAGTCTCAGCAATGCAGCAATGCGCACCACTCCTTTTTCACATTGAATGATTCCCAAGCAGGGTTGGGTTGGTAACCAAGCTGTCATTTTTAAAGCGGTTCTAAAGGCGGAGGGTCCTAGGGTTCCAGGCTGAAGAAAGCACACAATGAGGATTAAGACCCCATTCACACTACCTCAACTTGGACCGCGACTTGTCAGCCTGACAAGTTGCGGTCCTCAGGCTCCCATAGTGTAGTACAGGAGCTGTTCTAATAGGAGCGACACAAGTCGCTCCGACTTAGAAAAAGGGTCCTGTACTACTTTGGGGCGACCTGGAGGCGACTTGCATTGACTTCCATTATGTGAAGTCCGTGCAGGTTGCGCCGAAGTCGCGCTGCACGCGACTTCACAGGTCGCCCCCGAAGTCGTGCACAAGTCGTGCCGCGGTAGTGTGAATGGAGACTTCCAGTCTTTATTGGCTAAACTCTGGGCTGCGGAGCTCAAAAATAAACGTAATACAGAGTCACCAATACAATTCATAATATTGATAATAATAATAATAAAAGGGGGACAGTCCATAGCTTGAAGTAATGTAAGAGAGAAAAGTAAAAGTCCACTTGTGGTCTGGTGACAAAACAATTAGTGTGACTTCCATGCTCGCAGCTTCCCACCACCAAGCATTATCTGCCTCTCACCTTAATAACGCGACCCTGCAGGGTCAAATCGCATAAATCTCTCAACTTATTCAAGGAACGCAGCTCCAAGCACTCAAACACCAGATACTGTAAAGCAGTTCTTTGTCACAGGATATATGTCAGTGATGAGCGACACACCAGGATATGAAATAAAAGAAAAGGGGATCTAGTGCTCTCTGTATGTAATGCCAAATTTATTAGCCCAAAGAAAAGTATCACACTTACATTGTATCCAAAGAGTAAAAGCATATAAAACTTTGCAGAGCCTGCAGCGTGCTGTGCCGAGCTGTGTTACTTCCTGATTCTGGCCGTGGATCAAATGGACCAATCCCCTGTACGCGCTACGTCCGAGGTGGACGTGGACTTCTTCAGCGGGGATATTGTTGTGTCTCTGATCCAGCTCTTTATAGTGGTAAACTCCGCCCTCGTCCTATCTCCGGCGTACGACGTCGCCATGGAGACTCACTCCTCCTCCCCCTGCGGCGGATATTAGACTGGCATCATCACGTTAATACTAAAGCATGGGTTCCTCTTGAGAAATTTTTGGCTGGTCATAATTTATCTCATGCCCTTTGGCTCTCCCGGGAATATCAAGGCATTTTAGATCTCGTGTCCCCTGTCACCACCCATGTACTGAGATTGTGGGATGCTTTAAATGCACAGGGGTTGCTGTCTCCACCTTCCATTGGTTCACTCCTGAGGAACACCTTTCCTTCTTTCGCTTATGGGCAAGGGATGGGGAGGTATGATGTGGAAAGTTTATACATGACCAGGGCCTAGTCTCTCTGAACTGGCTCTGTGATAAATTTGGCTGTTTCCCGATAGATGACTGGCGTTATAGACCGCTACACCATTTTGTTTGCAGTCTACCTCAAGCCATCAGACCCCCGTCCTCTTTGACTCCGTTTGAGAAACTATGTATGTTGGCTGCTCCTGTCCCTCAATCTATCTCATTCCTCTATGAGATGCTGCAGGCGGCTGAGTAAGGAGTAAGCCAATCTACATATGGGAGTGGGAGTGAGACTTGAAGCATACGTTCATGGAGGCCCAACTGGACCACCTATATAGCTTTACCAATAGGAGCTCTGTGGACACAAAGATGCAGGAGAATAGCTTTAAGTTTTTGACCACTCTGGCCAGGATTTTTCTGCAGGGGTTGTGGGCTTCAGGCTCTTATCTACATATTTGGTGGGAGTGCCCGACTCTCCATCCACGTTTCAGGATATTAGAGCACAGATTAAGGTTATACTGGATATTGAAATAAGTGATTTTCCGTTAGAATTCCTGCTTCACGTGCCATTCATCCCTCTAAGCCACTACCGTAAGTCGGTTCTGCCTCACCTCTTGAATGCAGCTAGGCGTCTGATCCCTATCTATTGGAAAACAGCTCATGTTCCTGGACGAAGTGACTGAATCCTCCTGGTCAATAATATTATGGCGGAGGAGGAATAGGTGACAACGGGTAAGGACAGACATGAGAGATTCTATTATATTTGGGCCACTTGGATACATTATACTTCTAGTGCTTCGTAGGCATCCCAGCCTACAGCTTCTAAGCCCTCTCTGTTTCCATTACAGGGGAATTGAATTGAACTGAATAGATTTAGTATAGCGCTGTCACAGATTTTCGAGGGGCTTTCTAAAGTTCCATGGAACACTTTTGATATCATTATTTCTGATTCCAGTTATAGTGCTGATTGTTTTTGTCTTATCTGATAGTTGTTATTGTTGTTTTCTCTTTAGTTCATTGACGGACACAGCTCCTGATTCTTCTTAACCATTGGGTTATACTGACCCCTACAGAAGTAGGACACTAGGCAGGAAAAAGCTTGACTACACCTATGGGCAGTCCCAGGGGGTATACTTCCACTCTCAGCTATAGTTTTTTTTGTGTCTAGTCAGTTCTAAGTTTCCTTGCTGGGATCTCTGGTCCTGGCGATTTTTTTTATTTTTTAAATGGATATTTTTGCTAGCTTTGTTATTTTGTTTCTGTAAGAATCTACAATTAATTGCCGGACTGGGCGGCGAACTGGATAATCTAGATCCAGAGGGTCCCCCCAGTCTGGTCAGCGAGCACCTCAGTTCATCACTAGGTCGGCCACGGCATAGCCCCACTGGATGGGGGCTGGCCTGTGAGTTAAACGTCTCATGAGGGCGCATACGCCCAGTCTCTGCCTGAGTCGCAGCGTTCCTCCTGGCTGACAGCCACCCACATTCCGATGAAGATGGTCTGTCCGGTGCGGTGCCCACTCTGTTCCTGGTATGGTAAGTAGCTGTCCCCTCTCTACTCCTCAAAGGGGTTTTGGGGTGGACGTGGGCCGCTCCCTGGGATGGTGGGGCCCCCTGGTTCCCCTCCCCCCTACTCCATGGGTGAGGCTTTAAACTGGCTTTTGCCACATACTCTAAAGGGGGGCTTGTTCTAGTTGCTGCTGACTGGGATTTTCCTGGTACGAAACAGGGGGGGTTAAGCAAGGTTCCCTGCCACCCAGGGGGTTTGTGACTAGGGTAGGGATGTCCTCTGGGGTCCCTGCAGCGGCTGCTGGGCTGGGGGAGCGGATAGTTTAGCATCTGCGTGTCTGAGCGTCACGTGGCCGGATCCGGCCCAAAATTTAGGCGGCGGCTTTGCCGCCTTCTGGTCGGAAACTTTGTGGGAAGGCCCCTGTGAGGGTGGCTGAAGCCACTGCCTCCTGTTTGTGCATCCCCCCTCCGCTGCCCCTGGGTGGACGGCTTAGCTGGGGCTCACGTCAAGACGGCTGGGCTCCCACAAAAATTTAGGCTGCGACTTGCGGCTTACTAGGCCATGCAGCCGAGTCCAGCTCCTCTGTTGGAAGGCGGCCTCAGTGAGTTTGGCTGAAGCCACCACTCTTTTGGACCGCGGCTTGCGGCCTGTTTGGGAATGCGGTTAGCTTGGCGCATCCCTTGGAAGGGGTAGCGCTGTGGGGCGATTCATTTTTTAATGACAGCCTTTCCGTCATTATTGTGTGGGGCACCTGCCCCTTTTAGCGCTGCGGGACCATCAGGGGGCTATTTCCTATTATGCGGGCCTCTATGGAGGGGCTCAGAGGGTGACCCCCTTGTCCCCTTTTTGCGGGGTCCAGTAGGTGGTCCATTGGTGGGTCCTCAGACGGCGTCCCCTTTGCGGGTTTGCAGTCAGCAGTCTGATTGTTACATCAGATCCTGAAATTGTTTCGGCCGCCTCGTACGCAAGTCACCCTGCTGGGTCTGTGTCCACGCACCCTGAGTGCTCAGATAGCGAGGATGATTCCTCTGCTCCTCTAGCTGCGCATGAAAAGGCGCTGGTGGATGCACTGTTAGTGTCAGTGCGTGAAATTTTAAAAATAGAGGCTGCGGCTGATGCTGCGTCGGAGGCACTGGTCCCTTTCAGAACCCACAGGCCCTCCAAAAAGCTACCTTCATTCCGGCTGAGGAGTCCCCGGCCTTTACAGATCCAGCTCATAGGAGGGCGGAGGCTTTGGCCCGCCATATGTTCGCGGTGGTTGGTTCGGCACTTAGGTCGCTATTTACTATTGCCCTGGTGTTGCAATCTCTGACCGAGTGGGCTAAACTGTTACGCCGGGACCTGGAGGGGAAACAGCTTCCCCCTGTCTTGCGGAGCTGGCAGATCAGTTGATCCAGGGGCTACAGTTTATCTGTGATGTTTCTTTGGATGCAGCTCCTTTGATTTCTAGGCTATCTGTATCAGCAGTGGTCCTTCAGCATATTATCTAGCTGAAATGCTGGTCTGCAGACCAGACTTCTAAGAAGGCCTTATCTGATCCTCTCCTCGTAGGGGATCGCCTGTTTGGAGCTTCCTTGGATGACATCGCTTAGGGTCTTTTAGGGGGTAGAGTACTCTTCTTCCGCTGGCTACCAAGGGCAAGGAGCCCCGTCATAAATGTGGGCCATTCTCCTCGGCTCATGAGAGGTTTTTTCGTCCTTCAGGGTCTCAAGCCAAGGGATCAAAAGTCAAGGCCTTCAACAAAGGTTCCAAGAGGACCTGGTCTGGCAAGCCACGAGCGGCTCTTCCAGACCTGCGGACAAGGCTGCCTCTGCATGAAAGGATGCCCTCACCTGAATCTGGAGTACAGGACGAGTGGGTCCACAAAATTATTCGGTCAGGCTACAAGATCGAGTTCAGTCTTATCCTCCGAAAATGTACTTCCCATCCAACCTGCACTTGTTCCCAAATCACTTACAGAGTCTCTTTGGGGCAGTACAAGACTTGTTACTTTGAGGAGTGATTGTTCCGGTCCCGACTTCGGAACTTTTTCAGGGGTTTTTTACTCAATCCTCTTTACAGTTCCCAGGAAGGAAGGCAAGGCATGTCCAATTCTGGACCTCATGGCGCTAAACTGCTTTGTGCGGGTATAGAAGTTCCCCATGAAGTCCATCCACGTGGTAGTGGCGTCCTTACATGAGGGGGGTTTTCTTCTCGCTTCTATCAAGATCAAGGACTCCTACCCGCACATTCTAATATGTGCCGGTCACAAGCGCTTCCTCCGTTTAGCCGTGGGCGAGATGCAGTATCAGTTTGTGGCATTGACCTTTGGTCTCGCCTCTGCTCCTCAGGTCTTCACAAAAGTGTTGGCCCCAGTGCTGGCATTGTTTGAGTCAGCAGGGGATTGCGGTACTAGGGTACCTGGGCGATCTTCTGTGAGCAGAGTCTCCGACTGCTCTGATGGACATCTGGAGAGGGAGATCGGTTGGATTCTAGACCTTCAGAAGTCGGCTTTGGTTCTGTTTTTAAAAACTGGATGATCTGGGTCTGACTCTGGACTCGGCCATCCGATCATTTTAGTGGCTCCAGACTGGCCTCGCCGGTCTTGGTACGCCGATCTGGTACGGCTGGTCGCCGATGCTCCTTGAGGACTTCCTCTCAGGGAGGATCTCCTGTCCCAAGGACCAATCTTCCATCCTGCTTTACAGTCGCTTGCTTTGACGGCTTGGCTGTTGAATGCCAGGTGCTGAAGGATAAAGGTTTGTCTGAGTCTGTGATTTCTACGCTTTTGAAAGCTAGGAAATCTACTTCTAGGAAGAGCTACCGTTGTACGTGGAAGACGTACATTGCATGATGTGAGTCTCTTGGGGCTCCTTCTTGGTGGATCGGATCTTTACCTTCCTTCAACGGGGGGTTGAACAGCAATTGGCCTTGAGTTCCATGAAGGGCCAAGTGTCCTACTCCTGTAAGGGGCAGTCTAACCCAATGGTTAAGAAGAATTAGGAGCTGTGTCCGTCAATGAACATCAGAGAAATGGATTTTACGGTAAGTCAAAAATCCCATTTTTCTTTGTGTCATTTATCCACCCCTTTATCCCCCCTCTTCTTATGCTCCTCTTCCTTCCCATTCCCCTTCCCAGTTCCCATACCCACTTCCATTCCAACCCCACATCACCTTCTCTTCATGACTTTGCACATAGACATTCAGCTCAGGTCTGGTACAACATCCCACAATTGCAACCCTCAGTGTTTTTTGGGGCATAAAATTGAGTAATCACATGTTATACGCAAATTAATGTACCAAATGTACTCATTGTACACTGTTTCCTTTTTTTGTCTCTCTTTGAAAATTAAAAATAAAGATTAAAAAAAAAAAGAAGCAGTGGAGTGTGCGCATGTGCTGGGCCTGGAACAAAAAAAAGTTGTTTTAACTTCATGGAAGTGTTGTACAGCTCTTAATAGAGTATTTGAATGCCATGTTATGAAGTAAAGTCCATTGAAAGCCTTAAAAGAGAAGTATGGGATTTGTGATAAAACATTACATTCGCCTAGGTGGATGCAGCATCAGTCCGATGCTGCAGCTGTCCCCCTCAAGAATGAGAACTGAGCAAACACTGCTGATCGCTCAGTTCTTGGTCTTCAGGCTTCAGAGAATTGGAAACTGTCAGCCACCGGCTCTCTGCTCTGCCCCTCCAGCAGAGGAGGGGTGGGAGCGACTGGCTCAGGCTCTCAGTGGCTCGCTGAGAGGCTGAAACAGCTGCTAGTCCAGGCAACTGGGTGAATCCCGACCATAGGATCATGATCTTTTCTGAGCCTGGACCGGCTCTGTGACATCAGCCATCAGGGCACTTAAGCCCGCTGTTGGCTGAAAAAGGGTCACAGGAGTGCAGAACGAACTGCACGCCTGTGATCCATAGGAGAAGCACAGCCAAAAAGCTTTGGCTATACTTCTCTTTTAAAGTATGCATAAAGTTAATAATTAAAGGAGTTGTAAAGGCAAGAAGGTTTTTTATCTTAAGGCATTCTGTGTGTTTTTTCTTTTTCTCTTTTTCTCTATGTCTCTTAAAAAATGAGGGGCACGCACGGGTTGGACGAGCAACCTGATGGTCTATTTTACTGCCAGCCCTGAACTATCACTGTTGTGATGCATATAATTTCATCTGGATTTTCACGCTTGGGCCTCCTGGAGTGGGCAGGCACGACGCTGCATACTTTATACGATTGTCTGGTTTGTACCCTCCTCTGTGTTCTAATAAAGTTATATTTGCAAAAAAAAAATATATATTTTGAAGCTTAAAGATGTAATGTAGTTTTTAAAACAGTTTCAATCATCTTAAATCTGCAACTTTCATTAAATGAATACCTGGCCGTAGAGGTCTATGTTCAGGCATATCTTGTTACAGGTGACCACGCTCTTTGGCATTCCAGTTTACATGTGTTAGAGAGGTGTCATTACCCTTTTAAAATCTTTTGTTGGTTATAAAGAGTAGCCTGATTTGAATATTTATTATTTTAGTAACCCCAATCCTCATAAGAGTACCTTATTCTTGACCGTCATCTTGGGTTCAGGTCGACATTGTAAGTCACATCAAATTTATTTTTTGCCTATGTAAGCAGGAATGCATGTTTTATTTTTTATTTTTATTGATGTTAATGTTTATCTTCGGCTCAGCAGTATATCTGTCAGTGATGTAGAAAACCGGCTATATGGATTATCAATTGCAAGTGTTCTGGAGGGGGAACCTGCCAAACTAAGAATTGATCTCTTTACTTAATGGAACCCAATAAAGAGCATTAGGACATGGACCTTGTGGCTTCTGCCTGTCATACTTGTGATTTTTCAGCCTTGGAAGGTTGCTGATCGTGTATTTTACCTTGTAGCGTACATATGTTCTGTGGGTTAAACTCCTCTCTTTGATTTACCAGTCAATTATTTAAGAGCCCAGAAACTACATACAGTGGATATAAAAAGTCTACACACCCCTGTAAATATTCACTGGTTTCTGTGATTTAAAAGAATGAGACAAAGATAAATTATTTCAGAACTTTTTCCACCTTTTAATATGACCTATAAACTATACAACTCAGTTGAACATCAAACTAAAATCTTTTAGGTGCAGAGAAGTAAAAAAAAAAATATGCTTGAATAAGGGTGCACATCCTTAAACTAATACTTTGTTGAAGCACCTTTTGATTTTATTACAGCACTCAGTCTATTTGGATATGAGTCTATCAGCATGGCACATCTTGACTTGGCAAAATTTGCCCACTGTTCTTTGCAAAACACTCCAAATCTGTCAGATTGCGAGGGCAACACAGCCCGCTTCAGATCACCCCACAGATTTTCAATTGGATTCAGGTCTTGGCTCTGGCTGGGCCATTTCAAAACTTTAATCTTCTTATAGTGAAGCCATTTCTTTGTTGATTTGGATGTATTCTTTGGATCGTTGTCATGCTGAAAAGATGAACTTCCTCTTCATGTTCAGCTTTCTAGCAGAAACCTGAAGGTTTTGTGCCAACATTGACTGGTATTTGGAACTGTTCATAAAGGCTTCCATCTTGCCACTCTACCTCATAGCCTAGACATATGAAGAATACCGGAGATTGCTGTCTCATGTACCACACAGCCAATACTTGTCAGATATTCCTGCAGCTCCTTTAATGTTGCTGTAGGCCTCTTGACAGCCCCCCCCCCCCCCCGACCAGTTTTCTTCTCCTCTTTTTATCAATTTTGGAGGGATGTCCAGTTCTTGGTAATGTCACTGTTGTGCCATATTTTCTCCACTTGATGATGACTGTCTTCACTGTGTTCCATGGCATATTTAATGCCTTGGAAATTCTTTTGTACCCTTCTCCTGACTGATACCTTAACAGAGATCTCTCTGATGCTTTGGAAGCTCTCTGCAGACCATGGCTTTTGCTGTAGGATGCGACTAAGAAAATGTCAGGAAAGACCTACTAGAACAGCAGGGGTGTACTGACTATTTAACCTGAGTTTGAATGTGATTGCTTAATTCTGAACACAGCTATATCTCCAGTTATAAAATAGTGTACACACTGTTGCAACCACATTATTTTTGTTTTTTATTTTTACTCCACCCCCCTAAAAGATTTCAGTTTTTCTTTCAATTGAGTTGCACAGTTTATAGGTCACATTAACCACTTTCCGACCGCCCCACGCAGATTTACTGCAGCAGGGCGGCTCGGCTGTGCATAATCACGTAGATCTACGAGATTATGTGCACGCGGTCTTGGTGGCGTGCCGCCGGAGCCACGCTCCCACTGTGATTAGACACAGCGGGAGCCAGACTGTGGGAGGAGCGGGCTCAATCGCCGCCGACCTCCCGTGATCTTCAGGGAAACTGACAGGAGAGCTGTATGCCTATGTAAACAAAGCAGGCAGGCGGCTAAGCTGAAACACCAATCTCTGTGTGCCTTTCACAGAAGCCCCCCCCCCCTACAGTTAGTAAGCACAATTAGGCTCACACTTAACCCCTTGATTACCCCCAGTATTAACCCCTTCCCTGCCAGTGTCATTTATACAGTAACAGTGCATATTATTTAGCACTGATCACTGTATTGGTGTCACTGGTCCCCAAAAAGTGTCACTTAGTGTCAGATTTGTCCGCCGCAATGTCACAGTCCCGCTAAAAATTGCTGATCGCCGCCATTACTAATAAAACAACAACAATAAAAGTCCAAAAATCTATAACATAGTTTGTAAACGCTATAACTTTTGCACAAACCAATTAATATATGTTTTTTTGGGATTTTTTTTTTACCAAAAATATGTAGCAGAATACAAATTGGCCTAAAGTGATAAAAAAGAAATAGATTTTTTTTTTTTTTGGGAATGTTTTATAGCAGAAAGTAAAAAATATTGCGTTTTTTTCAAAATTGTCACTCTTTTTTTGTTTATAGCGCAAAATCTATAAATTGCAGAGGTGATCAAATACCACCAAAAGAAAGCTCTATTTGTGAGAAAAAAAGGACATCAATTGTATTTGGGTAAAGCATCGCACGACCGCGCAATTTTTCCTTAAAGTAACGCAGTGCCAAATCGCAAAAAAATGGCCTGGTAAAACCTTTCGGAGCTGAAGTGGTGAAAGGTGGAAAGATTTCTGAAATGATTTATCTTTGTTTCTTTTTTTTACATTACAGAAACCTGACATTTTAACAGGGGTGTGTAGAGTTTTTATATCCACTGTACGTTGGTTCGTGTTTTGCAGAACTGGATTTTCATTGTCAATAAAGAGAAACCTCTGGATAAGTAAACCTGTGGCTAGGTTATGAACATTCAATTATTTACATATTTGTAACATGCTTTAAAACAAGCCTGACCTTTTTTATATTTCAATAATTTTTATTGAAGTAAAAAGACAATGCTGGATAAGTCAAAATATTTTAACAATAGTGCAAACAGGTAAAACATCAAATACAAGTACAGGAATGTGTTTCCTTCAATTATTTGTAAATATAGACTCTCCTAACAGTAAACGGGGAAATCCCAGCATTGAGTAATCTCGATAGAATTATCAGTGGTTAACAAGACCATATATAAAAGTATGAGAAGAAAAAAAAAAAGGTTTAGCAAAACCCCACTGTACATTCCTATATGTATCATCAATATAGAACTATATGTTCCATCAAAATAATTTGTTATTATTGAAGAAATCAGACAAGCAAAGAGAGGGAAAACTGTAAGAAAGAAAAATAGATAGGAGTAGATCAGGGAAAAGAAAATAAAGGAAGGAAGAGTCAGTCAAAATTTCATTAGGGTACAGATAAATATCGTATCCATGGATCCCATGTCGCATCGAATTTCTTGGTGGAATTGCGAACAATACAGGTAAGTCTATCATTAACCATTATACTTTAAACCATTACATTAAACATTACATTACATTAAACCATTTTATTCTTCACATACTCAAGGGGAACCATCGACTGCTTCCAGTATTTAGCAGTAGTTACTCTGGCTGCTAAAAATATATAGGTAATGAATTTTGTCAAATTTTTGGGAACCTCCTCAGGAAGTTTTAGAAAAATTGCTGGTTCCGGAGATCGTATGGGTACGTATATTAATCCCTATCACTGAGTATATCAGATTAAATACACAAATCCAGAATCTAGTGACTACCGGACATTGCCACCAGACATGATACATGATTGTACCCATCTGGCCACAACACCTGAAGCAAATGGGGGATGCAGATGGATGCATCTTTGCAATTCTGGTCTGGACCAGATACCAACGTAGGAGCGTTTTATAATTTGCTTCAATTATTGATGTGCTAATGGATATTTTC
The DNA here is from genome assembly GCF_965119305.1 of Pelophylax lessonae. Classification (NCBI taxonomy): domain Eukaryota; kingdom Metazoa; phylum Chordata; class Amphibia; order Anura; family Ranidae; genus Pelophylax; species Pelophylax lessonae. The sequence goes on along the minus strand of NC_138769.1, from coordinate 629,808,211 downwards.
GGTCATGCATAGGCAATATCTTGCCAGTCAAATAATTCAAAAGTGGTATTCAAATCCTGTTCCCATTGAGACATATAAGGGAGTGCCATACACCGTAGATAACCATCCCCAAAGAAAGTTCTTCGTTTGACAAGGGATGCATGGGGGGGACCGTTCAGATCCGCCAAAAAAACAGACAGGCGGATCTGAACGTTCATATCCGCCAAAAAAACGGACAGGCGGATCTGAACGGTCCGCCTGTGTGAAAGAGCCCGTAAGAGTTTGAACGCTCTCCTTTTTTGAATAGTAGCTTGTGAGATGTTCACGAAAATCTGGATTTCATAGCCTTCAATTCCCAAATCAAGATGCTCCTTAGCATACCGCAGGATTGCTTCCTTGATTCTGAAGAAATGGGGCTTCACAATCATGTCTCTAGGGGGCCTGTCAGGTTTTAGGGGAACTAAGGCCCTGTGAATGTGGTCAATCTCCATATGGATTTCAACAATATCTGCTGGCAGATTGCATCAAGGAGTAAGTGATAGAGGTGAGATCTTTAACTGTTTCTGGCAATCCCCATATATGGAAATTATGCCGCCTGGCACGATTCTCAAGATCATCAATTTTAGCGTTCGCTTCTTCTAGGCGATCTTGAAGATCAAGGATCGTAGAGGAATTTTGCACCACTATGTAGACAGTATCATCAACTTTAGATTCAATGCTGTCCAGGCAATATCCCAATGCCTGTAAATCTTGTTTTAAATCTGAGGTTAATTTTAGTGGTAGCTTTCTTCAAATTCCCTCTGCAGCATGTCAGCAAAGCGGGCAAGAAGAATAGTGTCAGGGGAGTATGTAGTGGTGCAGGTAGAGGAGCTGGAGACCCCTCAGGGCTATCAGCATCTGTATCCTGTCCTCTAGTTTGGCTGAGGTAGATGTCTGCCATATCCTTGTCCAGAGCAGAGGAGGTGTGAGAGGCATGGCCTGGAGATTGCATAGAGGCCTGTTAGGGGGATCTGGCAGGGCTGAAAGGAGTGTAGGGAAGGTCCACTGGCTCACCTGAGGATGGATAGACTTTGGGGGGATCCGGGGGATCCTTGTGTGCCTCTGAGCCAGGGGGCTTCACTTTATCCCTCTGAGGCTGTGGCTGCAGCTGCCCCCTTCCTGCATTCCTGCATATGTGGAGCTGCTGCTGGTCACCATCTTGGGTCCTTTCCGGGGTGCACAAAATGGGTAGCGGGGGTTGGTCTGGGTCTTCCTTGCTGATCGGGATGACATAGAGCGGGTCTCCGTGTAGTCCACCCGCTGCTCCACCACTGTTCCGAAGCAAGCAGGGAAAGAGGGCAGCTAATGAAGGCTGTTTGTGCCAGGAATGTGCAGAGCGGTTCAGGCTTCCATCGTCTCCGGCCCCCTGCGCATGCGCTCTGCCAAGACTGATCTTTTTAGCTGCAGACACTGTAGAGCAATTCATTTCTAAAGTGCACAGAAAAAGTACTGAATTTTCTCAAGTTATTCTCTTAGCAGCTCAGCTCACCTCGCTCCCTCCTCCCAACAGACTTCTAATCTCTAATCACATAGCAGATGCTCTGAAAAGGGAGTACAATGAGCTGCTGAGAGTGACTTCATTGAATGGTTCCCATCTGTTGTGTTGCGGGGCTGTCTTCTACTGTCTGTGAACATCCTAAAGTGAGCCTGTGCTTTGCCCATGCAGGACAAAACATCAGGTTCTCTTAACTTCTACCCTCTGTAGCTGCACACTGTTATCTCCCCCATGTTTTCTATTTGGCCACAAGTGCAACTTGAAGCTTACACAAGACTTAGGCTGGCCATACATGGGTCGAATTCTGAAAGAATTTTCCTTTGAAAATCTTTTCTAAGAATTTTCGTTCCAATTTTGCACCAATAGTGGGCCGCAGCAACACATGTTTTTATGTCTGATCATTACTTTGTTTTGGTATAGCAAATGAGAAATACTTAAAAGTGACAAAGGAAATCTGTCATTATGTTATGCATCATTAAAAGCAGGGTAGTATGAGCTTTGTTCGATAAAACTGCAAAGATAATGGGCAAAATATTTTTCAACCAAGGCCATTGGCTTTCACAGAAGAATTTTAGCTGTAATTTTCCACCCAAAGTAAATCAATATTCACAGTTTTACTAGGAGGAAGAAACGTATCCAGCTTGTGGTGATATCAGGATGTACCTATTATTGATTAAAATGTATATGAAAACATTTTTATTCTTCTACAAGAATGCAGTAAACAACAAAGTGATGTATTTTCTTGGGTGTCATGGGGTTCTGTGGTGTATCATCTGTATAGAGAGTTGGCCAGCTGAAAATGCCATTCTTCTTGGGGTTCTAGGGCTTTTGTCTTTATAGAGCGCCAACATCAACAAGGCAGTTGACAGAGCATGTAGATCCATTCACATACATTTCCTGTTCCCAAAGAAGCTCACATTTGAATGTCCCTACCACAGGGAGACTTACCCAAGAGCCACTTTGGTAGGAAACAAATAACCTGTTGGAAGATTTTATGGATTGTTGGACAACACCAACTCAGACATGAGTAGAACATAAAACTCCATGCAGATAAAGTCCTTGTGACCATTGTAGAGCTTCCTCCAACCGGGATTCTTGAGTGCTTCAAATAACATAATTTCCCAATCAGTGTGAGAACTGTGAAGGAAGCGTTATGAAGGATACCTGCTTTTTTTTTATAAAGGCCTCTTGAAAACTTCCCGACCTTGACCTTAGCAACAAACCTTTCAGTCTCATACCTTGTTACTTGGTAATATTCAGCATGTAACTGTGTGTCCTGCCCATAATTGCAAGCAATAGTCCATTCTGTTCAGCATTTAAGCTGAGAACTCAATGCAGGATTAGGATTAGACCTGGAAATAAGAAAAGTCAAGGTCCACCAGGGACTCCTCTTTGTAAAGGATAAGGGCAAATAAAGTTTGTAATAGGTCCAATATAGATTTTTTTTATTATCCTATAGGTTAAAAACCTATAGGGTTTCCCCTATAGGGTACCCTGTACAATGTTGTGCTCTTTCTTTCAACTGGAGACCCCATCTGATTATTCTTACCTTTGGGTCCAGTGTTCCACCAAAACATTTTTTTGTACATTTTGAACAGAAGTTGGTTGCCACAGTTTTGTGCATGTGGTGTGGCCATTTTGAGGGGTTACCTTATTTCCCTGTTGGATTTTATAAAGTATATTACAGTGAATGTAAAAGGAAATGGAACCATAAAGAGTAGGAATGTGCTTGTGTTTGTTCTGAACCAGGTTTGGGTTAAAACCCAGAAGACATGTCTGGACCATTGAACTGCGGGCAGAGGATTCCAAACCCCACAGCTGACATAAACAAGGGGGTAGGGATGCTTTTAACATCATTGACCTAATATGGTCACATGGCCATATTAGGCCAGTTAGGTGAAGGACTGACAGATAACTTCTGGATTTGGACCTGAACCCCATTTGAAAAAAACACAAGCTCACGCCTAGTAAAGGCGGAATGGGAGCAACCAAATCTTTCAGGTGGAAAACAACAGAGTTGTGATTTAGGGGAGGGAAAGGTTGCATTTAGAGTATACAAGCCACATAGAAAGGGACTGACTCAGCCCATCAAGTTCCACATTTAACTATAAAATGACCCTTGAGTGGACAGGTTTTTTAAAGTGGACATGTCTACACAAATACATTCCTTACACGCCACAATATACAGAAACAGGACACGGATTTAAAAAAGGTACCACCTTTTGTCATTAAAAAGCAGTCCTTGGTGTTGAAGTGACTTTGCCTAGGATGATATCATATCATATTATCAGTCTGCTGCAGACAGGGGTAAATATTTCCACAGTCTCCTCTCCCCCACCTAGAATTCATCCCCACAGTCATACCACAAAGCACCCACAGCAGTTAGAATATAGAGACAGACAGAGGACTAAAGACGAACTCCTCTAATAAGGTTTCATTTGTTTCATTAGGTAGGGTATCTCATTCCATATTTTTGGGATTTTTGTGAAGAAAAATATAATGATAATACCATAGACTGTACTGTACATAATTAAGGTTCAAGGAATACTTGCAAACTGAGTTCAGTATTGTATATATTGTATAATATATAAACGAAAAAAACACTTTTTTTTCGCAGGAGGATTGTGTTGAAGTCACCCCTGTGATTGCGTAGGGTGAGGGCAAAAAAAAAACCCTTTACCCTCAACCCCTCAGGGGATGAATTGTGGAACATCTTGAAATGTTGGGCAATAGGGCCCTTTTCTGGGTTATTCTTATTTTAATGCTGCCTAGGTGTTCGCCGATGCGGATATGCAACTGACCCTTGGTCTTGCCAAAGTAGATTTTTTTGCACGGGCACTGAAGAAGGTAGAGGACCCCTGCAGTACTAAAATTAATGAATTGTCTAATATGTTATACCCTTTGCCCATTCGCATCGGAGAAACTGTTGGTGCGTTCCACATATCTGCAAATGCGGCAATGTGTGTCATCTTATGCCTGAACAAAAATGGTGCCTTCTTTCCGAAGAGAAAAACAAGAAGGTTTTTACCAGGGGGAGTACCGTGATCTTTTGAAGAGCTACTCTAACACATTATTTCTTGGTTGAACTAGGTAGACTTTTTTCAACCAGACTAACTATTTAACTATGTATCATTACTTACGTCGTATGCCATTACATTAGAAATATATCTAATGCTAGGTACATTTTGAGCTCCAGGTTGTGTTTTGGGAATGTGAACTGGCTTGATCCTAGTTCAGATTATACATTTTACCCTATACATGTATAATCGCAGCAACCTAAAGAATTTGTTGAGTTAGATAATCTTTTAGTTTGTATGCTCTGATGAGCTCTAATTCCTCCTGTATTGAATTGTATTGTAACTGTACTATTTTCCGTCACGTTGTAAAGCGATGCGCAAACAGTTGGCGCTATATAAATCCTGTATAATAATATTAATAATAATAAGCTCAGTACTACTGTCCCCATCGAATAGTAGAAGAGGTTGATTTAGTACACAGCTGAAATAGTAGTTTCGGCCCTACTGACATTTTGCTAAAAATAATTGATCATTTGACAGTCTACTGTTGTATGGTTCTGTCGTCTCTAAAGCATAACCCAAGACCTGTGTCATATTTCCATAACAGCTGTTTACATAGGCTGTAATTTCTTAGTTTGACCTCAGCGCTTACTGAGTGTTGACAGGTGGGGGAGGAGGGGGGCATCTCATTGAATCATTGACTGAGCCAAGAACACAACTGCCAAGTAAGCAGCTTCACTACCTGCTCTCTGTTACACTTCCATGTCTTCATGGTAAATGAATGAAATATCCATTCTTGTGGTGTTAATGACCAAAGATCCAGTCATTTAAAGCTGTACTCCAGGCAAATATAAAAGACACGAATGAATACAGTTCTATACGTGATCTGACACTTCCGGGTAGGGGGCATGCATGCACGCCAACGCCGGCTTGCTTCTGCTGTGATTACACACAGTGGAAGCCGATCGGTGGATGCAGGGTACTTGACGTCTGCCGGAACCCGCTGATCGTCAGCTAGAGACACAGAACTGCCATCTGCCTATGTAAACAAGGCAGATTGCCGTTCTGACCGGAGGGAAGGCATGGATTCTGTGTCTCTGCAAAGCAGGGACTAAGATCTGTGTTTTCCCCTAGTAAAAGCACCTTACATATTATAGTAAAACACTGGCTAGGCAGACAGATAACCCTTTGATTGCTTCTGATGTCTAACCCCTTCCCAGCCAGTGTCATTAGTACAGTGACCGTTTATAGCACTGATCACTGTATTAGTGACACTGGTTCCCACAAAGTGTCAGCTAGTGTCAGAATGTCTGCCGCAATATCGCAGTCTCGCTATAAGTCGCTGATCGCCACCATTACTAGTAAAAAAATAAATATGATCCTATAGTTTGTCCCATTGTATCCCATAACTTTTGCTCAAACCAATCAATCTACAGTCCGGTCCATATATATCAGGACATCGACACAATTCTAATCTTTTTGGCTCTATACGGCGCAGGCCCCTCCGTGGGACGGTCAGACTTGTGGGTTCCCTTCAGACCCCCCCTTGATTGTTGGTGGTGGGCTGGGATAGTGATGGGCTAGTGTGCTGCACTGGACTGGCGGGGGGGGCGGCCAGCAGCAGCTTAGCTTCTCGGCTGCTACTTTGGGCCTGTGCCTGATCCCCCTCTCCTTGCTGGTTAATGCCAGGGCTCCCCCCTGAGTCCCGTGGAGCCGCGTGGGGCGGCCTTTTTTCCGTAGCCTAAGTGTTTCAGCGGTCGGGGTCCATGACAGGGGAGCCTCTGGGCGGCGATTTCGGCTGTGGAAGCTCCTCCTTTTCCCCCGTTGTTGACTCTTGGGTTTTTCCTTCCCCTTGAATGCCGCATGTGGAGCAGTGCTATTCCTGGTGCAGACCAGTGCTACTCTGGTGGGGTGGTGAGTTTGGTGGGGTCCCTCTCTCTCCCTGCTGCAGGTTGTGGGGGAGCTCTGCTTGGTGACCCCGTGGTGCTACCAGCATGGTGGGGGTGTCCCATATCGGTGCTGTTTACTTTTTGTAGGGGTCCCCCTCTTTACTTTTGGAATCTCAGGAGCATGTTTCCCACCTGACCTCCTCTCAAAGGCTGCAGGTCCCTCAGGGTCTCAGCCCTCCATTGATGCACTGATGGCAGTCTGGAGTCCCGAGTGGAGGTGGCCTTTGGGTGGCGGGCTAGCAAAAAGCGTCCCCTATCTTCCCCTGCCTCATCTGTCTCATCAGATCCTGAATCTGACTCAACCACTGCAGACATGGCCCACCCTGTGGGGTCTGCAGCCACGCTCCCTGATTTATCAGACAGTGGGGATGATTCTTCCACACCTGTAGCTGCGCATGAGAAGGTGCTAGTTGATGCACTGATTGCATCTGTGTGGGAAACTTTAAAAATTGAGGATACAGCTGAGGCTGCGGCGGATGCGGCGGTTCCCTTTGGCATACACCAGCCATCTCACAGGGCAAAAGGGTTTCCTTATCCCTCCTATTTTGACAAATTTGTCTCCAAAGACTAGGAGCGTCCGAAACGCCCCTTTGTGGTTCCTAAACGCTTTGTGGTGAGGTACCCCTTTGAGGAGTCCATCCTCAAGAAGTGGACTGTCCCACCAGTGATGAACCCCCCTGTTTCCAGGTTGAACAAGGCAACTATGATTTGGGTAGAGAAATCTCCGGGCTTTAAAAGATCCAGCTGACGGGAATGCCAAGTCTGTGGCCCGTATTATGTTCATTGTTGCTGGTCCTGACCATTGCCTGGTGTCGCAAACTCTAACTGAGTGGGCTAATCATTTGTGCCGTGATCTAGAGGGTGAGCAGGTCAAGGGGCTGCAGTTTGTCTGCGATGCCTCTTTGGATGCGGCTCCCCTGATTTCCAGGCTGTCTGTTTCGTCAGACGGTGACTCAAGCCTATTCTATCAAGAGTCAGGTTCCTCCTTTCCCTGTAACGGCGCACTCTACTTGGGCACTTAGTGCTTCTTGGGCCTTCTGTCATCAGGCGTCAGTGGCGCAGGTTTGCAGGGTGGCCACTTGGTCATCGGTGCACACTTTCACTAAGTTCTACAAAGTGGATGTGTTGACATCTGCGGATGCTTCCTTTGGCAGCAACGTTTTGCAGGCTGCTGTTTAGAGGGTCTGTTCCCTCTTTGGGGGTGTATTGTTCAGGTTGGGCTCCAGTTGTTTTTTTTGTTGAGTTCCTGTTTACCTGGTTGTCTATAGTGTTTAGCCTTGAGATTTTTTTGTTGTCCCACCCCTCATGTTTGGCACTGCTCGGGGACGTCCCTGTGGTTCTGAATAATGAAGAGCTGTGTCCCTCAATGAACGAAAAGGAAAATGTGATTTTGTACTAACATTTCTCTGAGTTCATTGATGGACACAGCACCCATCCCTCTATGGAGTTTTGATACTTCTGACACTGCTTGTTGCTAAACTGAAGGCCTATAGCAGAGAGGGGGGAGTATACCACCTAGGACTGCCCATAGGCGTAGCCAAGTCTTTTTTCTGCCTAGTGTCCTACTCCTGTAGGGAGCATTTTTGACCCTGTGGTTCTGAATATGAAGAGAGCTGGGTCCGTCAATTAACTCAGAGAAATGGATTTTACGGTAAGTACAAAAATTGTCGGTATTTTTTTGTTTATAGCGCACAAAATAAATGCAGAGGTGATCTAATACAACAAAAGAAAGCTCTATTTGTGGGAAAAAAAGGCATAATTTTTATTTGGGCACAGCGTCGCATGACTGTGCAATTGTCAGTTAAAGTAACGCAGTGCCGTATCGCAATAAATGGCCAGGTCATGAAGGGGGGTAAATCTTCTGGAGGTCAAGTGCTTATTGTATTGTTAAATGTATTTAATAATATACAGTCAGTCCCTGAATTTGACTTGGTATCGGCCTCTTTCAGTCCCTGTGAAGTAGAGCATTGGAGAGAAAGAAGCATCACAAGGAGCCAATCAGTTAATGTCCTGACAAAGCATACTGATAGGAAAAAAGAGCAGAGTGACAGAGAGATGAGCTCATCACTGTGCTGCTTCTCCATTTACTGGGGGCGGGTCCATGGCATCTTGAGATCAGAAAAGGTGAGCTCAATGATGTTGGTTGATATTTTAAAGGGTTAGGTCACCTTTTCAGAAGAAGTGAAAAGGTGAACACCATACATGCTCCCCACTCCCAGTGCCTTCTATATTTACCTCCATAAGGGATGAGCTTCCAGTGCCCATGCAGCTGATGTAGCGGTTTCGGAATTTTAAATCCCCGCTCTTTATCTTCTTCTTTCTGAAGTGCTTTATTGAAAGATCAGAGCAATGCTCTGTGCTGGTGCTTACCAATCAGAATCACTCTAATCCATCATGGAAGCACTGCAGAAATGAAGAGGAAGAAAAGCGGAGATTTCATATCCCCAGACCGCTACACCAGCTGCGTGGGCACTGACAGCTCCTCCCCCATGGAGGTAAGTTGTAACGTTCATGCGTTTTTGTTTGTGGATGGATTTACAGCTGCAGAATTATTACACTCAGTAGCCTTGTAGAGAATCTGTTGAACAACATATCCAACTCTCAGGACTTCATCACCGTGTACAGCCTGTTATATACTATATATATATTAATAGATGTTTAATGGAGGGATAGAGTATATGAGGATATATAGATGAGAGACAGGCTATTGCATGGTGAGCACTAGAAGTAGTATAGGAGAGTTGCAGGTGATGGTAAGCAGATAGGTTCTGATGTCAAGTATAGTGCAGATGGTAAGAGGACACAGATGGAGTATACTTTAGACAGAGTAACCTAGTGCAAGGATAGTTCAAGGTAGTCCCAAGAGCTAACAGTCTTATGCAGATGATAGTGAATAGATAGATACAGATAGTCTTGGTAATTGCAGTAGATGACAGTAGGAGATTGGTTAGTAAGAATCCCCTGCGGGGTACTTATCACTTAGATAGGTTAGGAATAACAGTGTCCATTGGAGAGGGGTGATCCCGTAGCGGGATACGGATCACCAGCGAGGTTTCCGGCTTTAGTTCAGCAAGGAAAGTATGTCAGCAGCTCCGACTTCTCAGGCGTAGGTGCGATGAACATGTGGGTGAAGGTGAAGACAGCATGCCAGGGGTGATCGGGTGGCGAGACACAGGATCCGAAAACAGGTTCAGGTAGCGAGATACAGGAACGTGTCGAACTGGTATGCTGACTTCAGACAGCGGGACGCTCCAACCATGGCGGTTGAACGGGCGATGAGTGAGAGCAAACCGGCGATTGAAATAGCCGCTCATAGCGGCGCTCGGCAGTGATGTCATCCAGTCTTAAAGGTGTATGCGTCCTTTGTTATACAAGATGGGACGCAAAGAGAGGAGAAATATAGGAACAAGGGTACCATAGGTACCGGAACATTACAGTACCCCCCCCCCCCTTAAGGCCGGCTCCGGAAGGCCTCTAGAACTGGTTTTTCCGGATATTTCGAGTGGAAATTGCGAATCAGTCTAGGGGCATGGATATCGGAGGTATCCAGCCAGGTGTCATCTTGGGGCCCATAATTCTTCCATCGTACAAGATACTGGAGTCTTCTATTGAAACGGGAATCCAAAATTTCTTTTATCTCAAATTCTTCTCCACCCTCCACTTGTACAGGAGGTGGAGGTGAGATAGTAGGCCTTATTCCTTGGTTAGGAACATGGGGCTTCAGTAGAGACACATGGAAGACAGGATGTATCTTGAGGTCTACTGGCAATGTGAGTTGTACTGCAGCTTTTCCAATAAGCTTCTCTATTGGAAAAGGTCCCAGAAATAGAGGTCCAAGTTTTTTACTAGGGATCTTTAGTCTCAGATTTTTGTAGAAAGCCAAACAAGATCCCCAATGGCATATTGGGGAGAGGGTTTCCTACGGAGGTCGTAGTATTTTTTTTGTTGGCTATGAGCATGAGATATGGTATTGTTGAGTAATCCCAGAGAATCCTTTATCTGGGCAAGATAATCAGATGCTACTGGATTACTTGATGGTAAGATACGTGGAGGAAGGAGTGTGGGATGAAACCCATAATTCAGGTAAAACGGACTTTGCTTAGTAGTGCTATGAGTAGCGTTGTTATAGGCGAATTCCGCCAGTGGGAGGAGATCTGCCCAATCGTCCTGTAGATACGAAGTATAGCAACGCAGGTACTGTTCAATGCACTGGTTAACTCTCTCTGTCTGTCCGTTGGTCTGAGGGTGGTAGGCAGAAGTAAGGTTACGCTCTATTCGCAGTATCTGACATAGAGCTAGCCAAAACTTTGAGATGAATTGTGAACCACGGTCAGACAGCAGTGTTTTTGGAATACCATGTAACTTAAAGACATGTTTCACAAGTAATTCCGCTGTTTGTTTGGATGAAGGTAGTTTTCGGATAGGGGTGAAATGTGCCACCTTGGTCAGATGGTCCACTGATACCAAGATGGTGTTTAATCCTTTGGTAGGTGGTAGTTCCACTATGAAATCTAAGGATACCACTTCCCACGGAACCTGGGGTATCGGTAAACTACAAAGTAATCCTGATGGTTTCGTGTTGTCAATTTTAGACCTTGCACAGATATCACAAGATGAAACGAACTTTTTTACAGTTGTCTTCATGTCTGGCCACCAAAATTGCCTAGTGAGTAGATTGAGAGTTTTAGTCATACCCATATGTCCCGCCATAGGTACATCATGCGACAATTCTAAGATCTTGGTTCGCATAGTAGGGGGTATGTATAATTTATCGTTGTAGTAGAGGAAGCCTTCTGCGTCAGTAGTTAGTTGTGGTGGAGGTGAATCCAACCCTATGCTGTGCAAAATCTCCTCCTTCAGTGAGCGAACGACTCCGATAATACGTTCAAGTGGTATTATAGGAACTAAGGGAACCTCAGTGCAATCTTTCTCGGCTAGTCGTGAGAGTGCATCCGCTTTTTTATTTTTGTCTGCGGGCGTGTAAGTTACTAAAAAATTAAATCTCAGAAAGAATAACGACCACTGTACCTGCCGGTGGGAAAGAGTTCTATTAGTCTGAAGGTATTGGAGGTTTTTGTGATCAGTATATATCAGAATTGGCAATTGAGTGCCCTCAAGTAGATGTCTCCAATTCTCTAATGACAGTTTTATGGCTAATAACTCCTTCTCACCTACTGGGTAGTTCACCTCGGGGCTACTTAATGACTTTGAAAAGAAAGCAACTGGGTGAAGAGGTGAGGTGTTTGTTGGTCGTTGTGAGAGAACTGCTCCTACTGCCATATTAGACGCATCTACCTCCAAGATGTATTGAAGGGATGGGTCTGGATGGCATAGTATGGGGGCAGTAGTAAAGCTTGATTTCAGCAGAGAGAATGCTCCATTTGCTTCTTTTGACCAATTAAATGGTCTCTTCGTGCTTGTAAGTTGTGTGAGAGGTTTCACAATCGCAGAGAAGCTTTTAATGAATTTCCTATAGTAATTAGAGAATCCTAGGAACCTTTGTAATGCTTTGCGAGTGGTTGGCACAGGCCAATCCAGAATGCAGGATATTTTGCTCATGTCCATTTTGATTCCACTTTTAGATATAATATATCCTAGGAATAGTACCTCCTCTTTATGAAACAGACATTTCTTTGATTTAACATATAAGTTATGTGCAAGTAGTCTTGACAACACAAGTCTCACATGTTTTATGTGCTCAGGTAAGGAATGAGAATAGATAAGTATATCGTCCAAATATACTACCACACAAACATCAAGCAAGTCTCGGAATATCTTGTTTATAAAACGTTGGAAGGCTGCGGGGGCATTACATAGCCCAAATGGCATTACAAGGTACTCAAACAGTCCGTATCTGGTTCTGAATGCCGTCTTCCATTCATCCCCTTTACGGATTCGAATTAAATTGTATGCCCCTTTTAGGTCCAATTTTGAAAAGAAAGAAGCCCCACGCACCTGTTCGATAAGTTCAGGAATAAGAGGTAAAGGATAACGATCCTTTATTGTGATGGCATTTAATTGTCTGAAATCAATGATAGGCCTAAGGCTAGAGTCCTTATTGCGGACAAAGAAAAGCCCAGCAGCAGTGGAGGAAGTAGAAGGTCGGATGAATCCTTTTGCCAAGTTTTCATCCAGATACTCCTTAAGGTGAGAGAGTTCATCCTGTGAGAGAGGATATACATGTCCGTAAGGCAACTTGCTATTAGGGAGCAGATCGATACAACAATCATAGTCCCTATGAGGAGGTAGCATTTGAGCGTTTTTCTCGAGGAAAACCTCTGATAAATCTTGATAACACTTAGGAATAATGTCATCTGGCAGTACAGACAGGATCCTATCATGTGTGGGGAGGTTACACGTCGTCTCACAATAGTGAGAAGAGAAGGCTAATGTTCTTGTTTTCCAATCGATGATTGGTTGATGTATGTGTAACCAGGGAAGTCCCAAAATGATTGGAAAATGTGGCGAAGTTAATACATCAAAGGTGGTGGTCTCCACATGAGACTCGTCAGCAGTTACAAGAAGTGCCTGTGTCTGACTGGTGATAGGACCAGAGGATAAAGGGGTACCGTTAATAAAACTAACGGAGACAGGTTTGGGTTTTGAAACAATAGGTATTTTATTAAGGGAGACAAAACAAATGTCAATGTAGTTTCCACAAGATCCTGTGTCAATCATAGCCTTGGTGGTGATCCTAGTTTGGTCCCACTGCAATGTTAATTGAACAAAAAGATAAGGATTAGGAAAGGAAGTTGTGAGTCCCCCTAGCAAGACATTTGAACACTCACCCTCTTTTCTGCGGACAAGAGGACAGTCGTTTACCAGATGATTCGGGGATGCGCAGTACATGCAAAGATGTTCGGTTTTCCTCCTGGCACGTTCAGAAAGGGTCAGAGGTGGACGTATCATTCCTACTTCCATAGGAGTAGGGTCAGCAGGCAACATCCGAGAAGGACTGGAAAATGGTGAGCCCATCTTCTCAGCCTTTCTTTCTCGTAGTCGTCTGTCAATATTGATACTGGTCTGGATCAGTCCCTCTAGAGTGCCAGGTAAATCCGCTCGGGCGAGCTCGTCTTTAACGGCCTCAGATAGGCCGAGTCTAAACTGCGTTCGCAAAGATGTGTCGTTCCACCCTGAATCAGGGGACCATCTTTTAAAATTCGCCACAAAATCTTCAACAGGTCTCCTTCCTTGTTTTAGGGCCCCGTAACTGGGTGTCAGCGGTACTCTGCTTGTTGGGGTCTTCATATAAAGTAGCAAGTTGTGCTAGAAATAAGGGATAAGAATTAAGGAGTGGATCATCCTTTTCAAAGAGAGCATCTGCCCAGGCCCGGGGTTCACCCGTTAAATAGGAGATGATGGTACAAACCTTAATTTGGTCAGTGGTGTAGGTTAGAGGTTTTAACAAAAAAAACAATTGACATGCGTTTTTAAATTCACGGAATTTGCTCCGATCACCAGAAAACACTATAGGAGGGTTTATCTTAGGCTCACGGGGCTGAGCAGCAAGAGGCTGTGTGAGACGGCCAAGCTGCTGTCTCAAGGTTTGATTGTCATTTTTTACCTCTGTAAGCGCATGGATCAATGCATCTACTTGTTGTTTTAATTGTAGTACATGAGTGGATAATTCTGCTGAATCCATATTTTTTTTAAAGGCTCGTTCAATCTGTAACGTTCATGCATTTTTGTTTGTGGATGGATTTACAGCTGCAGAATTATTACACTCAGTAGCCTTGTAGAGAATCTGTTGAACAACATATCCAACTCTCAGGACTTCATCACCGTGTACAGCCTGTTATATACTATATATATATTAATAGATGTTTAATGGAGGGATAGAGTATATGAGGATATATAGATGAGAGACAGGCTATTGCATGGTGAGCACTAGAAGTAGTATAGTAGAGTTGCAGGTGATGGTAAGCAGATAGGTTCTGATGTCAAGTATAGTGCAGATGGTAAGAGGACACAGATGGAGTATACTTTAGACAGAGTAACCTAGTGACTCATATACTCTATCCCTCCATTAAACATCTATTATATATTAATAGATGTTTAATGGAGGGATAGAGTATATGAGGATATATAGATGAGAGACAGGCTATTGCATGGTGAGCACTAGAAGTAGTATAGTAGAGTTGCAGGTGATGGTAAGCAGGTTCTGATGTCAAGTATAGTGCAGATGGTAAGAGGACACAGATGGAGTATACTTTAGACAGAGTAACCTAGTGCAAGGATAGTTCAAGGTAGTCCCAAGAAATAACAGTCTTATGCAGATGATAGTGAATAGATAGATACAGATAGTCTTGGTAATTGCAGTAGATGACAGTAGGAGATTGGTTAGTAAGAATCCCCTGCGGGGTACTTATCACTTAGATAGGTTAGGAATAACAGTGTCCATTGGAGAGGGGTGATCCCGTAGCGGGATACGGATCACCAGCGAGGTTTCCGGCTTTAGTTCAGCAAGGAAAGTATGTCAGCAGCTCCGACTTCTCAGGCGTAGGTGCGATGAACATGTGGGTGAAGGTGAAGACAGCATGCCAGGGGTGATCGGGTGGCGAGACACAGAATCCGAAAACAGGTTCAGGTAGCGAGATACAGGAACGTGTCAAACTGGTATGCTGACTTCAGACAGCGGGACGCTCCAACCATGGCAGTTGAACGAGCGATGAGTGAGAGCAAACCGGCGATTGAAATAGCCGCTCATAGCGGCGCTCGGCAGTGATGTCATCCGGTCTTAAAGGTGTATGCGTCCTTTGTTATACAAGATGGGACGCAAAGAGAGGAGAAATATAGGAACAAGGGTACCATAGGTACCGGAACATTACATAAGTACAGTGAAGAGTAGGGGAGTGGGGAGGTTGTACAGTGTTGGTTAATTTTTTTGTCTGAAAAGGTGAATTAACCCTTTAAACTGGAGGACTGAGGACTAGTGATGAGTGAGTATTGAAACAAAAGCTTTTTTACTGGAGTTCTGCTTTGTCAGCATAAGTAACACAGTCCTTAAAAAAGATACAAAAAGTTTATGCACCATGAAAGTGAATGAAGAATAAACAATAAATTTATGCACCATAAGAGTCCATTCAGACTAGCACAACTTGTCAGGCGACTTGGTCGCCTGACAAGTCGCGGTCGGTCGATCGCCATTGAGTAGTACAGGACCCGTTCTAATAGGAGCGACACAAGTCGCTCCGACTTAGAAAAAGGGTCCTGTTCTACTTTGGGGCGACCTGGAGGCGACTTGCATTGACTTCAATTATATGAAGTCTGTGCAAGTCGCGCCAAAGTCGTGGTACACGCTGTGAACCGCGACTTCACAGGTCGCCCCACAAAGTCGTGTCGCGCCAGTCTGAATGGGCTGTAAAAGTGAATGAAGAATAAACAAATAGCTATAGTAGTCAGATTTTTACTTTCATCTCAGAGTTCTGCTGGTCTAAAATCAGAATTACTGAAAAAGGCAGCAGACAATGGCCTTCCTTTAGATGGGTCATGCATAGGGCTCATTTTATTTTATGGGGCTTCATTCAAGTTAAAGCGGAATCTTTTTTTTTTTTTCAAACTTACATTGGTCAGCTTGGCTTGATGTAGGTATCCATATCATATATCCGGAGGGTTGCTGAGTATGCTGAAAACTACTGTAGTATTCTAGACTACATTCAGTAATAGCCAGGATGTTTCGGGTCCTGCTCCAGTGGCTTTACCTCTACATGCTGACCACAGGCAATCGCTTGCTCGGTATTGCCAACATTGATAGAAAGATCCATGATAGAACAATAATGATAAACAATGATATAATTAAGGCAGTCTATTCATTTAAATGGGCTGCTTAACGCTCCAAAAAAAGTAACATGGACTAGTTTTAATAACACAGCGCACCACAATGCAATGTAATATGCTTCTGTGTGTTGCAGTTTACTGGTTGGAGTTGTTAAAGCATTTGTAAAGTCTTTTTTTTCCTTTCAAATAACAAACGTCATACTTAACCTGCTCTGTGCAGTGGTTTTGCACAGAGCAGCCCCAATCCACCTCTTTTCGGGTCCCTCCCTTCCTATAGTGGCACGCCTGCAGGCTCGATCTCGAGCCTGGCTATCTGCATCTATAGACACAGACTGTGAGGCTCAGCCCCGCCCCCACTCTCTCATCACTGGATTTGACTGACAGCTGTAGGAGCCAGTGGCTCTGGTTGCCTGTGAGAGCAAGGAGAAGAGAGAACTGCAGCAGACGGGCACGAGATCGGGCTCAGGTAAGTATAAGGGGGATGAGAGGGTAGTATACACACTAAAACATTTTTTGCCCTAATGCAAGGAATGCATTAAGGTAAAAAAATGTTTAAAGGAGAAGTACAGCCAAAGCTTGTTTGGCTGTACTTCTCCTGTGGAACACAGACATGCAATTCGTTTTGCACTCTTTGACCCATTTTTAGCAGACAGCAGGCTGAAGTCCGCTGTCTGCTGACGTCACAGAGCTGGTCCAGGCTGGGGCAAAATCCCGACCATGGAGTTGGGATCTGCCCACATGCCTGGAACTGTACGTGGCTCAGCCTCTGAGCGAGCGGCTGAGAGCCTAAGCCAACTGCTCCCGCCCCCTCCAGTGAGTGAGGAGTGGGTGGAGCAGAGATCCAGTGACTAACAGTCACCAGCTCTCTGTTCGGGAAGCTGTGATAATCGAGCGATCTACGGTATTAGATCACTCAGTTCTCAATGTCAGAGCCAGCGGGGGACAGATGCAGCATCCGCCTAGGTAAGTATGATTCTAAAAAAAAAAGTCCATACTTCTTTTTTAAGCTTTACAACCAATTTAGGGCCTATTCAAAATGAAGGACACAATAGCGCACCAATATGCGCGGTACTGCAACGCAACTGTGTAAATCCAGTCTAAAAACCTTTAATCAGCGTTTCAATACTTTTATCCCTTTTCTTATTCGAGCTGCTTGGTAAAGAACGTATTAATCAGCTGATAAGATTATATTGCAAGGACAGTGCTAAATAGGCAGCCAGGGGTAAAAAGACAGATCCGTTTTTATTAATTATCATGCAATGGAAAGCGGAGCAGCAGCTCCAGCTGTATTTAATAATGCTTTATAAAGTTAAGAACTCTAAACACAATTTCTGCTGGCAGACGCAGCACAGGAATAGAATAAATGACTTGCTGGCTGCCTGTCGCGAGGTTAGTGTAACACGGGAACATTTGATTACATCTATCCACACAAAATACAGCACCTTTGCTTCCTTGGCCAAGCTTTAATGTGCAAGCTTTAGTATGGTGCACCGAGAGACCGGTAAATAATATCAGAAAATATATTCTCCAACCATTCTTCTTTCCGCTATGGTTTTTGCTTTGTTTTCTTTTCTCTCCGACATCACACCATTGTTGAGCTCGTTCCTATTTTTATTCACTGTTAGGAGTCATTGTTAGTGCAGTTACAGAGGAAGTGCCTTCTGTTCTTGAACACGTACCAGTCCTTCTTTGGAGGTAAGGTCGTATGCATGTTTGACATCCTATTCTGGTCCTAGATCTTAAGTTTATCTAAAGAGAGAAAGCTGTATTCAGTTTAGCTGTGGAAGATTCTTTTAATTGCATGCCAACGGGGTATCCGCTAAAACCCAAACTCGGCTCTTCTCAAATTTCTTATACTGCCATGATGGATTTCTAATGTTTATCTTTGCTAATACTCTCCTTGGCCCAACCACCTACCATTCTCTATTGCTTCTTGGCTGCTTCTTCTGCGGAATCACATGCCTGAGAGCTTGGTTTAGACAGTTGTTTGCCAAGAGGTTTTACTGAGTACTAAAAAACCCTAAACATTCTAATTACAGGTCTAGGAACTCCTGAGCCAGATTAAGAGTAAACAGGGTCCTAGACAGGTTCACAGAGCCACCTCCACATTCTGTCTACAAACTGCACATATATTTTATAATACTTCTACAGAACATTATATACCCTAAGATGAAAGTGCTGCTAGTCAGAGGAGGTGAAGTGGTCTAGATATTGAGGTACACCCATGGATGGTCCAAACAAAGAATTCAAGTAAGACCTTACATCGACATCTACTGCAGCTTAATATAACCACTTGACCTCCAGAAGGTCCCCCCCTTCATGACCTGACCATATTTTGCAGTACGGCACTGTGTTACGGTAACTGACAATTGCACAGCTATGCGACGCTGTACCCAAATAAAATTCATTTCATTTTTGCGCTATAAACCAAAAAAAGACCGTCAATTTTGAAAAAAAAAAAACAATATTTTTTATTTTCTGCTATAAAACATATCCAATTTTATATATATTGTGACAGGAAGTCAGGTAAATCTGGGAATGTAGTCACTGAGAGGAGACACATTCCCACCTGCTTTGAAAAGTTCACTGATACTATAGGGTGTTGGCTGCAAAAAGAGCCAGCAGGAAGTTGAAAACCATTCAGCTGTTCAGAATGAGGAGATCAAGGCCTCTATAATTTGTCCAGAGAAAATCTATTGAGTGCTGCCTCCTGTCGCTGTGTGAGCTGGGAAGAGGAGGACAGACATACGTGTACCTCCCGACGCCGTGTGGGCATGGGAGAAGGACTGCTGCCGCCTGTCGCCGTGTGGGCTGGGAGAGGGGGACAGTCGGATGTGTGCCTCCCGACAAGCTGGTGAGCATGGGAGAAGACCCCCTACAGCGATGTGAAGCTAAGGAGGGTAACCACGAGTGAAGACGTCTCAAAGGTGAGAAGACAAAGTGTTCCATGTGAAGAGTGTGAAGAGTAAAGGATCCTGTTATAAATGAACATGTGCTGTGTGAAAGAAAACAAAGGGACATGTTCAATGGACAATGTTTGTGCTGTGTGAAAAGCAAACAAATGGACATTTGAGTGTCTGCTGTAGGATCAGCAGTGTCGGCCCAACAGTAGGTTGGAAAGACTTCTTAGGTAGGTTCCAGCTGTGAGAAGGTAGCCGCCCACAGAGGCAAGGATTTATTTTGTCTTTTATTTTATTTTGGCTGTTTTGATGCTTGCAATTGTGTTAAGTAAATTGCATGAATAAATCAGTCTTGTTTTTCAACCTCTAATCGGCTATCTCTGTGAAAACGCACCCCCAAAGGGGTCACCCATACGCCTACCACCGAGCTAATCCCTTACATATGGTGGAGGTATGCAGTGGGCATAAACAGAGATCCCTGCAAGGAAGTGCAAATGTTTGATGAACTTTATCTGGTGCATGAGATTGCACAATCTATGTGTGCAGGAGAGAAGATCCTGACAGAAAAAAAAAAAAAAAAAAAGTGTTTTAAAGAGACAGCGGTCTCAAAATTTTTTGATGAACTTTGTTGTGTCTGGTGCAAGTGACTGCACAAACTGTGTGCGCAGGAAAAGAGATCCTGCAAGAGAGAGAAAAACTACATGTGTTGAAGAGACAGTGGTCTGAAAATTGTTTGCTGGACTGTGAAAAATTTTGTTTGTGGAGTTATTGAAGATGGGGCGGTCCAAACGCCTGAAAAATGCAAAGATAGATGAAATGAGAGACCGGATTCTTTGGATGGAGGGGATGTTGCCGTCTGAACCAGCCCCATCCATGCCTAAAGAGAGTCTACTAAAGAGGAAGGTTGTTGTCCCTAGCAACACTGATGAAACTGCTATGGAGACGCAGTGTGCTCAGATGAAAAGTAAACTCAAAATGGAGGAGATGTTGAAACATCTGATTATATCAAATGCAGCTCAACAGCAAGCAAATGCAGCTCAACAGCAGGCAAATGCGGATTTTCAGCGGAGCTTTGCAGCTCAGCAAAAGGCTCACCAAGAGAGCATGGCAGGCTGGAAACAGAGACGCCAGCAGCCAATGGAGGCCATCGGTTTGGAAGAAACCGAGTATGTGTGCAGGGCTGAGTTGGATGCCTTGCAACGGAAAATGGAAGAAAAGGAACAAGCCTTGGAATTGCTTAAAATGGAGCATAGAAACTTGCAGGAAATGAATGAACTACTCAAGTCTCATGTGTTACAGTGGGAAGAATCCACTGCTCTTCTTTTGGTCGAGTTGCAAAAACGCAGAGAGACTATAATGGAGAAAGATACCATCCTCATGGAAAAGGAAAGTGAAATTCAGACTTTGCAGAAGCAAAGTATGGCTGATATGTTGGAGTTGCGTAATCAGCTGGAAAAAAGTCTACAGTGTTTGGAAGTTACAAAAATAGACCTGCAGGAGTCGCAGGAACAGAATGTTGCTCTGAAAGCGACATTGTCTCTCAACGACAAAGAGAAAAGTGAAAGAGAGGCTAAATTACTGAGTACTGTGTATGAGCTCACTACTTTAAGCAATGTGGTAAATGAATGGCGTGCGGACTGTGAAAGTTGGAAAGGGGAAGCCCAACGTGTCCAGCAGCAGTTAAAGGAGAAAGAAGCCTGTGTGGCAGAATTACATTCTTATTCCCAGATGCTAGCCAATGAGGTGAAGGCTCTTATGCAGGGAAAAGAAGATTGTGAACATAAGAGGGAAAAAGTAGAGGCACAGCTTCTGGAATCGCAAGTCAAGGTGTCAGAAGGTGACCGATTGTGTGCTAAGCTGTCAGAGAAGGCAAACCGACTGCAGGTTGAGTTGGACAATGTTACAAATCAGCTTTCTCAAGCAGACAGCAAATCTAGAGAAATTGCGGAAGATTTTTCTATCTTGGAATCGCAGCTGCAAGACACGCAGGAACTCTTACAGGAAGAGAGGTGTCAAAGGCTGAGTTTTAGCACAAAGCTCAAACAAATGGAAGATGAGAAAAATGGCTTCCTGGAACAATTAAAAAAGGAGGCGGAAGCAAAGAAAAACCTATCAGAGCAAGTCGCAACATTGCAAGCTCAGATAGCGGATATGAAAAAACGCATGGAAGAAAGCGTTGGTTCATTACAGTGTGTTGAAGATGTGAAAAAGAAGTTTGATCAGATGCTTGGTGAAGAGAAGACTGTGTCTGCAAAATATGCAGAAGAACGCGCCCGTGCAGAAACGGAGGTGCGTGATAACGAGAGCAAAGCCCTGTTCTTGGCTCGCTCTTTGGAGGAAGCTCTAGAGTGTAAGGCTGAACTAGAAAGTGTTAACAAACAGCTGCGTACAGAAATGGAAGAATTGGTCAGCTCCAAGGATGATGTTGTGAAAAGAGTTCAGGAGCTAGAAAAGTCTAAGCGAGCCTTAGAACAGCAAGTAGAAGAGATGAAGATTCCGTTGCAGGAACTGGAAGAGGAATTCCAGGCAACAGAGGATCTGTCCCAAAGAGGGGATAGTGTGCCTGATGCAGTTTTTAAAAGGATCAGTGTTTTGGGGTCTGTCCTGAGTGAGCCTCAGAAATGTGATGACATGTGGCTTGAATCACCCCTTTGGAATAAACCGTTCCTTCAAAAACTTCAAGCATTGGAAAATGTATCATTAGAGCTTCAGCAAACAAAGGAGCTGAGTAAGAAATGTGATGATTTCTCAGTTCAGGCTGAAAACCTAGTGGGGAAAACTAAGGCTGTTGGTGAAAACGTGAAGCAAATGAATAAGTGCCTTTCAGGGAGTGTTTCCAAAATGGAACTGGTGAAAGACGGGTGGCAGAAGTTTGATCGTGATCTTGAGATGCATTCCATGTGGAATTCAGATAGAGAAAAAGAACTAGGTGACCTTGAGCGGTCAAATAGTTCAGCAGAAAGTGCATTGAAGAAACCTGTAAAAGAATGTGTTGCAGTTCCATGCTTCTTCACTGATGCAGAGAGGAGGTCTATAATGGATACCACCCAGATCGCTGGGTTCAACTGTGTTGTTGCCTTTAACCCCTATGTTGGTGTAAGGAAAGTTGATGATGTTCTGGTTGACTACTTCTGTGAAGAGTTTGGCAAGAAATATAAACTGAATATCAAATCAAATAGTAGGCCTTTACTGCGACTCGCTCAGGAGGGCGAAAAGTTTAAGAAGTTGATGAGTGCAAATGCTTCCGATCTGCCTATGAATATGAAATGTTTGGTGAATGATATTGATATCTCTGGGAAAAGGAACAGGGGTCACTTTGAAGAAATGTGTGACAGCCTGTTGTCTCAATTGGAAAATCCTCTGCACAGCATCTTAGAGCAAGCAAAGCTCAAGAAGGAAGATCATTCCCTTTTACAACAAAAAGTCAATGATTGTGTACAGATGTATGGAGAGGCAACTCAAGTCACAGAGGGATGTCAAGAGTCCCTACTTGGAACAAAGCTTAGTGAAGCAAAGGTTCTCAAAGTTTTGTGGAAAACATTTATGGATTGCAGAGAGAGGCGTCTTAAGAATGTTGAAGACATTAAGACTAGCCCAATTGAGTTGCCTATGGATCACGGTCCTCCATGGTGGATTGGACAGACGGTTATGAGGGACAAGCTGTCTGACATTTATGAGAAAGCTGTCAATGAAGATGACAGAAACGAGAAGGAGCAAAATTATGCCAAAAATGCAGTTGAAGAATGTGTATATGAGATGAGAGACAAACTGTGTGGCATTTATGAGAAATCTGTCAGTGAAGATGACAGAAACAGTTTCATCCGGAAGCTTGAGGATAATAGGAGGCTTATCAGTGAGTCAGCAGTGCCTGACACATGCGTGCCTGGAAATATGTGTCCCAACCCTAGGGTTGAAACAAGAGGGGGGGGTATGTGACAGGAAGTCAGGTAAATCTGGGAATGTAGTCACTGAGAGGAGACACATTCCCACCTGCTTTGAAAAGTTCACTGATACTATAGGGTGTTGGCTGCAAAAAGAGCCAGCAGGAAGTTGAAAACCATTCAGCTGTTCAGAATGAGGAGATCAAGGCCTCTATAATTTGTCCAGAGAAAATCTATTGAGTGCTGCCTCCTGTCGCTGTGTGAGCTGGGAAGAGGAGGACAGACATACGTGTACCTCCCGACGCCGTGTGGGCATGGGAGAAGGACTGCTGCCGCCTGTCGCCGTGTGGGCTGGGAGAGGGGGACAGTCGGATGTGTGCCTCCCGACAAGCTGGTGAGCATGGGAGAAGACCCCCTACAGCGATGTGAAGCTAAGGAGGGTAACCACGAGTGAAGACGTCTCAAAGGTGAGAAGACAAAGTGTTCCATGTGAAGAGTGTGAAGAGTAAAGGATCCTGTTATAAATGAACATGTGCTGTGTGAAAGAAAACAAAGGGACATGTTCAATGGACAATGTTTGTGCTGTGTGAAAAGCAAACAAATGGACATTTGAGTGTCTGCTGTAGGATCAGCAGTGTCGGCCCAACAGTAGGTTGGAAAGACTTCTTAGGTAGGTTCCAGCTGTGAGAAGGTAGCCGCCCACAGAGGCAAGGATTTATTTTGTCTTTTATTTTATTTTGGCTGTTTTGATGCTTGCAATTGTGTTAAGTAAATTGCATGAATAAATCAGTCTTGTTTTTCAACCTCTAATCGGCTATCTCTGTGAAAACGCACCCCCAAAGGGGTCACCCATACGCCTACCACCGAGCTAATCCCTTACAATATATATATATATATATATATATATATATATATATATATATATATGAATTTAGACCAATATGTATACTGCTACATTTTTTTTTGGGTAAAAAAAAAAAAAATCCCAATAAGCACATATTGATTGGTTTACATGAACGTTATAGAGTCTACAAACTATGGGATATATTTATGGAATTTTTATTTATTTATTTATTTATACTAGCAATGGCAGTAATCAGCGACTTATAGCGTGACTGTGATATTGCAGCAGACATTCATACATTAACTGACACTTTTGACACTTTGCTGGAACCAGTGAAACTAATACAGTGAACAGTGCTAAAAATATGCACTGTCACTGTACTAATGACACTGGCTGGGAAGGGATTAACATCTAGGGCAATCAAGATGTTAACTGTGTGTCTAGCCAGTGTTTGTGTGTTAAAGCGTTTATTACCCCAACATTTCATATTCCTGATATGAGCCTGCTGTATTAGGTACTTGTATGAGAAGGTATCCTGTTCTCTTTGTATTGCCTCCTTTATGTGAAATCCCTGGTGTTCCTGTCTGTCCCTCTGCTTTCCTAATAAAAACTGACCACACTAAGCAGGAGAGCATATCGTGGTCAGTTCTCTTGCTATGCTGGGAACTCAGTGTGCTCTCTTCCAATGATCACACTTGTCCTGAAACGCCCTCACTGCACAGACATTCACTGGGAAGCTCAGTATGCTGCTGCTTCTCCCCCCCCCCCCCCCAGCTCTTATGCAGCTGAGAACAGAGGGAATTTGATCACTTTTAAAAAAGCAAAAAAAGGAATTTATAATTTTTTTTATATCTACAGAAAAATGTTTTGCTTTTCATTTCTATTTTAAACTGAATAGGTGGATTTACAAGGTGATCATTTACAATCACTTTAACTGTGTGCTGATTTTACTAGGGGAAGTAATGGATTCCTGTCCTTTCTTTGCAGGGACACAGAATCTGTTCCTCCCCCTCCCCACCAGAACTGAGATATGCTTTATCTACACTGGCAAATCTCAGTTCCCTATGTATTGGCAACGATCGGTGGGTGCCGGAGGACATTGAGTGCCTGGCACCTGCAGATCGGCTTCTGCTGTGAATTATCACCTTAGAAGTGGCTCGCCGATGATCCTTGCTGGTGAAAGTCCAGACTCACTTATATATGTGATCCCGCGCACAGCTGCCGCCCTGTAGCAATAAAACTGCTATAGGGCGGATGGCAAGCGGTTAATTAGCAACAAATTGCTAATTATCCTTTTTCAGTGTTGTCGAGAAACGACATACAGTGCCTTGCGACCTTTTGCCACATTTCAGGCTTCAAACGTAAAGATATAAAACTGTAATTTTTTGTGAAGAATCAACAAGTGGGACACAATCACGAAGTGGAACGAAATTTATTGGATATTTCAAACTTTTTTAACAAATAAAAAAACTGAAAATTGGGCGTGCAAAATTATTTAGCCCCCTTAAGTTAATACTTTGTAGCGCCACCTTTTGCTGCGATTACAGCTGTAAGTCGCTTGGGGTATGTCTCTATCAGTTTTGCACATCGAGAGACTGAAATTTTTGACCATTCCTCCTTGCAAAACAGCTCAAGCTCAGTGAGGTTGGATGGAGAGCATTTGTGAACAGCAGTTTTCAGTTCTTTCCACAGAATCTCGATTGGATTCAGGTCTGGACTTTGACTTGGCCATTCTAACACCTGAATATGTTTATTTGTGAACCATTCCATTGTAGATTTTGCTTTATGTTTTGGATCATTGTCTTGTTGGAAGACAAATCTCCATCTCAGTCTCAGGTCTTTTGCAGACTCCATCAGGTTTTCTTCCAGAATGGTCCTGTATTTGGCTCCATCCATCTTCCCATCAATTTTAACCATCTTCCCTGTCCCTGCTGAAGAAAAGCAGGCCCAAACCATGATGCTGCCACCACCATGTTTGACAGTGGGGATGGTGTGTGCAGGGTGATGAGCTGTGTTGCTTTTATGCCAAACATAACATTTTGCATTGTTGCCAAAAAGTTTGATTTTGGTTTCATCTGACCAGAGCACCTTCTTCCACATGTTTGGTGTGTCTCCCAGGTGGCTTGTGGCAAACTTTAAACGACACTTTTTATGGATATCTTTAAGAAATGGCTTTCTTCTTGCCACTCTTCCATAAAGGCCAGATTTGTGCAGTATACGACTGATTGTTGTCCTATGGACAGAGTCTCCCACCTCAGCTGTAGATCTCTGCAGTTCATCCAGAGTGATCATGGGCCTCTTGGCTGCATCTCTGATCAGTCTTCTCCTCGTATGAGCTGAAAGTTTAGAGGGACAGCCAGGCCTTCGTAGATTTGCAGCGGTCTGATACTCCTTCCATTTTAATATTATCGCTTGCACAGTGCTCCTTGGGATGTTTAAAGCTTGCGAAATCTCTTTGTATCCAAATCTGGCTTTAAACTTCTTCACAACAGTATCTCGGACCTGCCTGGTGTGTTCCTTGTTCTTCATGATGCTCTGCTTTAAACGGACCTCTGAGACTATCACAGTGCAGGTGCATTTATACGGAGACTTGATTACACACAGGTGGATTCTATTTATCATCATTAGTCATTTAGGTCAACATTGGATCATTCTGAGATCCTCACTGAACTTCTGGAGAGAGTTTGCTGCACTGAAAGTAAAGGGGCTGAATAATTTTGCACGCCCAATTTTTCAGTTTTTTATTTGGTAACAAAGTTTGAAATACCCAATACATTTTGTTCCACTTCATGATTGTGTCCCACTTGTTGATTCTTCACAAAAAATTACAGTTTTATATCTTTATGTTTGAAGCCTGAAATGTGGCAAAAGGTCGCAGAGTTCAAGGGGGCCGAATACTTTAGCAAGGCACTGTTTGATATAAACTGAAATTTCCATGTAACGGTAATCTTGTTCTTCTGAAATTATTTTAGAGACAAACAGCACATATTGCTAAGTTTAATATCTCTACATTTTCATTTTTCTCCAGTTAAAACTTCAATAGTCCTAACATTTGTAAAACCTTTTGCACAGTACTTACAATTACTGAAATCATAAAATAGTGAGGAACAGGAAAGCAGGACTCAGTAGTCGAATGTTCTGTGTCTTCAGAAAACAGTTCTTTTAAGTCTACCAGTGCCCAGTAGGCACAACGCAATTATCGACTTTCATTTTTAAGTAGGCCTTTTGTAGTTGCCATTTGTAGCTGAACCTAATAATTTGTGTGTTACTTTGCTATGAGCACACTTTTATAATTCTTTAAATGTATAATATAACTCTTACTGCGCTAACTGACATATACACAAAGCTTTCAGCACATCAACCGACATAAAGTTGTCCAAACAATTATACAAAAAAGTGCAGCGCTAAAATGACTGATACACTGATATAGTCCAGTGAGAGTGTATCGAAGGTGATAGAAAAGTGAAAAAAGTTGATAAATAATGGTGAGTCCCAAGTATTAAAGATTGAAGCATAGATGTGGAACCATCAAAACTCGTACACGTGATCAAAACCAGAAAGGATTCCCACACCAACAAAGTGAATATTGAATGCGCTCACCAGAGGGTATGGACCCAAATACCGTATAGCAAATGGGTCAATCAAGCTTGAAGTTATACATGGATCTCCCAAGAAATGGCTGTCCCAAAGGATATTTCTCAAAGGGTGGGGATATACTCTTGAACAGAGATTGCTATATCTCCCAGTGTAGTATCCATATGTGGAAGTAAGCCTGACAACACAAACATAGTGTAATACCGCTTACAATAAAATGTATTAAAAAAAGGATCAAAGCAACATCCATTTAAAACCACCAAGTAAGGATAGGAATGATGGCAGATAACATGGCACTGACGCGTTTCGTCATATATGACTTCCTCATAGGTTATTGCCTCACCATTATTTATCAATTTGTTTCATTTTTCTATCACCTTTGATACATTGTCACTGGACTGTATCAGTCATTTTAGCGCTGCACTTTTATGTATAATTATATGATTCTTTAAACTACCTTTGCTTGTCATTTCTTCAAGCAGTTGTAAAGGTAAAAGGTTTTTTACCCTAATGCATTCTCTGCATTAAGGTAAAAAAAAAACTTACAACTGCAGTGCCCCCCAGGCCCCCTTCCTAACACTTACCTGACTCCTGTATTGATCCAGTGCTGTGGCCGGGTTAATTTCTTATCTTCTCCTGGCTCCTGCTGCTGTCAGCCAAATCTAGTGAAGAGGGAGCAGTGGGTGGGGCAGAGCCTCGATGTGTGTGCCTATAGATGCAAACTGCCTGGCTCAGTATGGAGCCTACACTAGTGCCCCTATAGCAAATGATTTGCTGTGGCGGCACTCAGAGAAGGGGAGGAACCAAAAGCGCCAGCGGGGGTCCCCAGAAGAGGATGTTTAGGGCTGCTCTGTGCTATACCATTGCATAACATGTTTTTATTAAAAAAAGAAAGCCTTAAGAATCACTTTAATTTTAGTGCAGGACAGTTTTATAAATCAGATGGTGGAAGACCCAAAAGAGAAAAATTCTCTGTTGGATGGATCTATTAATTTAAAACAACACGGAGATCACTACAAATGTGCATGTTAGAGACATTACATTTGCCGTAAGTCACAGGAAAGAAACATGTTGGTATGACAAGAACTCTCAATTTAAAAAAACGAACTTCAATAAACTGCGATCCTTACTGCATGACACTTAATGGAACCAAATATTTGCAACAGAAGAGAGCACACAAGGCAAGCAGGAGCGTTTAATGGTGAATTGAAACAAATACATTAGTCCTTGTGTTCCATTTGCTGACAAACATTAAAATAACAAAGCTAAAACCAATGTGACTACATTCTAGTGTTAAAAATGTGTAAATGAGAAACAAATGGCCTTTAAAACGTACAGAGTAGAAGGGACACCCTCAGCATTCCAGATTTACAAGAAATGCAACAAGAAATGCAAGGAAGCAGTACAAGAAACACATTGCTATAGCATGTAAAAGAAATTCCAAAGATTATTTCAAATCGATTAATTTTAAAATGATTGAGAAAAGCAGATAGGCACCATAATAGATATACATAAATGACAAGCCGACTTCCCCGCTGGCACTTACACATGTAGAAAGAATTGGCAGCAAATAAAATCTCAGGGAAAAAAAAAAAAGAGTGCCCCCCCTCAATCAATACTAGGCCCCTCGGGTCTGTGTTTTCACGTTTTTTTTTTTTTTAAAAGGACTGGCCAAAAACTGATGCTGTGTTTTTATTAATTGACTTTTTTTTGTTGAATAAGTAGAGGTATGTACCCCATATTCATTCACATAGGGGGGGCCCAAGATCTGATTCCAGATTCCGATAAGTCACCCCCCGCACCCCCACAACCAACGGGCCTGATATGGAATTTCAAATTTTTTTCATGCCAGCAATTTTGTTTTCATTTAGCTGTCAGCAGGGAAACCCACTGACATATGATGAGTCACTGTTGTTAAGGACACGTGTAGTGGCAGGCTTCCCAGCCCGCTCCTTAACAACCAGCTATTCAAATCGGTCAATCACTCCTAGTTCAGTTTTAGTCACCAAGCTGCAGGAATTCTGTTCTTGAATTAGAATGTGGTTATAAAAGTGGTTGTGAAGGCTGAAGGTTTTTTACCTTCATACGTTCTATGCATAAGGGTAAAAACCTTCAGGGTGCAGCTCCCCGCTCACCCCCCCCTAATACTTACCCGAGCCCGATCCCAATCCAGCAATGTGCACTAGAGCCGAGGATCTCCCGGTACTCTCTCTCCTAATTGACTGAGACAAAGCAGCGGAAGCCATTGTCAATCACAGCCAGTGACAGAGGCGGCACAGGATAAACAACCTGCTCTGGAAGCAAGGGGGATGGGGCGACAGGGACCCGAGAAGTGAAGGATCGAGGATGCTCTGTGCAATATCATTGCACAGAGCTAGTAACTATAATGTGTTTGTTATTTTAAAGAAAACAAAGGCTTTAGAACCACTTAAAGATGGGGGGTGGAGGACCTATGAGGATCGGTTATAAAAAACCCAAATAAGTTGTGGAGCAGTCCCTTTCAAACCCCTAAAAAAAATCAAACGTATTTTAAATTAATACAAAGACCACTAATCCTTACATGTGTATAGAGTTATAGAATGCAAACTATATACAGGCCTGTTAAAGTAATGTAAATATATAAAAATCAAAATAGTAGTTAATAATCAAAACACACAGCTAAGTTTATATTTCGGCATAGATACTGTGCGCCAGGGTGACTGCACTCCTGTGCATTCTGGCAAGGAGTGATTTGAGGAGTTTGGTGAGGAGGAACTCCAGTTTCCTTTAGGCTCCTTTCACATGGGCGGTGCACCAGAGGGAGTCCATTCTGCTCAGCGGGGATCTATCCACCGATTCCCATTTAGCAGGCGGATGACAGCTCAGTTTCCGCTCTGTGTGCAGAGACGGAGCTGTCAGATCCTCGCTTTCCTCTATGGGGAGATTGGATGAGAACGGACCGCCTGTCCATTCTCATCCAATCCAATCCTCCAGACGGATGGAAAATAGGGTTTGGTTTCCATCCGTCCAGATATCACGGACAGGATAGGATCGGATAGCAGCAGATGTCAGCGGAGATGTCTCCGCTGACATCCGTCGCTCCATAGGGATGCATGGAGCATCCGATCCGGTCCGTCTTAAAAACTGACAGGCGTATCGGATCGGAAAGCCCGTGTAAAAGGGGCCTTACAGAGCCCTGACCTTAACTATATGGAACACATTTGGGATGAATTGAAATGGTGATTGCAAGCTGGGATTTCTACATCAACATCAGTATCAGACCCCACTAATGCTGTTTTGGCTCAAGACACCAAAATCTTGTGGAAAGCCTTTCCTTTGAAGCTGTTATAGTAACTGGTTGGGTAGACTTGGGAGGAAAACTTAATTTTAAAACCCATGGATTTGGAATGGGGTGTCCAACAAGCTCATATATGTGTGATGGTCAGAGTTTAACAAACCTTTGGCCAAGTTTAGTGTTGGGTCCCTTACTTTTTAATATATTTATAAATGATATAACTATCTAACTATGTAACTATATATAGTGTACAGTATAGAGATCTTTCTCTTATAACAGGGGATGGTTTAGAGATTGTGAAAACTACAGCTGTCCACAAGATCCATATACCCATTCAGGGGCCAACCCCACCTACCACTGGACAAACATGATGCAGAAAGGCTTAAAAAAATAGCTCTTCTAGAACATTGAACGTAACAACATCTTGTGATTGTCTTCCTTTTTAAGAAGAAATACAAATTACATGCAATAAACATTTCTAAATTGATTGATGTACTTTTGCACATTACCAAAAAATTGTCAACTGCTTTGTTGGGAACTGGACTAATAATCAAGAATCAGTAATGCACTCACCAGTACTCACATTAGCATTGTTCTAAAACCGGGGTTTCCAAACGTTCTCATCAAAGGGCCTATTTATTGTCCTTCAGACTTCACGGGTGCCAGCAGAAGTGGAAATTTTCCTGGCATCAGTTGGAGTAAACATCACCACATTTTGTATTAAAGAGGTTGTAAACTCATTACATTTTTTTTTTCCCAACCTGAAAGAGAAATGATGCATACTAGCTCATTATGAAATACTTACCTTAGAACGAGCCCCCGTCGTGCCGCCCGCTTACCTGTATGACGGGCGACATGTTCATTAGCCCGTCTGCCGGGATCGCGGCATCCCGCCATCTGATTGGCCGGACCTGCGATTACGTCACTGCCGCACAGGCGGTCACGGCACGGGGCTCTGAAGGAACGGCACCAGTGGCCGTTCCTTCAGAGCGCATGCGCCAGTGATGTCACTGGCTGCATGTAAGGTAAATATCTCCTAAACGGTGCATGTTTAGGAGATATTTACAGTACCTATAGGTAAGCCTTATCATAGGCTTACCTATAGGTAAAAGTTGCAGAGGAGGGTTTACTTCCTCTTTAAGGGGAGGAATAGTGCCCCATCTTTGGTATCATTCGGAGGAATATTGCCCTATTGTTGGTTTCAACAGGAGAAATGGTGCCCCATTATTGTCAGTTGGCAGAATAGTGTCTCATATCAGTGGGAGGAATATTGCCCCAAGGGCAGGACAAGACAAGCTTTCGGCCCCCAGGCTGCAGTTTGGAGACCTCTGTTCTAGATTTTTCCAATGTTTACAAATGATTATAAACCTTATTAGATGCTGACATTTTGTCAAGTCCATCACCAGATTGGAATCAGATCTGGCTGCTATGTCTTGTTGTCACTATCATATCTGCCCATAAATACCCATTTACTGACGAGTGTCTACATTTTACAAGGTACATGTTCTTAGCCCATTCATTCCTTCCTCATGGGTGAGAAAACATGCATCTCTGTTATCATCCATCAAAAAACTTTGTTTTTACAAAGTAGAAGTCTTTGCCTTGAGCTATTCACAATTGTACCAGACAGGAATTCTCCCCAGGAAAAGTGTACCATACAATAACAGTTTATATTTGTTGTTGGCAGCGGTGATTTATGAATTTCATTCTAACAGTGTTTTCCTAATCGACTGTTGTGTGATTCCCTGACAACTGTTATTGGGCCTCAATTCCCCAGAAAGCCCTTTTCCAGGCGTGAGAAACTAGATGCTTTTTTTTAGTTTCAACATCCCCCCCCCCCCAGGCAGAATCTGAACGCTGTCAGGAAATAATCATTGCAAATATATCAGCTTTCCAGGCATCTCCAGCAGGTAAGGAGCCTTGTGTGTGCCCATCTCTGTAGGACTCTGATGGAAGAGGACAGGTGGAAGCAGGGAAAGCCACACAATGATTAGTCTCGAGGGAGTCAGTGCCTTTCACCGCTCCGTTCCTTATACTGACCAGCTGCACAGCTTTGATTTAATGTCTTTGTAGCAAAGATTTCTGTACAAAAAAAAAAAAAACTTTGTCTCGTCAGGACATCTTTCATTCACACGAAGGTGGCAGATTCTCAGAGCTTCATTTTATATTAATCATGCCCTGTGGCAGGTACGAAGCATGGGGCTTTGTTTGGTGCTGGCTGGAAGGGAGAGATGGACAGTGTGCAAATTGAGATGTGACTCTGGTACATGTTCCGCCAGATTGATCTTGATAAGCGAGCAGAGATGTTTGAAGTCATTTTGTAGCTGCATGTACTAATAAAACCCTTTTTAACACCTAGATTGGTCAAGCAGGGACAGGCTAATGCCAGCTGAAGGAACACTACTCCTTTTCTCTTTTGGACTCCAAAAAAATAATATATATATATATATTAGTATTGTAATGGGCATAAAGGGACAACATTAATGCTGACAAAGATATACACCTGCAGTATCTCACAAAGGTGAGTACACCCCTCACATTTTTGTAAATATTTTATTATATCTTTTCATGGGACAACACCGAAGAAATGACACTTTGCTAAAGTTTGCTACAATGTGAAGTAGTGAGTGCACAGCTTGTATAACAGTGTAAACTTCCTGTCCCCTCAAAAAACTCAACACACAGCAGCCATTAATGTCTAAACCACTGGCAACAAAAGTGAGTACACCCCTAAGTAAAATTTCCAAATAGGGCCCAATTAGCCATTTTCCCTCCCCGGTGTCATGTGATTTGTTAGTGTTACAAGGTCTCAGGTGTGAATGGGGAGCAGGTGTGTTAAATTTAATGTTATCGCTCTCACTCTCTCATACTGGTCACTGGAAGTTCAACATCGCACCTCATAGGAAAGAACTCTGAGGATCTGAAAAAAAGAATTGTTGCTCTACATAAAGATGGCCTAGGCTGTAAGAAGATTGCCAAGACCCTGAAACTGAACTGCAGCATGGTGGCAAAACAGCGGTTTAACAAGACAGGTTCCACTCAGAACAGGCCTCGCCATGGTCGACCAAAGAAATTGAGTGCACCTGCTCAGCGTCATATCCAGAGGTTGTCTTTGGGAAATAGACGTATGAGTCCTTCCAGCATTGCTGCAGAGGTTGAAGGGGTCGGGGGTCAGCCTTTCAGTGCTCAGACCATACACCGCACACTGCACCAAATTGGTCTGCATGGCTGTTGTCCCAGAAGGAAGCCTCTTCTAAAGATGATGCACAAGAAAGCCTGCAAACAGTTTGCTGAAGACAAGCAGACTAAGGACATAGATTACTGGAACCATGGCCTGTGGTCTGATGAGACCAAAATAAACATATTTGGTTCAGATTGTGTGAAGCGTGTATGGCAGCAACCAGGTGGGGAGTACAAAGACAAGTGTGTCTTGCCTACTGTCAAGCATGATGGTGGGAATGTCATGGTCTGGGGCTGCATGAGTGCTGCTAGCACTGGGGAGCTACAGTTTATTGAGGGAACCATGAATGCCAACATGTACTGTGACATACTAAAGCAGAGCATTATCTGCTCCCTTCGGACACTGGGCTGCAGGGCAGTATTCCAACATAACGACCTCAAACACACCTCCAAGACGACCACTGCCTTGCTAAAGAAGCTGAGGGTAAAGGTGATGGACTGGCCAAGTCTCCAGACCTAAACCCTATTGAGCATCTGTGGGGCATCCTGAAATGGAAGGTGGAGGAGCGCAAGGTCTCTAACATCCACCAGCTCCGTGATGTCATCATGGAGGAGTGGAAGAGGACTCCAGTGGCAACCTGTGAAGCTCTGGTGAACGCCATTCCCAAAAGGGTTAGGGCAGTGAAAATAATGGTGGCCACCAGTGTTGGAAGTAACTGCGTTTAAGTAAACGGTGTTACTTAACGCAGTTACTTTTCAGGGTAACGAGTAATCTATCAGATTACTCGTCCTATCCCTGTAATGCCGTTGCCGTTACTTTCGGCTGCGTTACTGCAATTACATCTACCGCCACTAGAGGCAGTAGATGTAATTGTATTCCCCCTCTCCTCTATGACCGCTGTCCGCGGTACTGGAGAGAAGAGGAGGAGACTCAGAACGGAGGAGTGAGTCACGAACGATCCTCTCGTGGTGGACGGGGGGACACAGCACAGCAACAGGCCAACAGGAAGCGCGCCATAGAGGGCAGGGCAGCGGATTGGCGAGCCGACTAGGCGGCAGGCACTGCAGTCAGAAGAATCAGTGCCACTGCCAGCCTGGCTGTTATATAATATAAAATAAAACATAGCCCAGGACTCCACCAGTGCCACCACCAGTGTTGCTCAACAATCAGCAAGAAGTCCACCACTGACTCCACCAACGCACAGCCCAGAAGAAGAGGAGAGAGGCTGAGGCACAGACATGCAGGCCTGAGGAGCCAGAGGGACCCGGACAACAGTGTGCCAGCCCAGGCCACACCACCACCACCAGCAAGTCCAGCACAGCAGGTACCAAAAAAAAAAAAAAACTCACAGTCAGTCACAGACAGTCAGGAGTCAGGTCTCAGACCCCCACCAGCCACCACACCACCAGCAGCGTGCCACACTCCCACCACCACTGTTCCACACCGCCACCACCAGCGTGCCACACCGCCACCACCAGTGTGCCACACTGCCACCACCAGTGTGCCACACCGCCACCACCAGTGTGCCACACCGCCACCACCAGTGTTTCACACCGCCACCACCAGTGTGCCACACCGCCACCACCAGTGTTCCACACCCCCACAACCAGTGTGCCACACCGCCACCACCAGTGTGCCACACCGCCACCACTAGTGTTTCTCACCGCCACCACCAGTTTGCCACACTGCCACCACCAGTGTTCCACACCGCCACCACCAGTGTTTCACACTGCCACCACCAGTGTGCCACACCGCCACCACCACCAGTGTGCCACACCGCCACCACCACCAGTTTGCCACACCACCAACAGGCAGCAGGTACCAAAAAACAAAACAAAATACAGTTACTCACAGTCAGGATGACTCAGGACTCAGACCCCCACAGTGTGCCACACCGCCACCACTATTAAAGATCTCATAGAACGTAATTGCATTATAGAATAGTAAAAAAAAGTCACAGTTACTTTGCTGAGTAACGAATTACTTTTTCAATGTGGTAACTGAGTCAGTAACTCAATTACTTTTTGGGAAAAGTAATTTGTAACTGTAACTAATTACTTTTTTAAAGTAAGATGACCAACACTGGTGGCCACACAAAATATTGACACTTTGGGCCCAATTAGGACATTTTCACTTAGGTGTGTACTCGCTTTTGTTGCCAGCGGTTTAGACATTTATGGCTGTGTTTTGAGTTATTTTGAGGGGACAGCAAATTTACACTGTTATACAAGCTGTACTCTCACTACTTTACATTGTAGCAAAGTGTCATTTCTTCAGTGTTGTCACATGAAAAGATATAATAAAATATTTACAAAAATGTGAGGGGTGTACTCACTTTTGTGAGATACTGTATGTTATACGTATTCAAAGAAATAGATAAGACCAGGTCTCTGCAATATAGCATACACAGAAGGAATGAATTACATAGACAATTGGCAAGTGTTCAAATTGCTGATGACAAATGAAATGAGACTCCTAATCACAGACTGTTCGCACGAATAAGTGCAAAATAGTATAGCAAAACCCATATAATTAGAGTGTAATTGGTTGAGAAGCTATGAAAAGCCAAATCAAGAGTGTTGTGTGCTGTTTTAAATATAAGAATATTTTGAAATTAGTAATACCCTTAGACACTGCAAATCACAATTGAGTACTGCAGCCTGATTACCTAAACACATAAGAGCCACTGTCCACAATCAAGAAGGAGCTGTGTCAAAGGGACCGCAAGTAGAAGATTTTACCTGCCAAAAACCCAGATTTTCAGAACATTTTTGGACCAATCTTTGTGGTCACAGAATAGTTTCTTGAAGCTTTTTATTAAACTCTGCTTTCCATTGTTTTAAGGTTGGCACCCCAGCTTGGATCCACGCCTAAGACGCCTTTTCTTTTTACCTAACTGGTATGACTTAATTAAAGTGAACCTCTGGTTTGAACAAGAACTTTTCTAATGTATAATGGCAGACCATTTGAGATCTTTAAAGTGATTGTAATGTCTAGTTTTTTTCCCGTTAAAAATAACAAACACATTATACTTACCTGCCCTGTGCAGTTGGTTTTGCACAGAGCAGCCCAGATCCTGCTCTTTTCGGATCCTTCTTCGGTGCTCCTGGCCCCTCCCTCCTGTTAGGTGCCCCCAAACCAAGCAGCTTGCTATGGGGGCATCTGAGTTGAGCCGCAGCTCCCTGTGTCCATTCAGATATGGAGCTGTGGCCTTGCCCCGCCCCTTTCTCTTCTCATTGGCTGATTGACTTTGATTGACAGCAGAGGGAGCCAGTGGCACTCCACTGCTGACTCAGCCAATGAGGAGGGGAGTCCCAGACAGCCGAGTCTCTTGTGCAACATTGCTGGATCTAGATGGGGCTCAGGTAAGTATGAAGGGGGCTGCTGCACACAGGTTTTTTATCTTACTGCATAAAATGCATTAAGATAAAAAAACCTTCTGCCTTTACAACTATTTTAACCACCTCAATACCGGACACTTTCACCCCCTGCCTGCCCAGATTATTTTGAGCTTTCAGTGCTCTCACACTTTGAATGACAATTACTCAGTCATGCAACACTGTACCCAAATGAAATCTTTATCATTTTTTTTTTTAGACAGATAGAGCTTTCTTTTGATGATATTTAACCACTTGCCTACTGGGCACTTAAACTCCCTTCCTGCCCAGGCCAATTTTCAGCTTTCAGTGCTGTCACACTTTGAATGACAACTGCACAGTCATGTAAAACTGTACCCACATACATTTTTTTACAATTTTCTTTACACAAATAGAGCTTTCTTTTGATGGTATTTAATCACCGCTGGGTTTTTTATTTTTTGCTAAAAAAAACTGCAAAATACCAAAAATGTTGATAACAAAAAAAGTTTTTCTTAGTTTCTGTCAGAAAATTTTGTAAATAAGTAACTTTTCTCCTTCACTGATGTGCACTTTTGAGGCTGCACTGATGGGCACTGATGAGGTGGCACTGAAGACCACTGATGGGGTGGGACTGATGAGGAGGCACTAATATGCAGCACTGAAGGGGAATGATGAGGTGGCATTGAAGGGCACTGATAGGCAGCACTGATAGGCCACACTGATGGTTACTGATAGGCGGCCATTATGGGCATGATAGGTGGCACAGATGCGCGGCACTGATGGGCACTCATTTGTGGCACTTATGGGCGGCACTGATTGGCACTAAAAGGCATCACTGATTGGCCTCACTGATGGGCACAGATTGACCTCACTGATGGGCACAGACTGGTGTCACTGATGGCCACAGAGGGGCATCACTGATGGGCACTGTTGGGGCTGCATTGTAATCAGGGCACTAATGATCAGTTCCCTGATTACCTATACATGTCTCCCCTGTGAGGAGATGCCACTGATCTACTCTCCTCTCCTCACGCTCTGTCTTTGTGAGGCGATGAGAGACGATAAACGGCATCTCCCTGTGTACATGTGATTGGCAATGATTGAACACAATAGTTTGTAAGATAGAGAGAATCAGCGCTCTAATCTTTAAAAGTGATGGACCACCCAATGATAAAAAGACTGAATGTATAAAACTCGAAGTATCAAAGGTTATACAAAAATTGATGATGGCGTGATGTAATAAGATCAATAAATATCCGTAGTGTGGTAAAAAAATTAAAAAACAGGTGTAATGAAATATAATAATGGTACTAAGTCACAGTGAATCTCCAACGTGTGATAGAAGAAAATACAATGATCAATCAGATAATCATGAATAAATAGAAAAAATACATGAAAAAATTTGTAAATAAATAAATATAGTGATGGGTGCAGAAGTGGTGATATAATATTAGACACCAATGGCTGGAAAATGTGACAGTGATTCAGCTTCTTAAAATAATTACAAAATCCGAAAGTGAAGAATATAGTGGAAATAATGATAAGAAGATTAGTAATATAAATCCAGAATAAATAATATATGTGGATATATTCATTAACCTAATATATACAAGTGCTGATATAAAACGTGAATAAATTAAGTGCTAGAAAGTCCATAAAAAGTTGATTGTAGTGAGTGAATAAAGTGCTCAATTGTCCATTTAAAAGATCAAGTGGCTTAAAAGATGAAGTAAAAATTCCAGTGACAGCCAGGTGCAGTGGTAGGTGAGCTAACAATCCAGCATTAAGTGTAATGGCCGCTCACCTCCATTCACACTCAAATGAGCGTTTAGGTACAATCTTTCACTTCTTGATCTTCTCCAATGGGTATAATACTTGTATATATCGACAATCTCCCAACCATATGTAGTGCTTCAAGATATATATATATATATGGGTCTCAGCAATAATATACTGTATACTCCTTTCCTTTTTGGGCGACATCCTCTTTTCACCACGGTATGTCATTCACTCATTCCGATTAAAATATAAGAGGGAAACTCTCATAGTGCAGTAAATCAGTGTATACTTTAATCAAAAATGCAGGTCACTTACAGTTAAGTATAGAACGATGCGTAGAGCTAACACAGAGCCGCTGATGCGGTAAACTCCAATACTTCCTGTCTCGGCCGTAGACCGGAAGTGACGTCCGTATGGCTTCTCCCTGACGCGTTGCGTCACAACCACGTGACTTCTACCCTTTGAAGAAGTTGGAGATTCACTGTGATTTATTAGCATTATTATATTTCATTACACCTGTTTTTTATTTTTTTACCACACTACGGATATTTATTGATCTTATTACATCACTCCATCATCAATTTTTTTATAACCTTTGATACAATCAGTCTTTTTATCATTGGGTGGTCCATCACTTTTAAGGATTAGAGCGCTGATTCTCTCTATCTTACAAACTATTGTGGTATGTGGTGACACTACTGAATTAGCTGCTCTATCCTTGGTGTTCCACTACATCTTTACTTATTTCTGTCATTTTATACGTCTTATACCTACTGGTAGCGCATAGGTTCACCCCTTCTAATGATTGAACACAGCTGATCACATGGGTAAAGAGCCGCTGTCGCGGCTTTGCTGAGATCGGGGTCACGCCATAACAGCCACGCTGCGCGTGATCTCACCTAAACTGGGCGCCATTATATAACGTCATCCCAAAACAAGAGCCGCCCCGCTCCGCCGTCATTTGTCTATAATGTGGGCAGGAGGCAGGTAAGCATTAGACCATTTTTACAGCTGAAAACTCTTCAAACGCAGTAGTTCTTGGGGGAGGGTGGGGGTTCCAGCCTGAAAATGCCCCTGCCAAAAAACGCTTATAACAGCCTATGTGTGCATAGAGCCATAGGATAACATGCTGGGGAGTTTACTGGCTGCGGCAAAAAAACATCAGATGTTCAAAACAGCAGCTGT
This sequence comes from Pelophylax lessonae, assembly GCF_965119305.1. Classification (NCBI taxonomy): domain Eukaryota; kingdom Metazoa; phylum Chordata; class Amphibia; order Anura; family Ranidae; genus Pelophylax; species Pelophylax lessonae. The sequence goes on along the minus strand of NC_138769.1, from coordinate 629,767,958 downwards.
AAAAATGCCCAGTCTGCAAGAGGCCTAAGTATTCCTATTTGTCTCACTCTCAAATCAATTGAAATCAAGTCAACACAGTTCAAAAAGTAAGTGGTGCAGCAGAAAACATTTACCCTTTTCGCAGCCACCGTTGTATGGAATATGTCAGCAGCAGCCAGGGTTTAACACAGTCTGCAAACTGACTCTGCTGTCAGATGCTGTCAGCTCTATAACTGCCCAATTGCTTCCACACATTTGTAAAAAAAAAAGAGTGCCCCCACTTTTCATGAGCTGAACCCAAAGATCTAAGACTTTTTCTATGTACACAAAAGGCCTATTTCTCTCAAATATTGTTCACAAATCTGTCTAAATCTGTGTTAGTGAGCACTTCCCCTTTGCCGAGATAATCCATCCACCTCACAGGTGTGGTATAACAAGATGCTGATTAGACAGCATGATTATTGCACAGGTGTGCCTTAGGCTGGCCACAATAAAAGGCCACTCTAAAATGTGCAGTTTTATCACACAGCACAATGTCACAGATGTCGCAAGTTTTAAGGGAGCGTGCAATTGGCATGCTGACTGCAGGAATGTCCACCAGAGCTGTTGCCCATGAATTGAATGTTAATTTCTCTACCATAAGTCGTCTCCAAAGGCATTTCAGAGAATATGGCAGTACATCCAACCAACCTCACAACCACAGGCCTCGTGTATCCACACCAGCCCAGAAACCCCACATCCAGCATCTTCACCTCCAAGATCATTTGAGACCAGCGACCCGGACAGCTGCTGCAACATTTGGTTTGCATAACCAAAGACTTTCTGCAGAAACTGTCAGAAACCATCTCAGGGAAGCTCATCTGCATGCTCGTCGTCCTCATCGGGGTCTCGACCTGACTGCAGTTCGTCCTCGTAACTGACTTGAGGGGGCAAATGCTCACATTCGATGGCATCTGGCACTTTGGAGAGGTGTTCTCTGCACAGATGAATCCTGGTTTTTACTGTACAGGGCAGATGGCAGACAGCGTGTATGGTGTTGTGTGGGTAAGCAGTTTGCTGATGTCAACGTTGTAGATCGAGTGGCCCATGGTGGCAGTGGGGTTATGGTTTCATACCTCCCAACTTTCAAACTTGAGAATGAGGGACACTTGAGGGGGGTAGAAGCGTGTGACCTGCGGCGAAGCGTGCTGCAGCAAAAAAATAAAGGCGTGGCCAAACAAAAGCGTGGGAGGGGCTTAAGGGCATGGTTAAACAAAAACCAGGCTTCAGGTATGTGCTGGGAGGGGACGCATTGGGAGGTAAAGGACTTGTGCTAGAATGTGGGGTAGAGTGGGGGATAGATATATACTAGGGGTGTGCTTTGGGAGGGGAGAGGGCTTATGCTAGAAGGCAAGGGGGTTAATTATGTGCTGGGGGGGGCCTTTGGGAGAGGAGGGGACTTGTGCTAGAAGGTGGGGCAGAGGAGATGATTGGATAAATGTTGGGGGGAACTTTGGAAAGGGAGGGGGACGCAGAATTGTACTGGGGGGTCAGATACGTCCCGGGGGGCACACATTTTTAAAAAAACAGAAAAACGAAACTGTTTAATACTGGTCCCTGCTGTCTGTCTCCATCCCAAATTGTTCTGGCTCCGGTTGTAGGGTGGTGGCGCCAAGCACTGGGGTATTGGCGATGCTGCAGGGGCTACTACATGGGGTGCTAAAGGGTAAGGAGTCATCCCTGGAGCAGCAGAGGTTAGGCTGGGAGGAGCAGAAGACCCAGTCCTCTGGATCCCGCTCCAGTGGATGATGCCCGGCACCACCTCCTCCATGCTTGGCCCCATGCTTAGTGACCTTGTAAGGTGGATCAGAGGCAGGGACACCCTCATCAGAGGAAGGGACTCCCCTGGGTGCAGGTGGCACGCCCCCTCCAACCTTCCCCCACCCTGGCCTTGCTGGAAGTGCTCCTGTCCCTGGTCACAGCTGGGTGCTATCACTTAACAATTGACCTGTCAGGACCCAGAGAATAGATCAGCAAGTTGCGCACGATGAGCAGACCCCATCTAGGGGGAGCAGGGCAGTCAGCATGCATGCATAATGTCTCACCAGGGTCTCAGCTCTCTATAGATCCCCACGCAGGCAGCACACACCAAAAGCTCCCTTCCCATCCTCTGCTGTGTATGTGCAGGAAGTTGGGCTTGGGGGCGTGGCTGACTGCGCTGAGCCAATCCACTCCCGGGAACCCAGCTTGCTGACAGCTCCCTGCTGTCACTGAGAGAAGAGTGACAAAGGCTAGGGTACAGCGCTGTTGCTCGGGTGGCACTGCAACTGACAAAGGGAGGCATCAGAGAGAAGGTACATGGGGGGGACCAGGGAGAGAAGGGAGCAGGAGCAGCCACTGGGGATACACCGTGTATGTGATACCACATACCACCATCCAGTCTCTGTATTGCAACCGACATCTCTCAAAAATGACAGGCAGTCGGCAGGGAGAGGTCAGCTGCAATACCGAGACAGGTCGGACTGCACACTCATATTAGGCTTCTGAACTCCCTGAACAGATAGGAGATATGGATGGTAGTGCAGAGCAGGGAGGCTGTTGAAGGAGCCGTGGGAGAGCTGCTCTGCTTTCACTTTCAATTACAGAAGGCTAAGCAGGGGGCTTGGCACCTTTTTCCTGGCCAGCAATGTACAGATTCCTCATTCTCTATGCACTTGTTGCATGACAAAGGGGGCGGGTGTTGGTAGCAGTCCCGTCCATCCTTGACATCACATCTTGGATTTGACAGGTGCAGTCTCTCTTTGAAGCTGCACAATGCACACTCAGCCAACTTTCTTGCCAATCCCTGGCTCTGCTGCATGTACACACTGCTGCAAGTCCTTCTGAGCTAGAAGTTAGGATATAATCAACAGAATAATACGGGACAAAGCCTCTAAACAGCGGGACAGAGGTGTAAATGCGGGAAAGTCCCGCCCAATCTGGGACTGTTGGGAGGTATGTAGTATGTTATGGACAACGAACGCAGGTGCATTTTATTGATAGCATTTTGAATGTACAGAGATACCGTGAGGAGATCCTGAGGCCCATTGTTGTGCCATTCATCCACGACCACCACCTCATGTTGCAGCATGATAATGATCTGTACACCATTCCTGGAAGCTGAAAACATCCCAGTTCTTGCATGGCCAGCATACTCACCGGACATCTCACCCATTGAGCATGTTTGGAATGGTCTGGATTGGCGTATAGGACAGCGTGTTCCAGGTCCCGCCAATATCCAGCAACTTCACACAGCCATTGAAGAGGAGTGGACCAACATTCCACAGGCCACAATCAACAACCTGATGAACTCTATGCGAAGGAGTTGTGTTGCACTGCGTGAGGCAAATGGTGGTCACACCAGATACTGACTGGTTTCCAGCCCCCCCCCCCCCCCCAATACAATAAAAATGCACATTTTTGAGTGGCCTTTATTGTGACGAGCCTGAGGCACACCTGGGCAATAATCATGCTGTCTAATCAGCATCTTGATATGCCACACCTGTGAGTTGGGTGGATTATCTCGGCAAAGGAGAAGTGCTCACTAACACAGATTTAGACAGATTTGTGAACAATATTTGAGAGATATACTCCTTTTGTGTGCATAGAAAAAATCTTAGATCTTTGAGTTCAGCTCTTGAAAAATGGGGGCAAAAACAAATGTTGCTTTTACAATTTTTTTTAGTGTAGTTACACTCAAGCATTAAAATCCCCCAAGAATTTCAGCCCATAAATACGGGTATAACAGGTAACATGGTGCAAAAGGTAGAGTTAGCTTTTAAAACTGCATCAAGGTTATTCTTTGTGATCCATTTAGAAATACAGATACAAATAGTGCTTAGAAAATCATATTTAATAAAAGCACCATACCACTAACAATGGCGTGCCAGCTATTAGTTGGATATAATCACAGCTCAAAAGGAATCAGTTTTTTAGGTGTTTAAAGTTGCTGTTCTTTTTTACTCTTCTGAAACCGAGAAACAAACCTCTTGCAGAAAAGCATTTTAAAATTGTCAGTACATAACATTGTTTAGCGCTCTCTCCCAAATTTCTAGCAGTCTGCTGAGATCTAGAAGTTTAGTATTCTTGTCATACTCAGTTATCGTGCCCAGCGCTGGGAACTCGCCAGCCCTGTCATGTGATGCTCTCAAGAGAAAGATTAAACTCTTCTTCCAAATGGGTAATTGAATATCTGCTGGAGTCCCATCAGCTCGTTTTTGTGCCATGAATATGCTTGTCCTAGGCAGCTCGCTGTGATACTAGAATTCATCTTCCCCGTATATATTTATGGCCGAATCATGAGCCCCTTGCCAGCTCCATTGTGTGGTGTCCTTTCTTGCGTCTGACGTGTAAACAATTAATGCAGATGTTCCTCATGCAAAGACCTTATTTGTTGGCCGCCTTCTATTTATCTGTCATGTGTATAAATCAATATAATCCTTTTAGTGCTGCAGATGCCAGTAAAGCATGCAATATACATTTTCTGTCTTGTGTTGAAGGTTATAGTTGCATCCTTTTCCTGGCCTTGGCTCCAGAAATAGTACGGCTCTGTTTAATCAGTTTATTGTGATCGCTCATACACAGAGTAGAATATTGAGAGGGTTGTATAGATTTAAAGGAAAAAACTCTGTTTTCCATAATCCTCTGTGTACACTTTATCGCAGTGATCTGGACATTTTCCAATATCACTAATGTAGTTTCATTATACTGCCTTTAGCTTGTTTGAAATCTTGTTTACTGAAACTTGGTCCTGTAATACTTTTTCTAAGGGGTGTCAAACTCAATTTAATCGCGGGCTGCATCCGTTTTATGGTTGTCCTCAAAGGGCCAGTTGTATCTGTAAGACTAGATGTCCAGAGCACTCCATTTCCCCCCTTGACTAGATGTCAAGAGCCCCCTAACATCAAAAGTCAAGTAGCCCCCCCCCCCACAGCCCTTAGATCATAGTGCACCCCCTGTTGGGAAGAAGCTGGGGGCAGAGCTGAGAAGAAGAAACTTGGTCCTGTAATACCATATCAGTTTTATGGTTGTCCTCAAAGGGCCAGTTGTATCTGTAAGACTAGATCCCCAGAGCACTTCACTCCCCTCTTCATTAGATGTCAAGCGCCCCCTACCATCAAAAGTCAAGAACCATCCCCCCCCCCTGCCCTTACATCACAGTGCACCCTCTGTTGTCAAAAATCTGGGGGCAGAGCTGAGAAGAAGAGAGGAGTGCAGGGTCTGGAGGAGTACCAGAGGAGGGCTGGAGTCAGCTGCCGGAGGCTCCTGATTATTGAGAAAAGGGGGTGCTGCAGAGAACTGCAGGATCTTCTAGGGGTGATATGTCTTCATCTCTGCTGCCAACTACCTTGACAAGGTGGGGTGGAGACGAGGGTGGTGCTGCAGGAGAGGGGCAGTGGCCACATGAAATGGTCTGGCGGGCGGAATAGGGCTTGCGGGACTTGTGTTTGACACATGTGGTGTACACAATGACAGTTGTGAGACTTTGTATATTTAACCACTTAACGACCGCCTACCGCAGATTTACTGCAGCAGGCAGCCACTCCTGGGCAAAGCGACGTAGGTCTATGTCGCTCGCTCTCAGATGGGTAGGGGGGCGAGCGCGCGTCAGCGGGAAAGCCAGTGCGTGTGTCAGGTGGCTCCGATTGCTGCCTGACACCCGCGATTGTTCCCCGCTGAGAGAGAAAGACGGTCAGCTGTTGTAAACACAGCCGACCGTCCTTCTCCCTGAAATGATCATAGAGATCATGTGATCCTTCTATATAGGATTGCGTGTCTCTATGGTCATTTCAGATGCCACGTCCAGTTAGAATCACTCCCCTAGGCTCACATTTAACCCCTTGATCACCCATAGTGTTAACCCCTCCCCTGCCAGTGTCATTATTACAGTAACAGTGCATATTTTTAGCACTGATTACTAGTAGTAGTAATGTCACTGGTCCCCCTAAAAGTTTCAAAAATGTAAGTCAGGGGTCTGATCTGTCTGCTGCAATGTCGCAGTCCCGCAAAAAATCGCAGATTGCTGCCATTACTAGTAAAAAAAAAACAATAAAAATGACAAATCTTTCCCGTAGTTAGTAGACGCGATAATTTTTGCACAAACCAATCAAAATATGCTTTTTCCATTTTTTTTTTAACCAAAAATATGTAGCAGAAAAAAAATTGGCCTAAAATGTTAAAACATTTTGATTTTCAATTTTTTTTTTTTTTTTTTTTAGAGAATGTTATATAGCATGCATATAGCATAGAATGTGAAAAGTATTGTCTTTTTTTTTCAAAATTGTCGCTATTTTTTTGTTTATAGCGCAAAACATAAAAATCACACAGGGAATCAAATACCACCAAAAGAAAGCTCTATTTGTGGGAAAAAAAGGACATAAATTTTGTTTGGATACAGTGTCGCACGACCGCGCAATTGTCCGGTAAAGTAACGCAGTGCCGAATCGCAAAGTAGGACCTGGTCATTAAGGGGCAAATCCTTCTGGGCTTAAAGTGGTTAAAAGAGGCAAGAATGGGAATAAATGCAATCACAGAAAACAGAAAAATATAATGAAATGGGGCCATGAAAGACTAAGCCTGCATTCACATTGGAGCAACTTGTCATGCAGTTTGACAGGTCAAATTGCATGACAAGTCGCACCCTATTGGCAGCAATCAAACTGTTCAAATTGGTGTGATTCTGACTTTGCGGTGCCACATCGATTTGAAAAAGTAGTCCCTGCACTACTTTTGGCGATTTTGGGTCCGACTTGCATAGACATCTGTGCATGAAGAGGCACAGTAGTCTTCCAAGTCACACCCGAAGTTGCACTGACGATTTCAGATGAAGTCACATGATTTCAAAGTCGCAGTCAATGTGAACAAGGGGTAATAGGGGAACCTTTTCGAGAGGAACAAAAAGGTTCCAAAAAAATAAATAGATTATACTAACCAGAACTGTATTGTATTATGTTATATCTATATCTGGGTTTACACTTTAGTGTAAACTGCCATAAAAAATAAAAACAAATGGGCTTGCAACGTTTTGCCATGGTGTGCAAGTATACAAAGCATTAGTGCACATTATGGCCGCCTTACCCTCCAGTGTTGCAGTGTCTTCCCTGCTCTCCATCACCGGTGCTTCCATCTTTACCCAGCTTTCTTTGGGTTTGGAATCTTTGACCAACTTGATTGGCGGGGCTGGAATGATGTAAGGCCCATGCATATACATAGGAGTTCCTTCCTCCCAACACAAAATCGGGCCCAGACTTTACCTTGAGCTGCGCATGTGCGGCTAAGGCCCCTTTCACACTTGTGCGACTTGTCCTGCGATTTGGGACTGCAAAGTCGCATGACAAGTCGTACTCCATGATTTTCAATGAGTAATGTTCATATCTTTAGTACTTCAAGTCGCAAGGACTTCAAAGTAGTCCCTACACTACTTTGGGCCAATGCGTAAAAAATAAAATTGGGGCAAAATCACAGAAAAATTGCGTGACTTATAGGTCACACAAGTGTGAAAGGGGCCTTAGTGTACACTCAGAAAGAAAATATACTGACAGGCATTTATGGATTAAGCAATTATGACAGAAAAGACATACAGACACTCGTCTTCTGTCATGAAAACTGCAGCTTTCCATCTTCTCAACTACTTCAGTACCCAAGGAAGGCATTCCTAGCAATCGTGTTGTCTGTGATGTACCTCTATTGTCAAGGCATCATCACCTGCAATGGCAGATTTTTGTGCTTAGGCCTCGTAGGCTTTGCCAATAAGGAAAGCACCCAGGGCTATAGTCCATAAACATCTGTTTATTCTGAGTGTTATAGAAATATATACAGTATATATTGTATATATATATATCAAAGAAGGATACAGTCTCCAATATGCAAATTCCTTTTACTTCAAGGTAGTTTCTTCACAAAATTACAAACAATATAGGTAATTATTTGGGTATTTAGATGTAATCTTGTGCAGTAAACAATCACTGACAGCTAGATGAAGTGCAGGGATGCTTGAAAATGTACAGTCTGTAAGCTACATTGTTTGTAACTTTGTAAAGAAGCTACCTTGAGCCCCTGTTCACATTGATTGCGGATTTGAAATTGTGCGACTTCATGTGAAATCGCACAATTTCACACAGCTCAATGCGACTTCGAGTGCCAGTTTGAAAACATATGTGCAGCTTCATGCATGTGCTACTTTTTCAAATCGGTGAGGCACTGCTAAGTCGTCGTTGCGCCAATTTGAACAGTGTGATCAAATCACTTGACAAGTCGCTTCAATGTAGGGGGCTGAAGTAAAAGGAATTTTCAAATTGGAGATTGTATCCCTCTTCTTTGATACCTTTATTGGTGGATGATGGGGACCCCATTGTTGATACATCTCCATGTGTTGGACTTACAGTGCCCTGAAAAAGTATTCATACCCCTTGAAATCTTCCACATTTTGTCATGTTACAACCAAAAACGTAAATGTATTTTATTGGGGTTTTATGTGATAGACCAACACAAATTGGCACATAATAGTGAAGTGGAAGGAAAATGATAAATGGTTTTCAAATTGTCTTACAAATAAATATGTGAAAAGTGTGGGGTGCATTTGGATTCAGCCCCCCTGAGTCAATACTTTGTAGAACCATCTTTCGCTGCAATTACAGCTGCAAGTCTTTTTGGGTATGTTGTCAGAATATTTATACTGCTCTGAATATAACAGTGTCTATTTATGTCAATAAGCAAAGATCTGTAAGGTAGGAGAATCTCCACTTATTTCCACAAATCAATATGTAGCAAATTCTTTTTAATCGATTAATTTCTTTTTAAAAGCATATACCAATCTTAGTGAAAACAGTCTACAGTAGGGAATATATAAGAATATTTATTCACAAGACATGTATTCACAATAAATGATCAGACTTGATAAAACAAAGAGATAACTTTACATAAAATACAAACTTAAAAACGATAAATGCAATGTGATGTGTAAAAATAAAGCAAGATTACTTTTTTCCCAGATGTAGTAGCATAAACCGTAGATAATTGTACTATATAATCAGACCACAATTGTCTGCGAATTGCGCAGCCGACAGTCACTCCACTGCAGATGGAGTGAGAATAGGCCATGCAAAACGTGAGACTAATACGCCAATATGCGCTAAATCTGATATTAATAAAAATGTATAAAAACAAAAATCAGTTTATAGAGAAAAATCTACATGGTACATACGGCTGGGACTGTAATCTCGTTACCCTTTAGCATGAAATGTAAAACATGGAAGGAAATAAACAATTGTAATTAATAATCAAATAAACAGCAAGGTATATTTACCACACTTAAGATGGCTGCTAGCTTAAAATGGTTGTTACCAGAGTCCTTAAGATGGCTGCCTTCTCAAAATGGTGGCCAGTTAGGGAGGAGTTTCGTTTGGCGTCCTTCAAAGTTTCAGATAAATGATGGAGCAAAATGGAGTATGTATAGATGAGTATATGTATGGATGTGAGTAGCATGTGTGTTGTAAGTGTAATGAGTGTTGTCGTAATGTGTGTCTCTCACATCTGGGGTTCCCTTTTTATATTGTATTGAACAAAAGGGCTGTAAAATTACCATAAGTCGAACCCAGAAGGAGTAACTTTATCCCCATTGGTTGGGTTAACTTATCCATTAACTGGTGAGGTCATTGGGCGACTCCTCTTGGTTGTCCAGTATATTGGATATTAAAGCTATATGATTTCTCCATTTAAGAATATCATAAAAACAACATAAAAATCTATCCATACTCTCATCTATTACATGTCCACCTAATATCTCCATATGTATCTAGGTAAGGATTGGATCTGGTAACACCATTTAAAAATATATTATTTATATATATATATATATATATATTGGAAATTACTTTTCAACCTAAGACTTCAATCGGTAGCAGTCAGTCACCAAAGATGGCAGTATTGTATTGCTCTTAGATTCAGTATATAGCAATATAACAAATAAACTTTGAACCTTATATTGACAAAGAGCCTATAATCCCAGACCTTCTAGACTAGACTTCTGGCAAGGTCAGAAAAGTTTTATGATACTTTACCATTTACAATTTACAAAGGTTTACTGAAGCCTTACTAAACATGAAGTGATCAATATCAGTAAAACTAGAATTTAGCAAGAATGACACAACTATAATATATAAAGTTTTCCTACATATCTATGTATGTTATTCATATATATATACTTCATTGTTAATATTCTCTTTAATATGATTATAATTTATTTGTAAATCTTCTTTTTAAATGGGTTTAAACACAGAATACTTGACTAGTGTTTATGATCACCACACAAACAAGATTATCCTGGTATAGCGTCAGCTAGACTTTATCTAAAGAAAGTTAAACAGACTATTTATATATTACCTTAGGTCAACACAGCATGTCTGTTGAAACTTTTTAAGAATCTCCTGAATAGGCATATTGCTTAGAAGGAGATTTGAACTTTCAGTGACCTTCTACAACATGGACGCCACTGCTCAAAATTTCTATATAAAACAGAATATGACATATTTCCATTTTTCTTTTATTTAATCTCCCCAATAATCTTGACAATGTCTCTACCAGCTTTGAACATCTAGAGTGAAATTTTTGCCCATTCTTCTTTGCAAACAGCAATTTTCAAGTCTTGCCACAGATTCCCAATTGGATTTAGGTCTGGACTTTGGCTGGGCCATTCTAACACATGAATATGCTTTGATCTAAACCATTCCATTGTAGCTCTGGTTGTATGTTTAGGGTTGTTGTCCTGCTGGAAGGAGAACCTCCGGCCCAGTCTTAAGTCTTTTGCAGACTCTAGCAGGTTTTCCCTTTAGTATTGCTCTACATTTGGCTCCATCCATCTTCCCATCAACTTGACAACATGACAAAATGTGGAAAATTTCAAGAGGTATGAATACATTTTTCAGGGCACTGTAGACACGGGAGGAGGGACTCACCTTTGATCTCTCTCTATTTCTCTCCCTCTCTTTATAAATATATATATATATATATATATATATATATATATATATATATATATATATATATATAACATTTGTATTTGTTCTTTCTTAAAAGTGGATGTAAACCCTACTCATGAAATCTGATCTCTGGCACAATCTGGCACATATAGTATTTACCTATCTCTCTCCAAAGCTCCCGTCCCGTGTCTTTCTGCTGCTCCGTTCCCCTGTTATCAGCATGATAACCTCTGACAAGTTCTCTGACACAGGAGATAAAGGCAGCTAAAAAATTTGTGTCGGGGAAGGGACTTAGAGACAGATAAGCAGAGAGCTTGTCTATTCACAGCACAGCTCTGCAAGTTTCTTTGTTCCTCTGCCTATGTGGAAGGGGTGTGTGTGCCTTTCCTCCAATCATCTCACAAAGTGTATGCCAAGACTCCCCTCCCACTGCTCAATGAGGAAACAAAATTTGTAACACAATGTGAACTTTCTAAACAGTGTAGATGGCTGAAGACAGCAGATATGCAAGTAAAACTTATGTAGGAGGATTGGTTTCATCTCTGTGTATCATATGAGGCTGTTCACTTCACTGGGTATAGGAGAGGGTTTCCATCCACTTTAAATTGGAGCTATATGTGTTTTTGTCGATTTTGTGTACACTAACTCACATTTTATATTTTTTAGGTGTCTTCTATTAACTATAACATCTATATTTCACACAAAAAATGGTGCTTCCATGACCCATAGAGCTGCAAGTGATACATATGAAACATTCAGATTTAGTATTCTGTCTGACTAAAATTACAATTTATTTCATTTTAAAGAATTTTTTTTTAGCAAGGAACTTAAAAAAAAAATTAAATTCTACTGTATTCTGAGGGTTGTTTTTTGTGTTATACATGTATGCAGCTACTTTTCGGTCTGTGTAAGGACCACTTTATTACGCCTATTGTTTATGGACGACACAAAATACTAATTTTATCATATCAAGAGAACTGAATAAATTTGTTAAACAATGTGAAAATCTCTCAAAGAAATCCATTAGAGAGCACTTACATGAGGTGAAGAATTAACAAGTCTCATTATTGCATATGCTGCCAAAGAGCGTTTTTGAGGTAATAAATTGTTGGAACACTTGCCAATTTTCCAAATTGCAGTTCAAAAAATAGGCATTTACATTGATAACAGACTATCCAGCATGTGCGTACAGGTCTAATCTATTTAGCACATTTCCATCACTTTATTATGTATAAATGCCCTTACATTAAAAGAAGACTCATTACATCTATACCCAGCATTGTTCTCTGACTGTGGGACCATCAACATAGGATCATTCTAACCAAGAAATACAATATAGACAAGGACTGCAATATGGGTAGGGGCCCTGTATCAGATCACAACAATGCAGCCTGGAAAGCTAAAGTGATAAAAATGATCTTATATATCCGGAAGGCCTACAATGCCAAGTAACACCTTCTACTAAACTTTGGCCAGGATACTGGAGCTCTTTCTGTTTAGTGCAGCACATACTTATATATCAGACTTAGTTTTCCCTCCTCCTGACAGGTCCACACGTATGCCTGGAACACACGATAAAATTATCGGACGAATGATCGTCCATGTTTTCCGCATGCTAGTCTCATATCGTCTCGCGCTAGTCTGATAGTCTCATATCATATAAAAAATGAAGAGTTTACTAAAGTTACAAAAATTCTAATACAACAGAATAAAAATTCGGAAGTGATGTAATGTGTTGTAGTGTATTTGTATTGTATTTTTGAACGACAACTGTACTGATTAAACGAAAATTGTACTGATTAAACAAAAATCGTACAATCTGGTATCGTATGAGATACATTTTCTTGCTTGTCCCATCTGATAATTTCACATGAATTGTCATGATCGGCTCTCGAAGGCTGTGTACTAAGGATCAGATTATCGTACGAATGCTTTGATAGTGGTACATTTCATACAATTTTCTGTTCGTGTGTACGGGTCATTAGTGTTGATGCTCCTTCACCACTTCTGCCATCTTCTCCAGCACTTCTACGGCACTCGTGTCTTTATCCTCACCCATTTGGAAACCATTGATAATGGAGTTACATTATCTTGAAATCATGCTCCAATCTCTGTATCTTATAGATGCTAAAATTTTACCAAGTGTGTACATTGCACTAAACTGCAGACAATACATACATCGTTTCTTTCACCAACAAACTTTACCTGCTGGCACTTTTTTTTTTTTAACTCTAGCTCCACTTTAAAGGTATAACTCAGTCAAATAGTCAACTTGAGGCACAACCCCTTTCTGGCTCTAATTTCCATCTTGGCATGCATCATCTTCCACTACAAACAAATGTGCCATTATTCTTACCTGATAAAGTGTAAGAGGGAGGTTTTTAACTCCACAGAAACATGTGACAAGAGAATTCAGTTCTCTGCAGTTGCAGTAAAAAGTCTGTGAACCCAGCTTCACGGCAATGTATAACATGGTAAGCTAAGCAGACTTACAGTAATCTAGATAATCTTAGTGCAATGACTGATTTTTCCTGTTGCTTGGAATTTTTCTTTAAAGTATAAAGTATCTTTTTGGACTGAATAAAATTATGTAGCATAAAAAGCATTAAAATTATATTACAAGAGCAAGAAGGCAGCAAAGGTGGGAGGTGTCCAGGAGAACATTGGCTCTTTACCAACAATTTATACTCTTTTGATATCAGCATTTTGGGGTCGCGGACACAGCATTTTTTTTATCTTGGCAGCATCTCTCCGGCAGTGCCACCATGGCATTATATGCATCCTGGTGTCAGTCTAGCTATGATGGCATGGCAGTGGTAATAGTAATGGTCATAGGTCAATGGTAATGGTCTTGTAGAATGGCACTGATTACATGGCATCTTGTAAAATAGTTTGACTTTCATTAAAGGAGTTGTAAAGTCAGGAAGGTTTTTTTTAATCTTATTGCATTCTATGCATTAAGATAAAATGCCTTCTGTGTGTAGCAGCCCCCCCAGCACCCCCTAATACTTACCTGAGGTCCCTCTCTTTCTGGCGATGTTCACAAGTCCCTCAGCCATCCTGGGACTCTGCCTCCTAATTGGCTGAGATACAGCAGTGCCATTGGGGGGGGGGGGGGGGGGCGGCGAACGGCACCTCCGTGTCTGAATGGACATACGAAACTGCAGCTCGGTTCGGGTGCCCCCATAGCAAGCTGCTTGCTGTGGGGGCACTCGATAGGAGGGAGGGGCCAAGAGCAGGGAAGAGGGACCCAACAAGAGAAGGATCCGGACTGCTCTGTGCCAAACCAACTGCACAGAGGAGGGAAGTATGTTTGTTTTTTTTTTTGTTTTTTTTTTAATTGAGATTTTACAATCACTTTAACATGATGCAGAACCTGCTTAGTGGAACCCAACATTTTTTCTTTTAATAAAGACGAGAAAGGCCAGAATCTCAGCCTAACTTTATTGCTGTCTATATTGCAGTTTGGGATATTTCCCTTTCACATTTTATGAGGTCAGCAGTGAGTAAGTTCAACGAAATCTGCTAAGGGGAAGGGGGCATAGATAATTTTTTTTAAACTTTACAGTTCAATAATAAGGCCGTAACATTCAGTTGTCAGGAGGAATTACACTGTCCTACTATGAAAGCCATTATGATTTTTTCCTGGGCCTATCTGTAGAAAACTGAAGAAATGGATGATTTCATACCAAAACACTTCATACAAACACATTCATTTAAACTTGTTGAGCCCTTGGTCACACCAGTGCCATATCAGGTACAACATGTGATTTACAAATCGTACCTGAAGTAGCATCTAATGTGTTTCTATGGCAGTGTCTTAACCACTTGCCTACTGGGCACTTAAACCCCCCTCCTGCCTAGGCCAATTTTCAGCTTTCAGTGCTATCGCACTTTGAATGACAATTGCGCGGTCATGCAACACTGTACCCAAATTAAATTTTTATCATTTTTTTCAAACAAATAGAGCTTCACTTTGGTGGTATTTAATCACTACTGGGGTTTTTATTTTTTGCTGAACAAACAAAAAAGACCGAAAATTATGAAAAAACAAAAAACTGTTTTTATAGTTTGTTATAAAATTTTGCAAACAGGTAATTTTTCTCCTTCATTGATGTGCACTGATGAGGTGGCACTGATGGGCCCTGATAGGCACTGGTAGGCTGCACTGATGGGCACTGAGGCCGCACTGTTGGGCACTGATAGGCTGCACAGTGGGGCACTGATAGGCTGTACTGATGGGCACTAATTGGCGACACTGATGGGCACTAATAAGGGGGCACTGATGGGTGGCACTGATGGGCTATGATGGGCAGCACTGAAGGGCACTGGTAGGTGGCGCTGAAGGGCACTAATAGGCTGCACTCATGGGCACTGACAGGCACTAATAGGTGGCACTGATGGGCAATGGTAGGGGACACATGATGGGCGCTGATAGGTGGCACTTGTAGGTGGCTATGGTGGGCACTGGTAGGTGGCACTAGTGGGAACTGGCAGATGGCACTGGTGGGTACTGGTAGGTGGTGCTGGTGGGTGACACTGGTGGTCTCTGATCTGTGATCAGGTGAGTCTCATGGACTCGCCGATCCCAGAGCGAGCCAGGCGCGCTCCGTAGGTAGCGCGCAGGCCGCTCGTTGCCGAGAGGACGTCAATGTATGCCCTCCCAGCAATTCAGGTCCCTGCTGTAGCCATCATTCTGCTGTAGCGTGGACGTCAAGTAGTTAATATATACGATTTCAAGTAGTATGATTTGAGAAGTAGTTCATGTATTACCTTTTCAGGCGTTCGGCACAATTTCACTGCCATAGACTATAATGTAAATCGTGCTTCAAATCGTATCTGTGTCTATATCAGCACTACTTGAGCCTGAAAGAAGTTAAACATTAACCCCTTGCTAGTTAAACTTTTGCTCATAACATCACTGTTCCTCCCTGTGACATGGACAGCCTCTCTCACTGAAATAGCACTGAAGTCATATTAAATCATTACAAATCTCACAGAAGTAGTGCTGAAGTAATATTAAATCGTGGTTGAAGTCGGGCTTGAAATCGCACCACTTTAAATCATACCCGGGGTGACCGCAGGCTTCTATGAAAAAAATGTCATAGATGAATGTCTTGTAAAAACTGACCCAAAAATGAACCATCATACACATGTGCCTTTCTTGTGCTAGGAAGCATCATTTTATTATCTGGAACCTTTGCATGTGCATTGTAGCCACTTGCCAACCACCCACTGCAGATATACTGCGGCAGGCTGGCTTGACTGCGCGAACTACCGTACCTGTACTGCGGTTCACGGTAGTCCTCCTGGGGGCTGGTGCCCGCCCCCATTAGGCAGCGGGGAAGCTGATCCACGGGGCCGGCGGCCGCGATTGCTGCCGGGCACCCACAATTGCTCCCTGTGGAGAGGGAACGACAGACTGCTGTTGTAAACACAGCAGACCATTGTTCTCTTTCCGGAATGAACGCAGAGCACTCTTTACGATCACAGCTCTCTGTGTTGATTCCACAAGTCCCTCCCCCATACAGTTAGAAAACACTCCCCTAGGCTCACACTTAACCCCTTGATCGCCCCTGGGTTAACCTCTTTCCTGCCAGTGTCACTATTACAGTAACAGTGCATATTTTTAGCACTGATTACTGTAGTAATGTCACTGGTCCCCCAAAAGTGTCAAAAATGTCAGTTAGGGGTTCAATCTGTCTGCCACAATGTTGCAGTCTCGCTAAAAATCACAGATTGCTGCCATTATTAGTAAAAAATAAAAAAAATAAAACTGACATAAATCTTTTCCCCTAATTTGTAGACGCAATAACTTTTGCGCAAACCAATCAAAATACACTTATTGGGATTTTTATTACCAAAAATATGTAGCAGAATACAAATTGGCCTAAAAGGATGAAAAAATTAGATTTTTTTTTTTGGGAATGTTATATAGCAGAAAGTGAAATAATATTGTTTTTTTTCTTAATTGTCACAATTTTTTGGTTTATAGCACAATAAATATAAATCGCACAGATGATCAAATACCACCAAAAGAAAGCAATATTTGTGGGGGGAAAAAAAGGACATCAATTTTATTAGGGTACAGCGTCGCACGACCGCGCAATTGTCAGTTAAAATAATGCAGTGCCGAATCGCAAAAAATGGCCTGGTCATTAAGGGAGCAAATCCTTCCGGGGCTGAAGTGGGTAATGAATGATTTCTTTTGATACAGAATATCCTTACTGTTTGTGAAACAATTTTTCATGTGAATGATTCTTCATTGGTTTTGAAAGCATTATGCCTATTGCTACCAAAAAAACAATTACAACCTCTTTAAAAAAAAAAAGTCTGCTTTGAAAGGAAACCGTCAGTTTTTTGCTACTGTGCTGTTATCTCTAGTTACATCTATGAGAGTTCAGTAAATATTTAAAAGCAGTTTTCTCACAATTCACACCTTCTGATAGTCTCTGAGCTATATGTTAAGCAACACGGCTGGGAATTATCCTGCAGGGAGTTATATAACTCAGTTCTAAACAGCTATTAAACATATTTATTGAAAAAATGAGAGACACCGCATTCTACACTTTGATCTCAGAGCAGGCCACACAAAACTGTGACATTTGGATACATTATGGGGATCACACCTTTCCTTTAAAATATTCATTTTAATGTTTTAGAATAATTCTAGGAGTGCTGTCACACGTTCACTGTTCTTCTCACATCTTATATTGTTGGCACTTTCTAGCTGGTAAAGCTTTTCTTTTTATTTATAACTTGGAAATACAGCAGTATATTCCAAGAGGAAAGCATGTCTGGAAGAAGAACTCTTTTTGTTGCCCATAGCACGTATTCAGAATCCCCCTTTATTCAGCAACACTTCACTATAACTTTAAGCCCCCCATTCATGCTTAGCGTGAACTAAGTTTTTAGTACTACAGCATAATCATGCATTTTTTTGCCCCCCGTTAAGTGATTCACAAGGGTGCAAAAAGTCATTGAACGACCCAGTACGATCATTTTCTTTTTTCTGTCACAACCGATTGGCTTGGGCTAATTGAAACTATCAACACTATCTGTTGCTCATCGCTCAGTCGTAACTTTTATTTTTGTCTCACCCGCTCGATGTTCCATTTTATCTTTTTTTTTTGTAGTCGAACATCAATCGTTTAGTTTTATTGTACTGTTTATGGCCACTATTATACTCATGCATGACAGATTATATATTACCACCACTGCCATTATTATTAGTGAATGGCTTAAGTGTGAGTTCTTGGGGCAAGAAGTGTGAGGGATGATTGAATGAAGATTACAGAGTGTAAAGTCTAATTTGTGTTGAGCATACAGTATAGCATGAAGTGGTCTGTTATGACAGGGCTTTTAAACTGGGGTGCCGTGGCACCCTGGGGTGCTGCAAAGAGTCCTCAGGGGTGCCGCAGCCATGTCTCTGCCTGAGCGCTACTTTGTTTTAATACCTGTGCGTAGTGATTCTGCGAGGAGAGAGAGCTCAACCCGCACAGCTCTCTCCTCCTCCCTGCAGCTATGGATAAAGACATAGATGAGCGAGTTTGGGGTGGAGAAACTTTACTGGCCTGCACAGAGTCTTGTCCTCAATCTGATAGAACAACTTTGGGATGAATTAGAGTGCAAACTGCGAGCCAGGCCTTCTCGTCTGACCTCACAAATGCTCTGCTGGAAGAATGGTCAAACATTCCAATAGACACACTCCTAAACCTTGTGGACAGCCTTCCCAGAAGAGTTGAAGCTGTTATAGCTGCAAAAGGTGGGCCAACTCAACTTTGAACCCTACGGACTAAGACTGGGATGTCATTAAAGGTCATGTGTGTGTAAAGGCAGGCATGCCAATACTTTTGGTAATATTGTGTATAATACAATAACAAAAACATAGACTTAAAATCTTGCAAAAATGTGAAAGTCATGAAAATGACTCATATAACTCAAAATATACCTTCACAGAAAATAGTGTATGTAAATCGCTACATAAATTGATGGCGCTGTATATGTACCTGTAATAAATTAATAAAAATTTGAAGCATAGGTGTGCTTTAACGTATGCCTGCAATGAGAGATAGGCCATTGCTCACTTTTCCTTCTGAATATGCTAGTTTTGGGGCTGTTGTGCCGATCCCTTGGCTTCAGCACTTTCTGAGTAGCTAATCTAATCAAGTATAGAGATAAAAAAAATCCTAATCTTTTCTCTCACATTCATTGGCTGCCTACTTGTTCAAGGTCAGATACTCAGAAAGCGTTGAAGCTGGAGACAACCAGTCAACAGGAATCTATAGAAGATGGCAAGCAGTGATAGCCAGCTTAATTCTCCAATGACAAGTGCACTTTAATTTCAATATCCATGCTAGTGAGATCATATTACTTTCCGATAAAAGCATTGCATGGATTTTAGCTTGACTCCAGTAAAGCCTTTTTACATTATGCCAGTCCCAACACTAGTAGTATGTAAGTATAAAGTAAGCCTTAAATGTTGTCGGCCGTTTTCTAACGAAAGTTCCAGCCTTCAAGTTGGAAGCAACTCTGTATAGGAATGATGGATTTAAGGCAGGTCTGCTGTATATATTTCTTGCCTGAATGCTCCCTGCCAAAACACAGGTCCAAAGTGTTTATAATGAGATAACGCTACAAAAACCCGTGCACTGAAATCCTATTGCTCGTGTACCCATGCTTCTATTTCCTGCATGTGGACAGAGCTTATATAAGTATGGAGGGATTTACTTGTCTATCATGGAGTGCGCTGCAAAAGTAGAGTTTTATGTTATGTAATCAGCTGGGAAACAATTTTCTTGACATCTGGCTGCCGGATGATTCAAGAATAACGTGGAACTGCTAACTTCAGCGGAAATATATAGCAGTAAAGCTATGAGAAAACAGAAAAAAGATCTGATTAAAATTCAGAAGTAATACAAAAGCTCTGAGCAGGGCCCCAGTGATAGACAACTGTCACCAGAGATTTACCATGAGTTTATACAAATGCATAGCTCACAACTGTCCCTGATTTTGAGGGACTGTCCCTGATTTAGAAAAAGTCCCTCTGTCCCTCTTTCCTCCCTGTTTGTCTCTTATTTTGGTCTGATCTATATAGTTGTATATAAAATGCACTTTTTATCTTAAAAAGTGTTTCCCCAGTGCTAAACCTTTTAATCCAATTTCTACATTGCTGTATTTGTACATTTCAAAAGCCAATATAAGGGAATAGTAATGGTAAAAAAAAGCACTTGTGGGTTTAGCTTAGGGATCGACTGATTATCGGCAACACCGATATATCGGGGGTCGATATGCACTTTCCCCGATATATCAGAATCTGCCCCTGAGGTTACTGATATTGCCGATATTCCAGGAAAGTGCTGTACCAGAGTGATGCCTGCAGCTAGAGGCATCACCCCGATACCAGTGTCCATAGCCAACGGTCGGCTGACTTGTAATGACAACCTATGCGGCTGAGAAGCCGCTCGGCCATCATTACAAGGAGCCGTAGGGGACGACCCCCCCCCCCCTCCCGCCGCCTTCCGCGGCTCGCCCACCGGGAGACCCAGGCATCCTACCTCTACCGCTGCCGCCGCCAAAGAGAATACCCGATCAAAGCCGCTTTCGGCTCTGATCGGGTCTCCATGCGAAAAACCGGCGCCGATTTAAAAAAACTGACAGCAGTCAAAACAGCCAAACTCTGCGTTTTGAATGCTTTTCAGTGCCGAGGAGGGGTTTGGGGTCTTTTAGACCCCCAGATCCCTCCACAAGGAGTACCTTTGGGAAAAAAAACATACCGATATCCGATGACCAAAATATTGGTATCGATATCGGCATTAAAAAAACGATATCATTTGATCACTAGTTTAGCTCATAATTTTTTCTTGTATAATTCTCCTTTAAGAGGGTGTGGCAGGGGGTGTGTCCTATGCCTACATAATTTTGCTGATAGGTGTCCCTTGTTCCCATCTCAAAAAGTTGGGAGATATGCTAATGGAACATCCATAACGTGTCATCATTACCAAATCAGAGATTTGTTATTATTTAGATTTTCAAAAATGACATCTTTGTACCTTGAATAAAATTGAAAGCGTATCGAAACCCAAAAACAAAACTTAAATGTATTGCAGTTTTACCTAACACTTTTTTTCTTTTACTGAAATGTATTGAATTTTACAGTAGTAAGAAAGGTAGAAGCATTACATTGTCAAAATGGTGATAAAAGGCATCAATACACATTGAACAGATAATTCTCCCTAAATTTAGGGCTAGGATGGCAACGACCAAATAACGGATAACTGGGTTAGAATAGAAGAAGAAGGGAGAGAGAAAGAAGAGGGAGGAAGGGAGGAACATGGGTATCCAGGGGTTATAGGCTGTATCACATAGAACCATCACAGTTCTAGGTAATTTGAGAAGGAGGAAAGTGGTCTAACCAGGGTTACCAGATCCGTTGAAATTTGTTGTACTTATCCCCCAGAATCGCTGTCAATCTTTCATTTATAGGCGTTCTGTGGACTCAATTTTTAACCTCCTCAAAACTTAGAAGTGGTGTTTTCCATGACAACGCTTTTGTTTGCTTCTCTGCTATAAAGATATAAGTAGTTAGGATGTGTTCCCGATGGGAAACATCCGCAATAGGTTTATGCAGAAGCTCTTCCCATGGGTCTTTCCCTTAATTTACTTAGAGAATCATATCGACCAGCGTGTACACCCTAATCCATAAACTAAGAACCTTGGGGCAGGTCCACCGGATGTGTTTCATGTTGCTCAAATCTGAACAATATGGACAGATATGAAGATAGACATTTTGCGATCAGCTAACACTTTTTAAGCCATTACAGAAACATTTTTTTTTCCTTTTGGGGTAAAGGCAGGGCTTTTTTTCCAGCAGAAACATGAGGGAACGCAGTGCCGACACTTCCAGTGCTGAATGAATATAAAGGCAAGGGGTGGTGGGGTATGCTGGAGGGTCTACTGATGCTGGCTGCTGGGGGATCTATTGTTGTAGGGGTCTATTTTTGCTGGAGAGGTCTTTTGTTGCTGGTGGGTGATCTTTTTTTGCTGGGGAGTCAATTTCTTGCTGTGAGGGATCTACTGTTGAGAGAGAGGTCTATAGTGCTAGGTGATGGAGGGTCTATTTATACTGGCTGCTGTGAAATCTGTTGTTGCTGGGGGATATTTTGTTGTGGGGGTTCTATTGTTGCTGGGGTGGGTCTATTGTTGCTGGGGTGGGTCTATTGTTGCCTGGTGGGTATTTGGTTTTGGGAGGTCTGTTGTTGCTGGGGGGGTCTTTTATTGCTCGGGGCCTATTGTTACTGGCTGTAATTGGATCTATTGTTGCTGGAGGGGATCTGTTGTTGCTGGGATGAATTAAATGCTGCTTGGAGGTCTCCATATGGTGTTTCATATCATTTGAGATTGATAGACTGTATTGTTTTTAGTCAGATTAAGGGTAAAGATTAAAACACCTCTCTGACTATTACTTTTATTCAACCAAAAACCTTCTTTATTTTCCTAGTTCTATCATTACTGGGACTTAAAGTGTTGCTCAACAGTAATATCAGTCTGTATATGCAAGAAAGCATGCTTGTTATTGTGACGGTATTCACTGTCACTGGAAGTGAAAAACAGATAATTAATGGTTTGAATTGCTTCAGATGGGGCAGTCATATTTGTCAGCAATATCTCCATATAGAAATATGAAGATTTATTCCCATTGCCATGAAATCTGTAATTCCTAAATAATGTGTGTATTACATATCCCTCAATGTCAGACAGATTTTCCATATTGTTTGTGGATGGGGATAATGTGTATTCCAGCTTCAATGTGAGAGAGACACACAGACTGTCACTGGCAGCCTTGTCCTATTGTTTGTGTATGGGGAGGGAATGTGGATTGTGCCGTCACATTGTCTAATGTTAATGACCTCACATTGTTCTGCCCAGATGGCTAGATAATTAGTTTAGGTTAGGAGGGAGGGATTGTGTACACTGTATGGGAATGACTGAGTGTAAAACCCTCTTTCTATTGGATCTATTGAATGTCACGTCCAGTTCTCCACAAGTTCCACCTGGGCGGTAACCTTGTGGGGGAAAACTGTATAAAAGTATGTTTCTTGTTCAATAACGAGTGCTAGTTCATCTTCAATCTAGAGTCCTGTCTCTTATTGGGGGAATATGCTACAAGGGCTTTCTATGGTCTTCCATACTCCCTTGGATAATCACTAAGCTCTTGTAAGAGCTTGTGTAGAGCTTGTTCCTGCTGCCCACTCTGGGAAAAGAGAGGTTCACCCACGGGAACCTGGAGCCTTGTCGTAGGCCCAGGGTGGATAGGAGACGGCGAGACCCTAACCAGGCTGCGGCCGTTCGTGGGGTCTGAGGCAGTTATGGTGTCTGGTGGAGTGCTTGGAGCCCTCAGGAAGCACTAGGAGCATCCGTCAAAGGAGGTACCCGGTCGGGGTGCTGGTTGATCCGTTACAGTTATACTCACTGTAGAGCCTAAGGGGTTAATCCCCTGCATTGTGTACAAAGACTGTTTAAACCCTGTCTTCTCTGATCCTCCCCTCTTTCCACAGTCCCCAATCAATCACCTGATAGAACAGAGCCTTGGAGTCACTCTGCACATGCTCAATTTGGTGTGTTTTTTTTTTCTTCTTGGGAGAGATGGCTTGTGATCAGCACAAGGCCAATCAGCACTGTCCAGACAGAGGGTCAGGGGTCATTGCATTTCCATGTTCTGTGTACTGTGGGAGACCAGATATAGTGAATGCAGGGTCCTGGGTTTATTAATTTAGAAATGTTCTCTGTTACGGGGCTGGGAAGATGGATACAAGAGGGTGTCTATATAATTTCCGAATGACACGGGTGACCTCACAGAACTACATTTCCTATGAGCCTTGTGCCTACAGATTGCCTGTGGGCAGGCTCATGAGACTGAATGGTGATACAGAGAAGTGTCACCAGTGGTGACAATGCTGGATGGCTATGGTGGGGGGGAGTCACCTTGCCAGCTGTAGATTAGTGCACAGCCTACATTTGCCATGGCACATCAAGGAAAAGAGCAGACCTTGCCAGGGACAGGAAAGAGCACTTGGTGGCTCCACTATAGCAACTATTGTAGAGGTAGACATCAATAAAGCCGTGAGCCAATATTCCATTCCCACTTTCAGCAAGCTCAGTCTAAACATTTCCTAGACCGGCATTCAGTGCTGGTTCACATATATGCGATGCGGTAACCCTGCAAATCCACTTCCCGCATTGCATTCAACTAGCAGGCGGTTCACACTGCCATATGCGAATCGCTAAGGGGGGGGGGGTAAAACAAAGTTAATGACACCCCAGATCAGTTTGCATATTGCAGAGCAAACTGTCAGTTTGGACATTAATTGGATCACATAGCTGTGAACACCCATGCAATACGATTCTGGTGCGGACCCAAAAAAGGGTCCGGTGCGAGTTGTGTCCGAATGTGATGCGAATTCAACTATACAATCTGTATGGCTAAATTCGCATCACACAGGCATTGCATGATATTTTCAGAGCAGTGCGCTCTGAACGAATGACATGCGATTTCTGTCATCGCACTAATGTGAACCGGGACTAAAGGCAAAGTTAATTGATTTGTCTGATACTGTATTATCGGTTTGAGCAGAAAGGAACAAAATTAGAGTTATGCATTAACACGAAAATATCCTCTTTTGTCATTGCCATTCATGTCCTGGAATTATTTGCATCTCTTTCAGGTTGTAACATGTCGTTTTCATGCAGGAAACCTTGAAGAAATCATTTCATGCAATGACTTTATCTTGTTAGACACTCCCAGAATCCTTTGCGAATAGCTGTGTCTCACCCAGTGATATTGAGGTGTCTGGGACATACTGACAACATGGTGCCTGTAGAATATAAATAAGCCCCAGAGCCCATGCTGTACATGCTGCATGCTGTGGATAATTGTGACTTTCAAATCGGTGACCTTGGTAATGAGGAGAAAAAAAAATCATTATTCATGTACACTTCTGACTCTTATCAGGATGTGGAATTCAACAAGTGACCTTGAAGTGCAGATGTAAACTGTTATTAATGTGTGGTCTTGCCAGTCACCATAGGAACACACTTCACCAAAATAAAAGATGTGAGGACAATTGCGTTTTTTATATTGCTAGGTGGTGTTTACTCCCCTTGAACAATTTTTGTACATTTTCTTTTGCATTTTGATTCTCCACGAAATTGGTTTTTGATTGCGCTTTGACTCACAATTTCCCTTAGCATTTTTTGATGTACTTTACAATAGGTTGTCAGGGGCAAGGCTAATATGTATTTCTTTAATGGCTGCACACATTATTTCGTAATATATATATATATATATATATATACAGTATCTCACAAAAGTGAGTAAACCCCTCACATTTTTGTAAATATTTTATATCTTTTCATGTGACAACACTGAAGAAATGACACTTTGCTACAATGTAAAGTAGTGAGTGTACAGCTTGTATAACAGTGTAAATTTGTTGTTCCCTCAAAATAACTCAACACACAGCCATTAATGTCTAAACCTCTGGCAACAAAAGTGAGTACACCCCTAAGTGAAAATTACCAAATTGTGCCCAGTTAGCCATTTTCGCTCCCCGGTATCATGTGACTGGTTAGTGTTACAAGGTCCGCAGCGCAGTATTCCAA
The DNA here is from genome assembly GCF_965119305.1 of Pelophylax lessonae. Taxonomy (NCBI): domain Eukaryota; kingdom Metazoa; phylum Chordata; class Amphibia; order Anura; family Ranidae; genus Pelophylax; species Pelophylax lessonae. The sequence goes on along the minus strand of NC_138769.1, from coordinate 629,742,324 downwards.
CATAATAGTGGCCCCAAACACACCTCCAAGACGACCACTGCCTTGCTAAAGAAGCTGAGGGTAAAGTTGATGGACTGGCCAAGCATGTCTCCAGACCTAAACCCTATTGAGCATCTGTGGGGCATTCTCAAATGGATGTTGGAGGAGCGCAAAGTCTCTAACATCCACCAGCTCTGTGATGTCATCATGGAGGAGTGGAAGAGGACTCCAGTGGCAACCTGTGAAGTTCTGGGGAACTCCATGCCCAAGAGGGTTAAGGCAGTGCTGGAAAATAATGGTGGCCATACAAAATATTGACACTTTGGGCCCAATTTGGACATTGTCACTTAGGGGTGTACTCACTTTTGTTGCCAGCCGTTTAGACATTAATGACTGTGTGTTGAGTTATTTTGAGGGGACAGCAAATTTACACTGTTATACAAGCTGTACACTCACTACTTTATATTGTAGCAAAGTGTCATTTTGTAACCTAAAAAAATATCTATATTTCCTGTTCCTCTGAAGCAGGTTAAACAGCATAGTGCTGTCTAATCTGTCCCTTTCTATGCTGTAAAATACCTGGTTGATCCTGCCTTTTCCTGTGTCCACCTAGGTGAACTGACCATGGTAATCATGGCTGCTGATCCATGAAAGCATGGTCAGTTTACGCGCCTCCGTCATCCGGCTGTGTTAGAGTCTCTCTCTCCCTCTCCCTCTCCCTCCCTGCCTGTCAGCTCCTAATGTGGGAGAAATCTCCTCCCCGCCCCTCTCCTCCTGCTGCTATTAGTAGCTGGCAGTAAAGTAGGTTATACTGCCCCCTACAGGAGTAGGACACTAGGCAGAAAAAAGTGTGTCTTTGCCTATGGGCAGTCCCAGGGGTATACTCCCTCTCTCTGCTATATAGTTTTTTTCTGCCTAGTCAGAAGTAAGGACCTAGGTCCTGGCAATTTTTTTCTTTTAAGATTGTTTTTTTCTTCTTTTTTTTTTTTTACTTAGGTGTGTACTCACTTTTGTTGGCAGCATTTTGCCAGCCAGTTAAAAACATGGCTGTGACGGCCGGTTCGGAATTGTGCATGCGCAGTTCCAGTCCGGAGCCAGCCGAGGCCATCCCAGTGCCTGCTACAGTGTGTTCGGGCGGCGCCGGCAGGGGCAAGTCTGGCAGAGGTGGGGTCTGAGCATGTCGTGTGATGTCGTGGTGCAAGGGAGGCAAGCGGAGCACCCAGAGCTTCGTGTATGGGTCTGCGGGATGGGAGCAAGACAAGCCAGGAGCAGGACTATCAGTGCTGTTTGGACTGGCGTGGACTGAAGGGACCACCTGGAGTAGAGAGAGACGGTCACTGTGACACAGGAGGGTGGTGTTGGTGAGGTGTCATCATCATCTGTGCTGATCAGAGTTGTATAAAGTACTCAAAACCCATACTTGAGTAAAAGTACAAGTGCTCGATCAAAAAGTGACTTGAATAGAAGTGGAAGTGCTCTATCAAAAAGTGACTTGAGTAGAAGTGGAAGTGCTCGATCAAAAAGTGACTTGAGTAGAAGTGGAAATGCTCGATCAAAAAGTGACTTGAGTAGAAGTACTAAAGTATTCAAAATTTTTTGTACTTAAGTATTGCAAGTAGTTTTTTTTTTTTAAATTTGCTACTCAAGTACTGAAAGTAAAAGTACCAGTAGTTTTGAAAAAAAAATTGCTACTCAAGTACTGAAAGTAAAAGTATAAGTACTGTGTTATGTAGTTATTAAAGAAAGAAGTCAAAAGTTTGAACATCATATTGGTTTTTATTATTTCAAATGCAGCTTTTATTTATACATACAGTAGCTTTTATTTTCGTATGCGCTGATAATACACATGTTTTGAGCTTCATGAAACCTGCCATCTACTGTTCTGGCAGTGGTAATTTTTATAATTGTAACGAGTAACTATGCAGCACAAAAAAAACATTGGAGTAGAAGTATTGAAATCATTGAAAAAATGTAGCGAAGTAAAAGTGGAAGTAGGAGAAAAAAATTCTACTCTAGGAAAGTACAGATACCGCCTTTCGGTACTTAAGTACAGTAGTGAAGTAGTTCTACTTAGTTACTATACATCTCTGGTGCTGATCCACACTGCTGTCAGTGTCACTTTGAGAGTTAATTTCATGCCTGCTTATTCTAATTTCTTGCCCTCCTGTCTCCTCTCCTTAAGTCCTGTCCTTTAGCTACTTACTATAAAGAAAAAAAAAATATATATATATATTTTCTGCCCTAATATCTACCTTAAATCACATTACCAATTGCATATTGCACTTGTTTGTAGCCTAAATACTGAAATTTGCACTTAAAACTGTAATTTTGTAACTTTTAGAAACGGCAGTAAAAACATGGCTATGCCAGTAAATTGTGGGTGTCTTGTAAGTAAATTTTAATCAGGTAGGTTGGCAACACTGACCAGTATGTAGCAATGTCGTGCCTTATTTAAACAGGTATGTCTCATGCAGGTACTTTCTGCAGGACTCTACAGTGCTTCACATTAGACAGGATGACAAATAGCTGTGTTATAATTGGACCAGGGCTAAGACTCCCATGTGCATTACACTTCTTGCAGTGTCTTAGTAACTTTATCACATTATATATACATTAGACCAGAGCAAAGGTGATTAGTGAATTAACGCCAAGTGATGGGTATCACAACATTTCCCAAGTGAATGTAAACCTAGGTAATGTCTGCAAGTCAGCTTAACCCTGATTATACTAAATGCTTACTTGCATGCCTCCTGTCAGATAATGTTGAACTGTCAGCTAAATGTTGGTGCTGGTTCAATAATGACCATGTCTAGTATGGGAGCACAGCATAGAGCAGTGCAAGACTTGGCACCATAACCCCTGGATGTAGTGTGACCCAAACCTCACATCAAATCCCGCTGGTGCTGGAATACCTTATCAGAAGGCTTCAGTACAACATACATGGGTGAAACACAGCTCAGCTGGTGACAGTTCAGGATCATGTGACATAACAGCACTGAACTTTTTGTGGTAGATTCATGTAGTTCTACTGTATCTGTTGTTTTATGCAATCCATCATTAAACCTTATTGCTATTAGTTTTAAAATGATGCCAATCGATTTTGTACAAAATCACGATTGCTAAAACGTTGAGTACCTAAGCTAGTTACTTGCCATGTTGTGTTAGAGGAGATCAATGCATTATAATGCAATACTCTCAATTTATTGTTAACAATTTGTTATCAACAATTTGTTAACAAAATGTTTTTTTGTAGCTACTACCTTTTGTACCATCTCCCCCTCCCTTTAGACCATGGGTGTCCAACCTTTTGGCTTCTCTGGGCCACATTGAGTTTAGAGAAATTTTCTCGGGCCGCATATAAAATATATACTATAGTTAAGGTATATAAGTAATAAAATTCCGCCGCGCCCTTCCCGCGCTGCTGCCAACCCCCCCCCCCAGCACTAATTTAACACAGCTAGAGGATGATCCCTTCCGAGGCAGCCTCTGCCTACAGTTAGTTGGAAGCCGCTGTGGCCTTGCCCCTGACCCAACTTTCTTCCTCCTCAGCAATAAATAAATAAAAATTGTCAGGGGACAGTGGGCCACATTGCCTGCGGTTCTGGGCCGCATGCGGCCCCCGGGCCGCAGGTTGGACATGCCTGATTTAGACTGTAAGCTCAATGAGCAGGGCCCTCCTATTCCTTCTGTATTGTAATTGTAGTGTCCCCTTTACATTGTAAAGTCCTGCGTAAACTGTTGGCGCTATATAAATCCTGTATAAACATAATAATTAGTAGCAACTAAACATTATTGTAAAGCTAATCTCTCAGAAATCAGACATGTTGAGCGCATATTTGGTGGTCCTGTCTAAAATTGAGCAGGCATTGGATCAGAGTCTATGCCCTACTACGTAGACTTCTCCTCTCTAATCTCAAGAAAAAACAATATGCATCTCTCCTTTGTAGACCAACCCTTTCCGCTCGGAAACACCAACTGGCTGCACACTTGTTTACGGCCACCAAACTAACCATTGCTAGGGCCTGGAAATCCCCTATCCTTAACTTCGAGGCAGTAAAAAATAACCATATGAATCACATCATGATCAATGAAATCTGACAGCTATTTTGGCACACTCCCATGACAAATTTCTCAGAATTTGCACCCATGGATTGATTACACCCACCCATCCAGATTTGACCATCTCCTCTTGACAATTCAACTTCTTAACCACCAAGACCCCCTGGGATTTTCTCTTCTCTTTTCTCTTCTTTTCTTGATCTTCTCTCTTCATTCCTCTTCCGGTTTGTATTTTCCTTTTCTTCTCCCTGTTTAGGTAGTCTCCAATTGTCTAGTTCCCCCTCCTGGAGCGGCCTTATCATCATCATCTAAATGCTAGTGCTTTTTTTGACCTTGTGTGGCTGTTTAACTGGTTCGCACAAGACTGCCTTTTGTTTAATGTATTTTTTTCGATTCCCTCTGTATGTTCTCAATTCAGTCTTCTTTGGCTGTATTTCTAATGTTCTCTATAGCCAATGTATGCATTTCACGTTGTGCACCTTATTTTGTCTCAATTGGCAAGTTATGTCTGTACAATTTGATAACTGTCAATAAACCTCTGAAAAATCAAATATGTCTTCAGGGACAGGACTACTAAACATAGAATTGTCCCTGAAAATCAAGGACAATTAGGAATTGTCAAGGGGAAGTGTCTAATCACTGGTTGCTTTAACAACTTAAATCTGTTGAATAGCTTCACCTTGGTTAAGAAAAACTCACGCAAAAAATGTTTAACATTTATTTAACCACTTCCCGCCCGTCATATATCAAAATGACAGCCGGAAAGTGGTTGCTGTATCCTGACTGGCCGTCATATGATGTCCAGCAGAATAGACCATTCTGTGCGCCCCCAGGGGGTGCGCAGAGTTGCGATCGGTGGTGCGGTGTGCCACTCTGACTCACAGCATCTCCGATCCCGGTAAAGAACCTAATGACATAGGCTCTTTACCATGTGACCAGCTGTGTCCAATCACAGCTGGTCACATAGTAAATAGGAAGTGCTGTTAATCGGCTTTCTTCAGTTTGTGCCTGACAGGCACGAGTAGAGCCGAGCCGATCGGCGGCTCTCCTGACAGGGGGGGTCTGGGCTGGTATTCAGAGCATTGATTACCAGTGCATACCCTTGGGGGATGCCACTAGAACCACCGGGAGTTTGCCCACCCATGGCCACCAGGGATGCCCACCAATGGCCACCAGGGATGCCCACCCATGGCCACCAGGGATGCCAATCAGGGCTCAGGGACCCTTTCAGTGCCCTCCTCATCAGTGCTGCCCATCATTGCCATCTATAAGTGCAGTCCACCAGTGCCCATATTTGCCATCTATCAGTGCTGCCCACCAGTGCCCATTATTGGCCATCAGTACTGCCCATCAGTGCCGCCTATCAGTGCCCATCAGTGCCGCCTATCAGTGCCCACCAGTGCCGCCTATCAGTATTCATCAGTGCCACCTATCAGTGATCACCAATGCTGCATATCAGTGCTACCTATCAGTGCCACATATCAGTGCTGCTTATCAATGCCGCTTATCAGTGCCCATCAGTGCTGCATATTAGTGCCTCATCATCAGTGCCACCCCATCAGTGCCTCTTTATCAGTGCCTGTCAGTGTGGCCTCATCAGTGCTCATCAGTACAGGAAAAAACGCATCTGTTTACAAAATTTTATAACATAAACAAAAAACTTTTTTTTTTCAAACCTTTTGGTCTTTTTTTATTTGTGTAGCAAAAAAGAAAAAACCTTGCGGTGATCAACTACCACCGAAAGAAAGCTCTACTTGTGAAAAAAATAACAAATTTGGTTTAGGTACAGTGTTGCATGACCGCGCAATCGTCATTCAAAATGAAAATTGGCCTGGGCAGGAAGGGGGTGAAAGTGCCCTTTATTGAAGTGGTTAAAGTGGAAGAAAAGCCTAGGTATACCTATTCTTACAAATGTTCCCTCTCCCTTCCCTACTCCTACCTATCCTGCCTTACCTTATATAAAGGATCTGTGTATTTATCTAGTAGAGGGAGCCCTCTCCCCTGCAGCAGACGTTTACTGATACAGGGGGGCTGGACGGGAGCACATTAAAAATAGGTATGTACACAGATTTGGGCAGTATACATAGGAGAAGGGTAGGAGGGAACATTTAAAGAATTATTATATTTAGGCTTTTCTTCAATTTTAATCCCCCAGGGGACCAAGTGCACATAGCAATGCACATCTGTTGGCAAGGTGTGTTGGGGTGCCATTCAGAATGAATGCATTTAATGTGCATTGCCATATGTAGCAACGCACACGTTACCACAACTCCATAGTGTGAACGGGCTCTTATGGAAAGGCATACTTCGCCCATTCAGTGTTTTACATCATGTAGCTCTTTACAGAGCCAGATGTAACCAGCCTTCCATTGCTGCACAACCCATTATTGTTTATGTAGCAATAGTCAATTATTATTACACGAAAGCTGTTATTATAAAATATGATGACCTCATGACATAGGTGGAATAGAATTGCAGCCATGTATAGATTTTCCAGTAAAGCCAGCAGTAATTTCTTCCTTGGACGGTGCTTAATATCAGTTTGTTATCTTTCTTCAGTAATGGGAGTAATAACAAGCAATTGCCTCCCAAGTGAATTTATATTTCCTTTGAAAATGCAAATAGATCAGTTTTAACGACGAGCTCTACAGATTTTGAATGTATCTACATTTATAACACCATGGTAAATTGGATGCAGCGAGATGTTGAGTAGCACAGAATGTGTGATTAACATGCTGAAATCACTAACACTTGCTTGTCATTTGTAACTTAGTGAATAGTTGTTAAGGAGAAAAAGCAAGACAAACCCTATTAATATTCTGCTTTCTATGTTCAGAAAACTTAGGCTTAGTTCTAACATTCTGATGTGTACAGTGTTTGGTTGTAGATCTTGGCTATAGACATTAGTGGGACCTGTGGACATAGTCAGGATGTCTTTGCCAGTGTTGCATGGCACACCATAGGCCTGTATGAGGGTCACTACTGACTTAAGACATTTGTGGTAATAGAAAGAGGAGGGTAGGAGGTGAAGGGCACAGCCTGATGGTGCTTTGTTATCTTGGGGTAGAACAGTCATCAGGGTAAGCTTTCTAACCTTATTTATAATCCCAGTAAGAACTTTTAGAAGGCCGGTGTCTAACTGCCAGTATACAGTAAGAGGGTATCCAAAGTGTAAACCTGAATGCAGAGATGTATAGTAACTAAGTAGAACTACTTCACTACTGTACTTAAGTACCGAAAGGCGGTATCTGTACTTTCCTAGAGTAGAATTTTTTCCTCCTACTTCCACTTTTACTTCACTACATTTTTTCAATGATTTCAATACTTCTACTCCGATATTTTTTTTTTTTGTGCTGTATAGTTACCCGTTACTATTATAAAAATTACCACTGCCAGAACAGTAGATGGCAGGTTTCATGAAGCTCAAAATATGTGTATTATCAGCGCATACGAAAATAAAAGCTACTGTATGTATAAATAAAAGCTGCATTTGAAATAATAAAAAACAATATGATGTTCAAACTTTTGACTTCTTTCTTTAATAACTACATAACACAGTACTTGTACTTTTACTTTCAGTATTTGAGTAGCAATTTTTTTTTTCAAAACTACTGGTGCTTTTACTTTCAGTACTTGAATAGCAACATTTTTTAAAAAAAATACTTGCAATACTTAAGTACAAAAAATTTTGAATACTTTAGTACTTCTACTCAAGTCACTTTTTGATCGAGCACTTCCACTTCTACTCAAGTCACTTTTTGATCGAGCACTTCCACTTCTACTCAAGTCACTTTTTGATCGAGCACTTGTACTTTTACTCAAGTATGGGTTTCGAGTAATTTATACAACTGCCTGAATGCATTTAGACCCAAATGTGAGTAATGTTGTAACCGAACAGATAACACCATCAAAGGGCAAGCAGTAGTAGGTCACCAGCACACCAATGCTTCATTCAGTAGAGCTTTGTTTTTACCTAAAGAGGAGCTCCAGGCTCCCCCCAAAAAAATTGAGGTCAGCAGCTACAAATACTGTAGCTGCTGACTTTTAATATGAGGAAACTTACCTGTCCAGGGATCCAGAGATGTCCTCACCCAAGCCAATTCTAAAATTGGCATTGGGTGTAGGAGCCGGCATCTTAAGTAAGGGAAACTGACAGTGAAGCCTTGCAGCTTCACAGCCAGCTTCCTACCATGTATGCGCAAGGGGGGGGGGGGGGGGGATTCTGGCTTAGATCACCGTGGCGCATCTGTCAAAAGCTAATACTTTCTCCCCCCCAAAAAAGTGCCAAATGTGGTGGGGGGGGGGGGGGGTGCTATCAAGCAAAACTAGCTCTTTTAGGTAGAATTGCAAGGGTTCGGCACTGCAGGATCCCCTTGATTAAGCCTTCATGTGATTAATGGGATTATCTCTTGATCGGATCAGACATTTCTAGGTCTATGGGCTGCTTAAGAGTATAATTAATTCAATGTAGAGAGGGTTTATTTCATAGAAGGACACTTTTAAGGGACCATAAGTACAGCTGTTTAGCTACATGCCAACCCACCCCAAGTGCAGCATATCTGGATAAATAGTTTTATCTTCTGCCCTGATCCATCTCGAAGTAGGACTTCCCAGCCTTACAATAAAATAAAAAAAAGGCCTGCTGAGTCCTCTTCTCAATGCACATGCACACTGTGGCCCCAATCTTTCCTATGGAAGAACTGCTGTGAATTCATGTCTGAAATTCATGGCTTTTCTGCCATATTAGAGCCAGATGGAAAACTTGATAACATTCTAAACTACAACTTGCACTCAAGTGAACCTGCTCCATTATAGCAAAAGATGAAGTTTACACTATAAAACTAAGATTTCAGTGTAAAGGGATTTTCTAGTTCAACAGTATGAATTTAGACACGCGCATAAAATATATTCAAACGTGACTGCGCACTGTAATTACTGCATGCACTTGCATATCTAAAAATGTCTTTTAGTGTGACCCATTTCACCAAGTTCCCAGCAGTCTGTTCCAGTTCTTCTTTTCTGTGTTCCAACTATAACATGCGCCGCCTTCTGATCTGAAAATCTGTTTTCTTTTTCCTAGGTAGAAAAGTGACCATGATACTTTTTTGTATGTTGTGCTAATGACCAAGAGAGTGACGGATTGTTGAGTTGCATCCCAGCTGGGGTCAGTATGGGGACGGCGACTGAAGAACTGGTGGTGGCAGAGGATGATTCATCATTGAACCCCCTTTGCTTTGAGTGTGGTCAGCAGCACTGGACAAGGGAGAACCACCTGTACAATTACCTGAATGAAGTGGACGATGACCTGGTTTGCCACATTTGCCTTCAACCTTTGCTGCAGCCGTTGGATACACCCTGCGGCCACACTTTCTGCTACAAGTGCCTCAGAAACTTCCTACAGGAGAAGGACTTCTGCCCGCTGGACCGAAAGAGGCTGCACTTTAAACTGTGCAGGAAATCTAGCATCCTTGTGCACAAATTGCTGGACAAGCTGGTCGTCTCCTGTCCTTTTTCCAATGCATGCAAGGACACCATGCAGCGCTGTGATGTAGAGGCTCATCTCAAAAACAGGTGAGACAAAGTAAAAGTGTACTAGCAGTCAGACTTAATAAATAACCGCTGAAGGCACAAATAGGTCAATGCCACCTAAATCGAAGCTTACTTCCTGGCAAGGTGATTCTCATACCGGCGTCATAAATCTTTCAAGGACTACGGTAATGAGATATCTCCTTCAGAATTCCCATATCTGCCAAATTGACAAGGCCATTATAGTGCCCTATTCTAATAATTTTGTTCTCCCCCCGAGTAGATTTTCCATAATGTAGAAAAAAAATAAAATTGAGGAATCCAGGGGAGAAAGTGTGACATCTGTAATGTGATCTTGTGGGATCCAGATGAGAAAGTCATACCAACGATACAGTCATGTGGGAAGAGGTAGGGGACACAAGCTACAGCTGGCATAGGAGTCTTCTAAACCAGTGTTTCTCAACCTTTTTTCAGTCAAGACACCCTTTAAAATTCTGGACAATGACGAAGCACCCCATTCTAAAATTTAAAAAAGGGCATTAATAGTTTTACATATTGCAGCAACATTCAAACACATAGGACACCCAACATTAGAGGTGATTTATTCTTCCAAAGCAAAACACACCTTTGCACATTGGTACTGATTAATATTCCAATGTTTCTCTTCCTCGCCCCGCTAATGTGTCCTCAGTGCAGACAGAGAGGGGCAGGGGAGGGGCAAACAAGGATGCTATGCAGGAGCCTGACGTTCTCCTTAGCAACCGACAATGTAATTGGTTGTTAGGAGGCCAGCGAATAGAAGGTTGTAATGGTGCACAATAAAAACCTGTGGCTTTCTGTAACTAAAAGTTAGGGTTTATTCCAGCCTTTGGTTTGTATACAGTTTTTGGGCAATTTTTAGAAATTTTACAAAGGCACCTTGAAGAAACCTGAAGGTACCCCAGTGTCCCTGGGCACCCTGGTTGAAAAAAGCTGTCCTAGAATATAAATTGTCGGCTTTTCAACTAGATGCAACTGTATTGTTAAAACTTGTGTAAATAGAGAGAAATAGAAAAAATTAAAACAGCAGGTTATTTTTTTGACTAGGCTAAACTGATCTTTCATTGGAAGTAGCACATATACAATTTTATAAGTAAATTTAGAGGTCATGTCTTAAGCAGGCCATAGACGGTAGAAAACCAAAGGTAAATTCTTGTTGATAGACAGATATTTCGGTTTCGTATCATCGGTATGCCCGGTACCCGAACGGCCTGACCGAGCATGTTGGGTTTTTTTTTTTTTTAAACCAAAAAAATTCTATTTTTGTAATCGTATGAAAAACTAAAATAAAAAGGAATTGCCCATGATCTAGGAAAGTATGTCCTTGAAGGAAAAGAATGTTCACTGTCTAGAATGTTCTTTCATACGTAACATTAAACATATATGTATAGCAAACAACCAGAACAAGCTATGTGTCTGCATGAAGAGGGGAATACACAAAATATGCTTGCATTATAGTGAAAATGGGCTCACATCTTATGTAGTAATGCACTTCCAGCACCAGGAAACATCAAGTCTGCTAATGGAAGGGTAGTACATAAGGTGCCATAGTGTCTGTAAGCAGAATGGAATACTGTAAGAAAAAAATAATGTTTTCGTCCATGCACTATGATTTAACCACTTGCTTACCGCCTTATAGCAGTTTTACTGCTAAAGGGCGGCAGCTGCGCTGGAACCGGCAGCACCAGTTATACCGGTCCTGGGCCCGCAGATTGGAAAGCGCAGCCCAGAATACATTGGGGGGGGGGGGGTACGGGGTGTGTGGAAGCATTTGGGTTGCAGTCCAGACACCAGGGCGCACTTTCTTGTCGCCATGGCCACCTGGTGCCTGGGATTTGTCAAGCCCTGACAATCCTGTTGCATCCCTGAACTCCACACGTAACGCACTCCCAGTATTTATTGCCTCTTTAATATCCTCCCACTTTTAGTGCAGTTTGACCACATCCACCATTCAATGTGGTTTGGTGGGGAAGGGGGGCATGGTTGAGTTCCTGCTCTCTGATTAAAAAGCCCTGGATAAATGTATATAGTCTTACAAATACAACCTTTTAGGGCAACCATAATGCTGATTCGGCCCATGATAAAATTAAGTTTGACACCCCTGTCTTACAATATACCAATAGGTGAAGAGAAACTACAATGCTAGAGAAGATGACATTGTCATGTTAAATATAGCCTATCATGTTCTCAACATTTCAATATGTTATAATCAGTGGCGGCCGGTGCGTTGGGGGCGCAGGGGCGCCGCCCCCCCATCCATGCGTCCGACCCCCTAATCTGCATGCGGGGCGCCGGACGCCTGGAGCTCAATGGGTTTTTTTTTTTTTTTAAATCACCTGAATAGAGCCAGAGGCTCTAATAGGCTTCAGCAAAGGGTGGACCCGGGGCGCAGAGCAGTGGGCCCCGAGCCCACCCATTGTGTGACAATAGCAAATGAAAATTCGCTATTGTCACATGGATCCTCCTTCTGGCCAATCAGGAAGCGGGTCTAATACCCGCTCCCTGATTGGCCGCAAGGCAAACCCCATGCCATTGGCCGAGGAGGAGGCGGGAGGACTCTCGGAGACGCCGGGGGACTGAGGAGAAGCTGCCGCTTCTGCTGCAGGTAAGTGCACTGGTCTCGGGGGGGGGGGGCACACTGCATTGAAGGGGGCACGCACGCTGGTCTCTGCATTGAAGGGGGCACGCACGCTGGTCTCTGCATTGAAGGGGGCACGCACGCTGGTCTCTGCATTGAAGGGGGCACGCTGGTCTCTGCATTGAAGGGGGCATGCTGGTCTCTCTGCATTGAAAGGGGGCACACTGGTCACTCTGCATTGAAAGGGGGCACGCTGGTCACTCTGCATTGAAAGGGGGCACGCTGGTCTCTCTGCATTGAAGGGGGCACGCTGGTCACTGTGCATTGAAAGCTGGCATGCTGGTCTTTCTGCATTGAAAGGGGGCACGCTGGTCTCTCTGCATTGAAAGGGGGCATGCTGGTCTCTCTGCATTGAAAGAGGGCACACTGGTCACTCTGCATTGAAAAGGGGCACGCTGGTCACTCTGCATTGAAAGGGGGCACGCTGGTCTCTCTGCATTGAAAGGGGGCACGCTGGTCTCTCTGCATTGAAAGGGGGCACGCTGGTCACTGCGTTGAAAGGGGGCACGCTGGTCACTGCATTGAAAGGGGGCACGCTGGTCACTCTGCATTGAAAGGGGGCACACTATACCTTAATTACCGAAGGCTCCTTTCACACTTTTGTGACCCCAAAGTCACGCAATTTTTTACAGTGTTTTTTGCCGCAAAGCAATGCCTATTACATTTTTCTGTTTGCCGCCACTGGTTATAATAATGTTGATTTACTAAAGGAGTAGAGCATGTTTCATTTGCAAAGTGGATTTTTTCTTAAATGGTGAAATAGTTTGCATTTCTTTAATTTGGCAGTGCCACTATCATGGCATTGGTGTTGATTTACTAAACAAGTACAGGCTGTTCAGTTAACAAAATGAATGTTAGAGAATTAGGGTATGATGTGTTCTAAGTCATGTAAAGTCCAAATTGTATTAATTGTTCCACAGTAGGACATGCATCGATGCAGAACAAACACTTTTAAGAATGTCCATGGCATAAGTAAAAGGAAAATGAAACTTTACATTTCAGACATCAGACTTTTTTTTCCTTTCAGTTATAAATGTTTATTTCGTAAATCAGTCATACAATACAACTTTCAGTATTGAATGCAGATATTGTGCTCATATCGGCAGACAACAAACTTTTTTAAACACTTTAACAGCTCTATGCCTGACACTTATAGATACTTCTATCTTGAATGTTATTCAAGCATAAAAATTCCAGTCCCACACTTTTTTTAAAAGACTCCTCTGTACTTGTCTAAACATATACATTAACATATGATATTTGTCATATGTGTGGTCATTTTAGTTTGTGTTAAAATATTTGATTACTATCCAGATATCGGAAGCAAGCAGGTTCAATGTTAGCTGTGGGCATCTGAAGCCCTCTTCTTTTCATTTCTGGGATTTTGGTGCAGCTGGCTACCCAGCATGCACCTTTCGATCTCGGGCCTGAGCAGTAAGGCAGACTGGTCCCCAACGGATATGCTCCACTTCCTCCCGGCAGATGCAATTCTTCGAAAATGGCGCCTAACTCCTCCCGTTTGCATCATTACCAGTCTGGAAATAACACAAGATTTTGTTACTAGGCGATTCACAAGGACTCCTGGGATACATGACACTGCTATTCCAGGAGCCCTTGCGAATCGCCTAGTGACACAATCCCCTAGGTAACCGCAGCCAGAAGTGCTGCCGACATAAGAAAGAAAAAGGTATTTACTTACAGAAAAAACAAAAAAACTTTCTATTGGTAAAAGCATTCACAATACATTGCAACAATAACAAAATTGGTGGAACTCCACTTTAAAGATTGTTTTACATACATTTGTGAACAGTATGTGCTTTTTGTGGCGTGACCCTTAAAGAGGACTCTAATGGCGCTTTTCCACTGCATGGTATGGCTCGCTTTGGCGCTTTTCCACTGCATGGTACGGCATGGTACATGTTTGAACGTTTCGGAACGGTTTGGTACGGCGGCGCTTTTCCACTACATGGTTCGGCTCGGTATGGCTCTCTTATGGCGCTTTTCCACTGCATGGTACGGCTCTCTTATTTAGTACCACCTCGGTTGGGGTTCCAAGTGTGCCGTGCCTATACCAAATCCCACAATCCTTCGCATGCAGCCTTAATTGTCCTCACTACTAGCCACTGATTGGTCAGAGAATCGTCACCGTCATTGGATTTGCGACACCACCGAACCATACCATGCAGTTGTGTGATCTCTCCTGTTCTTCAGCTCAAAGCAGCGCCTGTGTGTGTGAACTCTCCTTTCTTCCATTACAGCACACACAACACACACATCACACACACCAAACACACACACAACACGCAACACACACAACACACACAACAACACACACAACAACACACACACAACACACACACAACACACACATACACGCACGACAGTGCTAAAGCTTACCCTTGTGCACCGTTGAGCAAGCCTGTCACCCGTCTGTGCTTTGTTGTAGGAGTTCCCATACTCTCTTGGTTTTTTCTTGTTTTTTTCTGCAGTATTTATTTTTGCTCCCATCAGCCTCCTTTGCAATAACGTTTTCGTTGTGCGGTGAAAAGAATCCACATGCCGAGAATCAAGAACGCCATTCCTTCTATAGGCTCCATCGCTCATGTTGTGTCGCGTTAAGATGATGTCATGGTAGTAGAGGCGGCGTAACTACGTTGTAACCGCCCCCACTTACTACTAAAGTGGAAAAGCAAACCAAGCCGAGTAGAGCCTATACAGTGGCGAAAGGTGCCGACTCGTACCACGTAGTGGAAAAGCAAACCGAGCCGAGCAGGGCCAAGCAGTCCTGAGTGGAGCCGAGCCGGTACTCACAGTGGAAAAGCGCCATAACTTATGACAAGGATATTTAGGAACCTCAGCGAGCACTAGATTGAAGCGGACCTTCGCTTAAAAAGGAAATGACCATTCATCCCCATCCTCCCTGTCCTCTAACAAATTTGGTGGGTTTTTTAACATTTTTTCTGGGAATAGGCACCTCTTTGTGACAGTTACCTGCTTTCTGTTCTGTATTTTTCATCTAGACAAGATCTTATCTTGACCTGGTGGACAATTGTTGGCTGAACAGTAGCTGCATCCCCGATCAGACAATTGTAGTGGGAGTTGTTTTTTTTTTTTTGTTCAGCCTGCAGGATGAAGGAAAGAAGAAGTATTAGTATATGGCCAGCATTAGTATGTGCAGTCTCCTAATTGTGGTTTGAATCTGTAGTTTGAGTGGTTTGACCCCAATTTATGGCAGGGATAAAAAGGCTCCTCAGCATGCACTGGATTAGTGTATGCAGTCTCCATATGGTGATACTTCACATTTTAGTCTTCTGAGGACCAGAGGCGGAATTGCCTTGCCACTCTGATGCTTCTGCCACAAACATGCCTAAAGGCTTCCTGGTGAAGAGGAGTAAAAGTCCCTGCCAGTGTTCTACCGAGTGCAGGACAAGGGCAGAATGTAGGCCATCCCCCGACATGGATGGTGTAAGCCATGTCCCAAGCAGAGGCTGGCTCCATGCCCCACCAGAGACTCTCCTCTGGCCAGTGCCAACTTAGCCATCCCGGCTCCCCCCCTGCATCCACAGTTTGCCCCCTGCCGGCCAGTTCGGGAACCCAGAGTGAGTGCAGCAGGCGCTGTCCAGTCCGACCCACCCGGTGAGCAGAGAGTCTATGGAGCCGAGATTCAGTCTAGGATAAGGATTGAGAGATGGCAGGGAAGAGGGAAAGCAGGAGGGGGCCGAGTCGCTGCACCATGGGCCTCAGGGTGGTACTTACCCCCTGGGTCAAAAGTTGCCAGTCAGCCCCTGCTGAGGACCCTAACTTATAGCTGTGATTAGCAGGACACTTAGAAAGCATGGGATTCGTTTATAAAGTCTCCCTACAATGGTATTACGTTTTTGAGTCTTCTGAGTTCCTCAAGTCATAGCAGGGATCAGCAGGAGCCATACCAAGCACTGGATTAGTGTGTGTAGTCTCCCTATAGCAGTACTGCAAATTTGAGTCTTCCAAGGACCTCCAAATCATATCCGAGGTCAGAAGGAGCCATAGCAAGCACTGGATTAGTGTATGTAGTCTCCCTATAGCGGTACTGCAAATTTGAGTCTTCCAAGGACCCCCAAATCATATGAGTTCAGCAGAAGCCATAGCAAGCACTGGAGTAGTGTGCGTAGTCTCCCTATAACAGTACTGCAAATTTGAGTCTTCCAAGGACCCCCAAATCATATCTGAGGTCAGCAGGAGCCTCAGCAAGCACTAGAATAACATGCTTAGTTTCCCTTTAGTGGTACTTCACATTTTAGTGTTCCGGGGACCCTCATTCATGTAGGGGATCAACAGGAGTCTTCAGCCTCCCTGTTGGGGTAATGGTTAGTAGTCGCACCTCATCTATCCATACAAGTCTGAGACACCGGTATTATCTCTGCTAATGATGGGTGCTTACCCTCATTAAGAAAAACTGCTTACAATGGTGGAAATAAATTAGTTTTACCCAAGACAATAGGCAAAAGTTTGAACATTTTTTAATGAACACAAGTATTTCAAGATCCTTTAGAACCATAATGAGAAAATGGATTGCCATTAATTCAAATTACAAAGATGAGGCTTCGTATATTCAATGTGTAGGATTGAAATAAGCATTTTAAGTTGCTAATTCTGCAAAATAATGTCACTATACTTTGCAACCAATTGTCTTTATATGTCAGCTAGTGAATACTGTATACAGTGCCGGGACAAAGTCATCCAGCACCCAGGGAAAGATGCCAAACTGCTCACCAGCCGCCCCCCCCGTCACTACTCCTGTCCGCCTTGTACCAGAAGCATCTGGCACAGGGCTTCCTTCCCATGTCTGCAATAAGCCATTGTGCCCAGGGCAGCCCTCCCTCCTGCCCACCCCTTGTCCCGACCCTGACTGTATATAACAGAATTTGCCAAGCAGTCCCTTGGTAAAGAACTACACGTCACAGCATACCCTGACAGGCAGAATTTGATAAGTCATGGTAGGGTTCTCAGTTCCTCAGCTGGTGGGCTGACAGTTTTCTGTGTCTGATATAAGGTGCTTCCAATGTCTCATTGCAGAAATTAGGTTTATCTGAAGAAAACCAGACAGCAGCCAGACAATAATAAGTGGTGCTTGAATAAAATGAAGCTGCAAGTTTCTATTGTGTGGATGAGACATGCTTCATTACCTGTTTTAGAACCATTGAAGCTTCGATGTTATTACACTGCTGTGCTCAGAAATTCACCTCTGATGTTCGTGGCAGACTCTCATTTCCAGTACAGGAAAAGTTACTTAGGTCAGATGTGCGTCAAGCGTTTTTTAATCCTGTCTTCATTACAGAGCCCCAAATGCCTTGACCTGCTTCCAGCCTCGGAGTTCTGTGGTCTTCATTACTGATTGCAGCTGGGGGCCTGTGATTTTATATATAGACAACATACCACAGTGACTTGTTAATATAGCTATCTTTTTTTTTTTTTTTTTGTGCAAACCGCACACAAAAAAGCTATTATATAAAATCCCAATGATAGGAAATGTGTACAACCCCGTAGCAACAAACGATATAGCTCCCGAATGTCCTTGTTTTGGTGGACTGTTGTTGGAACTGAAACGCTCTGCCCCTTTTTTCTCTGCACTCGCCTCTCCTGTTAGTCTGATGCTAGTATCAAAGAAATACTAAATATCCCAAATACATCATGATAAAACCTGTAGCTCTTTTATTATCTCAGGAAGTTTGGGATCCTTTTTTCTTAGCAGCACTGAAACATAACAGCTAAAAAATTATTTGTTTTCTACACCAACACAGCCAGCTTTTTGTATGCCATATATGTTTCTTGAACAGAGCCTAAAGCAGCATTAAACCACAAAACAAAAAATGTAATATCTATAAAAGGACTGAGCACCAAGCTAAGCTTAAAACTCAATCACCCAGCGCTCTGCACTCCCAATAGATGGTGTGCAATAACACACAAACAATTTGACTCAAACAGCTGCCGCCCAAAACAACTCAAGGAATAGATAAAGGTGCGTATCAATCATGAAGGTCTTAATCAATATGCACAAGCAGCGCTATGATCATAGTAAAAACATAGTCTAAATAAATAAATAACTCTAAAATCACATGTGTCAAACATAAAATAGAGCAAGAGTCCAATTATGGAAAAGTCTGTCACTAACAGAGTTCTTGCGGGGTCCCAGTAAGGGGTATATCTCCGGTATGGAACATAAGTAGTCAGTATGTCCCTCCACCTCACCACGTGTAAAGCACCCAAAGTATAAACGCTTACCAGATCCCTCTGCAATATAAGCCTGTAAGGATAATGAAATCACGTCCGGACCATCCAGATAATCCAAGCTCTGTGAGCCCTGCTCACGGTTGCGATATCCTCATAGACGCAATGCATAGGAGGGAGTAAAAAATGCACATAGAGAAGTACCGCTTGATACAACATGCACTTTTTATTACGTTCTCCCCCCCCCCCTCACCCATTACACTCACATCAAAAAGGTTAAAACACAGCATGTAGTCAAACAGTGTCGGCACCACGGTCTCTGCCGGCCGCTTACCTGTCTCCTGTCCGCTCGTTAGCATTCCGGAAGTTCCCGATCTTAGTCGAAGTTGCCGTACAGCATACCGTTGCCTAGGTGACCGCGCAAGTCACCGCCCCCACCGCGTTTCGTCAGAGGACTTCAGCAGAGAGTCTGGAGTGTAATGGGTGAGGGGGGGAGAACCTAATAAAAAGTGCATGTTGTATCAAGCGGTGCTTCTCTATGTGCATTTTTTACTCCCTCCTATGCACTGCGTCTATGAGGATATCGCAACCGTGAGCAGGGCTCACAGAGCTTGGATTATCTGGATGGTCCGGACGTGATTTCATTATCCTTACAGGCTTATATTGCAGAGGGATCTGGTAAGCGTGTATACTTTGGGTGCTTTACACGTGGTGAGGTGGAGGGACATACTGACTACTTATGTTCCATACCGGAGATATACTCCTCACTGGGACCCCGCAAGAACTCTGTTAGTGACAGACTTTTCCATAATTGGACTCTTGCTCTATTTTATGTTTGACACATGTGATTTTAGAGTTATTTATTTTTTTATTTAGACTATGTTTTTACTATGGTCATAGCGCTGCTTGTGCATATTGATTAAGACCTTCAAAAAATGTAATATATTGCAGCTTACCAGCTCTTAGACGTGGTGGCTGCGTTAGTTTGTTTTGTTTTTTTTAAGCTTTTTTGCCTTCATTTTAATCTGGTAATCTGGCCAGTGTCTGTTATTTTTTAACTTCCTTTAACAATCCAAACTGTCCAACAAAGTGGCAGTTAGAGGTTAGAGACAAACCATTTAACACGGACGGGGGGGGGGGGGGGGGGGCGGTCTTACAATGGTCAGCTTTTATTCGATTATTTATGACCTTTATCCAAAAAGAAAAAAAATGTTGCTGTAATAGCTTACAAATTGTGAGTTTAGCTTTAATTCTGCTAGTCAGCCATACATAATTCAATTTTCTTGTACAATTTTCCTTTAGATTTACCAAACCCATACAATATGAGGTCAAACGTAACACTTTCAGTTTGTATGCTATCAAGCAGGCCTTTACACTACATAGTTAAAGGTAAATCTAAAGGAAATTGAATAAGAAAATGATATAGTGTATGGCCAGCTTAACACCACTCTCTCCACAAGTAGATAATGTTGCTGTCTAAAGGTGTCTTCGTTGCTCTTCCTTCCAGAGTGGAGACACCTTAAAGCAGGCCACAGACTGATCAAAATTTAGTTGGTTTAGCAGGGACTGGCCGAATTTCAATTAGTGTGTGGCCTGTTTGACAGAAATGGTCACAAATACTTTATTTATAATTTTTTTTTTTTTTCTGATCAATGTGCAATTTGATCAAAATTTAGATTTAGACTAAATTAGATTCGATCAAACTGAGTTGATATTATTGATTGTATTGCATAAACAGCACTGATATCCTTTATTCTTGAGTACGATCGTATTTTGATCAATCAGAATTTGAGGTCACATGATGGAAATAGAGTTGCAATTGATAACTCATGATCGCAACTCACAATCGTATCTTGATCGATCGATATTCACCTTCCTGTATGGGGCATATCCAAGGAATAAGTGGCCAACTATAGATTATCTCTATCAGAAATGTCCCACTGGAAAAAAAATTGATCATTTATCGTGTATGGCCACTATTAGGCTGAGGCCTTGTATATACAAGGTGTACCATACGTACACCCGTGCAGAGCTGTGCTTACCCACATGGGGGTGTTTCATGCATCCCTGTGCAGGCAGACCCATTGATGTCGATTGGACACTCACTCACACTCACATGGATGTCATATTGGGACTCAGTGGCTGTGTCTATGCAGCTGTGCATCTCCACGTGGGTCAACATGGCCTTTTACAGATTACCACAAGCACGACTTTACGTGTGAAACGTGTCTACCTTTTTGTAACCTGTCTGTTGGTTTAATAAAGAAGCATCATTATATCTTTTCTTCTGTTGGAGTGCGGCCATTTTCGTTGGTATTTTCAAGTTGTTTAAAATATAGTGCTTTTAGCAAACTAAATGTCATCCAGGTAGGATTTGTATCTATTTAAATAGACCCTATCAGGTCTCTAAGGATTTAAACTATCGGGTCCCTGGAAGGAAAGAGCCGTTATGCTCTTGGTGGTCATGGTGTCCTATATCCCCCAGCTCTGGCACTATACCTTACATCAGTGACTTGGCATTCAACGCTTATTAAAGTATTGGAAACCATGGCTTCTTCCTCCAACTCCTAGTTCTTTGCTAAAACTTGTATCAACATAGGGGACAGAGGAAAGAACCATGGTAGGAGATATAGGCATACGACACTCCAGGAAGCGTTAAATACTGAAAACACTGACAGAGGCTGTATCTCTTGAACTGAGGTCCGATAACACACAGACCTCTGTAAAGGTGAGTATAATGGCTCATCTCTTTTAGGGACATGATGGACTCATTTCTTTAGGGATCTAACAGGGTCTCTTTAATGTTCATAACTTACAGAAAAATAGGGATTCCCCACTGATACAATTATTCAAAAGTAAACATTTTGATGAAAAAATGATAATGAGATAAAATACTGACCACATATAAAATACATCCTGTAGCTTTGAATGTGATTTGTTGCACTAGATAGCATTTCCACCTTTTTCCTCAGTGCTGGCAAAGATCATTGCGGTGCCCCCAGTTCACATTGCTGCCTTAATGAACGAGTGTTCGCTATTGAATAAACCGTTATTTGCCCTTCACTGGCATCATTTTTCTTTCTCTCTGCAGCCTGGGAAACGTTAAGTGAATTCTGAATGCAATGACTGGCAGACTGCTTGGGCTCTTTTTTTTCTTATCAGACTTTTGGGAATTTGCAATTGTTGTTCAGCACAGCCAGTAATACTAAGCTGTATTAAATCCAGGATTTCTCTACTGCTAGCTGTTCCAAAGGTGAAATAGTACAGATCAGATGTGATTCTTAAAACGATTAAAAGATGGTGTGGGTGTATTAATATGATCCGAGAAATACTTATTGTTCATTTATTGTGTTTGCCTTTCTCTATACTGTTTGTCATCTGGCATCTAAAATGTTTAAAAAAGATTTTAATGTAAAATTCAGTAGGTCTGGATCATTAAAAATATACATATATACTCGTGTGTAGTGTATAAATATATGTATATATGTACACAGTATCTCACAAAAGTGAGTGCACCCCTCATGGCTAATTGGCCCCAGTTTGGACATTTTGACTTAGGGGTGTACTCACTTTTATTGCCAGTGGTTTAGACATTAATGGCTGTGTGTTGAGTTATTTTGAGGGGACAGCAAATTGACACTGTTATACAAGCTGTACACTCACTACTTTACATTGTAGCAAAGTGTCATTTCTTCAGTGTTGTCACATAAAAAGATATAATAAAATATTTACAAAATGTGAGGGGTGTACTCACTTTTGTGAGATACTGTATATATATATATATATTTAATATATAAATATTTACCCACTGTGGTACGCAAAACCAAAACAGCTATAAGTGAACAAAAAAAAGTACATGTGAAAAAAAAAAAACACACAAAAAGTGCACTTAAGGGTGTGTCTCTAGTCCCAGTCCTGAAGAAGGAAGACCTTTCCTGACCCCGCCAGGGCACAAGACTCCTGACCGGACATGACCCTCCTCTACAGGCTGCCTATAGAAAACTACAGGAGGGGATGCAGACCAGACTATCACCCTGCACAAGGAGAGAGCAGCAGTTGTAGTGGATCTTTTTATTACAGGAAGCTCCTGCACAGAAGCAAAGTTATACACTGAAAGAAATGCACAAAGCAACCCCAAATTTTGGTATTTGTATTTAGTAAATATTTTCGTATCCTGGAGTTTAGCTTTGCTCTTACCATTGACGTCCCCCAAGGTTCTGTCCTTGGACCTCTCCTATTCTTGATCTACACAACCTCCCTTGGTCACCTAAAAGCCTACCATGGCTTCCACTACCATTTCTATGCTGATGACACCCAAATCTATCTATCTTATCGTATCCTTACGCATCACTGATTTACTAACAGACATATCTAACTGGATGTCACACCACTTCCTCAAACTCAATCTATCTAAAACCAACCTCATAATAATTTATCCGTCACGTCCTCCTTCCCCTGACTTCTCTGTCAAGTTCAATGGCACAACTATCAGTCTTTCCCCAAATGCCAGGGTACTAGGGGTAACCCTGGACTCTGAACTGTCCTTTCAGGCCCACATCCAAACCCTGTATAAAATATTGCCACCTTAACCTCCACAACATCTCCAGAATACACTCCTTTTTAAAGGAGATGTACAGCCAAAGCAGTTGGTTCTGCACTCCTGTGACCCGTTTTCACACAGAAGTCTGTCAAGGCACCGCATCATCACGACCACGGAGTCGGGATAACCAGGTGACTGGACCAACACCCGGCTCAACCTCTCAGCGAGCCCCTGAGAGCCTGAGCCGGCCGCTCCCCAACCCTCCACAGCCCAGCACTCCAATGAGCCAGAAGGGGGCAGAGCAGAGAGCTGCTGACTGTCAGTCAGCAGCTCTCTGTACGGGGAGCTGTCAGAACCAAGCAATCGGTGGTGTTTGATCACTCAGTTCTCAGTGTAGGGGCGTCGGAGGACAGATGCAGCATTAGACCGAGGTAAGTATAAATGGGGGAAAAAAACCCAACCCATACTTCTCTTTTACCTAATGGTACCACAAAGCTTCTAATTCACTCCCTGGTTATCTCTCTCTTCGGCTACTGCAACTCCCTCCTTATTGGATTACCTTTACATAGGCTTTTTCCTATTCAGTAGATCATGAATACTGCTGCAAGACTCATCCACCTTACCAACCATTCAGTGTCCTCCACCCCTTTCTGCCAATTCCACCACTGGCTTTCGCTCGCCCAACAAATACAATTCAAAGTACTAACAATAACTTACAAAGCCATCCACAACTCCTCCCATGCTTGCCTCCAGGATTTCTCCAAAGCTTCTCCCATCCTTTGAAACTCCCTACCCCAATCTGTCTGACTGTCTCCTAATCTATCCATCTTTAGACAATCCCTGAAAACCCTTCTCTTTAAAGAACCTTATCCTGCTTCTAACTAATACACTGTTTTTCTTTCTCCATCAGCTCATCCCCCACAGCTATTACCTTTTGTATCAATTGACCCTCCCTCTCAGATTGTAAGCTCTAACGAGCAGGGCCCTCTGATTCCTCTTGTATCAAATTGTATTGCAACTGTAATGTCTGCCCTCATTTTGTAAAGTGCTGCACAATCTGTTGGCGCTATATAAATCCTGAATAATAATAATAATCTTATGTGGCATAGGGCCTATTCATGACATTAGCGGTGCATGGAAATCCATTGTTGATATCTCCTGTAAAAATGCATGAAAATGTACACTAAAAGAAGTTAACCCAATATAATTGTTTTTTTAGAGTATTCTTTTTTATAGATCTTGATCACTTTAAGGCTCGGTTCACATATATGCGAATTGGATGCGTTTTGAACCGCATCGAATTCGAATGACATGTGAACCGGCAGCCTTCTCTATGAATCTGGTTCACATATCTGCGGGCCCACTTGCGAACCATTTTTAAAAAGAGTCCTGTGCTTTTTCAGTCCAGTTCAGGTAGGATTTCAAGTAAAAATTTGCACCTGAATCGAACCTGAACCAGTGAACAAAACTGCTCTGGACTTGGAAGTGTAATGTATATGGAGCATAGAAATCTGCCTCCACACTGCAAAGTCCCAGCGCAGATTCACTGTCTGATAAGTGGGAGAAGCGGGCCTTTATCTGTTCATAATGAGACGCTCGGCTGACAGTCCCACAATGTGATTGGAGTGAAGTAAATCACTTAAGCCTACAAGCACAAGGAAGCATGTCATACATCTCGTGCTTGATTGCCAGGTTATGTAACACAGGACAATGCAACAATTTATTTCAGCATTGCTTAATCCTTTCCCAGTCCCAGAATTGGGGGGCCAGATTATCAACCTAATTGCAGCGAGGTTAGCTAATATGATGGGTCTGTTCAGGAGTCTGATGAAATCAACACAAGCTGTGCTGGCAATCATTATGCTCATCACAGTGACCTCGTATCAGGACACAAATTGGGATTTATAAACGTAGCCTTGTTTAAAGATTTAATTACTGAAACTCTAAAAAGTTGAATTCCTGTTTTTCTTTGCATGCTTTGATATTCTAGTCGCATATTGAAAATTAAGAGTTTACTAAAGTTCCGAAAATTCTCGTATGACAGAATAAAAAATCAGAAGTGATGTAATGCAGACATCCCAACCTGCAAAAACTCATTTCAGGGAGGTGGCAAACTAATTTCAGGGAGGTGGCACTTTGCCCCCCCCCCCCCCCCCACCAATCTAACACAACTTGAGGATGATCAAATCAAATGGAATCGGTATACAGAGGTTTACTTCTGAGAGATATTAAAGGAACACTCTAACCACCATGACTACTTCAGTGATTTGAAGTGGTCATGGCTGTAGGAGTCAGAAACTGCACATGCTGGGATACTTACAATTATGTGCTGGGGGGTAGTGACACCCCTAGCACATGTGACTTAGGCAGCCAGAAAATGTCATGTCCTTGTTCATACATGTATGAACAAGGACATGACATTTTATTATGACAGAACACAACTAGTTATTAAACATATTGCAACAATTTACACACGCTAATGAACAGACCAATCATGTGAAAGGGGCCTAAAGCTGTTTTCACACGGATGCACTGCGGATTACCTGCACCTCAACTGACCTCAATCTTCACTTCTTCCTCAGGATTCCTGCAGGTATTGCTGGCTGCTGCTATCCCCCAGGTGAGTATAGCTGGTCCCTGCTGCTGGCTGTCCTCCAGGGCTGGTACTGCTGGTGGGTATTGCTGGCTGGTACTGCTGGCTGGAGCTTCTGGCAGGTACTGTGGGTGGGTGCTGCTGGCTGGTACTGCTGGCGGGTACTGCTGGCTGGTACTGCTGGCGGGTACTGCTGGCTGGTACTGATGGTGGGTACTGCTGGCTGGTACTGCTGGTGGGTACTGCTGGCTGGTACTGCTGGCGGGTATTGCTGGCTGGTACTGTTGGTGGGTACAGATGGGGGGTTTTGCTGGCGGGTATTGATGGTGGGTACTGCTGGCTGGTACTGATGTCGTGTACTGATGGTGGGTACTGCTGGTAGGTACTGCTGGCTGGTACTGATGGCGGGTACTGACGGCGTGTACTGCTGGTGGGTCCTGCTGGCGGTTACTGCTGGCTACTCTGAGACAAACGGAGCGTGACAGGAGCGGCGCTGGAGGAAGCATGCAGCTGCAGTAGAGAGCAGAGCCGATGCTTCCTGTATGGCTTCTGTCATAGGTGGAGTGCATTTGATATCACTCTGCCTGTGACAGGAGCCAGAACTATACATGAAGGATCGGTTCTGTTCTTCACAGCAATGCTCAGGGATACTGCCTCGGGCTGCTGCGGTTGACAGCGGACAGCCGGGATATCGCGCGGCACTTGCGGATGTCAGGGAGCCGCAGCCCACATTCGGGAGACTCCTACACCTTGAGAGAGACTTGGGATGTCTGTGTAATGTGTTAAACAATTTATCTGCAGTATCTCCTCCTTCCTTATCACCCCATAAACTTTCATCCCAGGTTGATTTCTCAGGTTATTAAGTTTGGTTTTCACTCAGTGGCAGACAGGTACATCCATTACAGTGGTGGTAGGTATCTGGTCCTTTTTTTTTCACAAAATAGTAATGCTATTACATTATGGCATTTTTTCCTTGGCTTTTTTCACTCTTAAGCATCTTTGAAGAAGAGTGTAGATGCAGCTTCAAGCCATATATGGCTCCACAGTCACTGCTTGCAGATCACTGTAGACCAGTCATTCTCAACCTTTTTACCATGGAGAAATCCTTGAAATAACTATGTTATTATATAATATATATAATCATCTGTAAAAATAAATAAAATTAATCTGAAGTCTGGGCATAAATGCACTTTCTGTTGCCCTTCAAAATGTGTGCTTCTATGTAAAAAAATATTACAAGTGTATTTTTTTTTTTACCTGCATAGACCCTGTGACAGCATCAAGAGCCTCAAGACCTTCACTGCATCATGGCAGCTGAGAGAGAGTGCAAAATTAGGCGTAGAGTGCTCTTAGCTAATTAGCACAGACACCAGCAAATCAGTGAATGCCAGAGATCTCATACACAGGGCAGGGCTGGTGTACTTGTGTCAAAGCCATCTTAGGAAAAGTGAAAAGGAGGTTCAAGGCTGGTCACCCAGTGTTTGTTGAAGCCACAGCAGTGACCGGTCCCTGTAACAGGAAATGGTTTAGAAGAAGCCATTTCCAGTGCTAAAATAAAGATTTTTTTTTAATACAGAGAGGAATACCGTCACTGGTCAGGACTCTTCATTTGCATACAAATTACATTTGTGTGCCAGCTTTTATAAAATCACCCATAGAAACGTACACACACACATATATGTAGTTAGGACACAGCTTTTTTTTACTTTCAAAAGTGCATGCAGTTTTAGTTCTAGATGTATTTGATGTTTATTAATTCAGCCCATTTTCACCTTTTTCGTTTAACTGAAATTTTGGAGATTTTTTATGTTTTTGTACAATAAAATTGAATGTATTTCTTTCCAGAAATATAGCTTTGAAAAAAAATTTGTATCATGGGGCATACAGAATCAAAGGGAAATTTTCATAATGTCTGTATGGGGAGTTTTATAGTACATGTGACAAATGCAAAAATTGGGGTGGCAGTAAAAGGTTTAATATAATTTTCTTCATCGCTAAAGAATATTTCTGTTGGCTCACGGGAGTATTTAAGTTTATGCTAGTTGAATCTGCAGAAAGTATATTAAAGAAAGGACAGAGGTCATATCTGTAGATCTGGGAAAGCTGTTACTGTGCTCACATTTTCTTTTCTTTTTTTTCTTTTTCTCCCTGGGAAAGCTGAAGTAGAGATTAACAGCAGGTTATGGTTCCACACATGAACTTAAGCTGAAAATGAAAATGTAGATTTCACCAAGAAGACGACAAGACAAAATGCCCAATGTATACAGATTTTGCGGAATTTGTTTCATTATTTTTAGTAGTTTGTTAAAGTATATCTAAAGCCAAAACCTTTATATTCCATTCTGGTTAGAGTAGGGAATGCTTAAAACCCCTGATTATTTTTTTCCTTTTGCCATCTGTATCCCATTCAAGAGATTTCCCTTTTAGTTCCTGACCTATATGCTGTAAGGGGTTGGCTCAGTAGCGAGTGTGGGTGACCCCCTGGGTGGGTTCGCTACACAACAACGGTCTATGGTTTATTCTTACAATTTGCTGGAAACAAGTGCAAGCATCCAAACAGCATAAATCAAACAAAACATAAAATAAACCCTGGCCACTTGGGGCGTCTACCTTCACAACACAGGAACCTACCTATGGAGTCTGTCACAACCTACTGCTGGGCAGACACTGCTGGTCATACAGCAGAAAACCAATAGTCTATTTGTTTTTCTTTTCACACAGAAAAAGTCAACACCACCTCACCTTCAGAAGTCTTTCTCAGCTCACTGCTCTCCTTAAAGCGGAGTTCCGGGCAGAGAAACGATTTTTTTCTGAACATACCCCCGGGACAGTCAGGGCTAGCACATTCCACAATGGCTAGCCTCTGATCTGTCCCGGTTCGCACTTACCTTTTAGAAGAAATACTTACTTAGAAATTTTCTTCCACAGCGTTTCCATCTCGGTTGTGGGCAGCTGAAGCCGGCGCGGTCCTCTTCTCTGTCTTCTTCCGCGTCTTCGTGTCCCAGAATGCACTGCACCGGCCCCTCTCGTCACTTCCGGTGCGGCGCCGCATTCCTAAACAGCTTCTGGGCATGCCCAGAAGCTGTTTAGCAGGGGAATGCGGCGTCGCCCGGAAATGACGAGCGGGGCCGGTGCGGCGCATTGATTCCTGGGAGCTATGACGTTTAGCTCCCAGGAATCATCGCGAGGCAGGAAGTGACGGGGTGAGCCTCGGCGCTGGAGGAGGAAGCTGTCATAGGTGAGTATTTACGATCTTCAATAAAAAGGTGAGTAAACAAAAAAAAAAAAATAACTATCCAATTCCTTTTCAGGTGAGGCATACCTAGCGGAGGGGCACAAAAATAAAAAATCTTTTTTGTGCCCGGAACTCCGCTTTAACGCAAAAAGCTTCAGGATGCAGCAATCAGTAGTCATCCTCTGGATAACTTATAGAGCCCTTAATTGCCTCATTCTGAATAGCTGAAGCTTTCCAACGTCCTAAACCTTTCTGGTACCTCCGCAGCCGACACCTGATAGTAATTGGTGAATTGTCTAAACAAGGCAGAAATGTATCTCCCGTCTTTGACAACACCCACAGATTTACCTGACTTCCTGTCACAATGCTCAACAGGAAATAGGACAAAATCTCCTTTTAGACAGTTTTCACCGAAACCGGTGTCCCCTGTTGAAGATTCCTCTGCTTTTACTCTTCTGGGGGCAACTCAAAATTTAAAATTTTTCTTCACTTTCACTTCTTATGACATTGGGTACCAAGACAGAGAGACTGAATATCCCTAGCAGGGATACAGACAGTAAAGCCTACAGGGGTTCTAATCTTTCTACACTCTATCCAAAGCTAAAAAAACAAAAAACAAATAAAGTTTTACCTATAGATCTACTTTAATTTACTTTGGAGCTACATTGTATGGCCAGAAAATGTATGTATATGTGTCAATCACATCTCTATGAGCTTGCTGGATATCTCATTCGATAACCATGGGTATTAATTTAGGTGGCTCACCCTTTTGTGACTGTTAACCACTTAAGCCCCGGAAGATTTTACCCCCATTCCGACCAGGGGGTATTTTACGACTCGGCACTGCGTGACTTTAACTGACAATTGTGCGGTCATGCAATGTGGTACCCAAACGAAATTTACGTCCTTTTTTTCCCACAAACAGAGCTTTCTTTTGGTGGTATTTGATCACCTCTGCGCTTTTTATTTTTTGCGATATTAATAAAAAAAGAGCGAAAATTTTGCAAAAAAATGACATTTTCAACTTTGTCTTTTAAAAAATATCCAATATACTCAATTTATGTATTTTTTTTTGGCCAAAATATATTTAGCTACATGTCTTTGACAAAAAAAAAATTCAATGAGCGTATTTTTATTGGTTTGCGCAAAAGTTATAGCGTCTAAAAACTATGGTGTAAATACAGAAATTTACGCAGCTTTAATTTTTGACTGCCTATCTCATTTCATGAAGTGCTAAAATGGCAGGGCAGTACAAAACCCCCCCAAACTACCACTTTTTGGAAAGTAGACATCCTAAGGAATGTTCTGAGAGGCATGTTGAGCTCATTGAATATTTCATTTTTTTGTCACAGGTGTTTGAAAAATGACTAAAAATTTTTTCTTTTTTTTTTTTTACACAAAGTTGTCATTGAAATGATATATTGCTCACACATGCCATGGGTATATGTGTAATTACACCCCAAAATATATTCTGCTGCTTCTCCTGAGTACAGGGATACCACATATGTGGGACTTTTTGGGAGCCTAGCTGTGTACGGGACCACAAAAACAAATCCCCACCATCAGAATTTCAAAGGGCGTACATTTTTCATTGCATTTTCTCACTACCTCTAACGGTTTAGGAGGCCCTGAAATGTCAAGATACCACAAAACCCCCCCAAATGACCCCATTTTGGAAAGTAGACACCCCAAGCTGTTTGCTAAGAGGCATGGTGAGTCCATGGAATATTTTATATTTTACCACAAGTTTTGGGAATATTACTATTTTTTTTTTTTTATTTTTTTTTTTTACACAACGTTGTCACTAAAAGATAAAATTCTCACACATGACATGGGTATATGTGGAATTACACCCCAAAATACATTCTGCCACTTCTCCTGAGTATGGGGATGCCCCATGTGTGAGACTTTTTGGGAGCCTAGCTGTGTACAGGACCGCGAAAACCAATCAACACTCCCAGGTTTTCTAATGGCGTAAATTGTGCATGTCACCTCTGCACTACCTGTCACAGTTTCGGAGGCCCTAAAATTCCAAGATAGCACAAACCCCCCCCAAATGACCCCATTTTGCAAAGTAGACACCCCAAGCTATTTGCTGAGAGGCATGGTGAGTCCATGGAATATTTTATATTCTGCCACAAGTTCCGGGAAATACATATATATATATATATATATTTTTTTTTTTTTCACAAAGTTGTCAGTAAATGAAATATTGCTCACACATGCCATGGGTATATGTGAAATGACACCCCAAAATACATTCTGCTGCTTCTCCTGAGTACAGGGATACCCCATGTGTGAGACTTTTTTGCAGTCTAGCCGAGTACAGGTCCCCGAAAACCAGTCCCCGCTTTCAGGCTTTCCAAGGGCGTAAATTGTTGATTTCACTCCTGACTACCTATCACAGTTTCGGAGGCCCTAAAATTCCAAGATAGCACAAAACCCCCCCAAATGACCCCATTTTGGAAAGTAGACACCCCAAGCTATTTGCTGAGAGGCATGGTGAGTCCATGGAATATTTTATATTTTGCCACAAGTTCCGGGAAATATATATATATATATATATTTTTTTTTTTTTCACAAAGTTGTCAGTAAATGAAATATTGCTCACACATGCCATGGGTATATGTGAAATGACACCCCAAAATACATTCTGCTGCTTCTCCTGAGTACAGGGATACCCCATGTGTGAGACTTTTTTGCAGTCTAGCCGAGTACAGGTCCCCGAAAACCAGTCCCCACTTTCAGGCTTTCCAAGGGCGTAAATTGTTGATTTCACTCCTGACTACCTATCACAGTTTCGGAGGCCCTAAAATTCCAAGATAGCACAAAACCCCCCCAAATGACCCCATTTTGGAAAGTAGACACCCCAAGCTATTTGCTGAGAGGCATGGTGAGTCCATGGAATATTTTATATTTTGCCACAAGTTCCGGAAAATATATATATATATATATATATATATATTTTTTTTTTTTACACAAAGTTGTCAGTAAATGATATATTGCTCACACATGCCATGGGTATATGTGAACTGACACCCCAAAATACATTCTGCTGCTTCTCCTGAGTATAGGGATACCCCATGTGTGAGACTTTTTTGCAGTCTAGCCGAGTACAGGACCCCGAAAACCAATCATCGCCTTCAGGCTTTCCAAGGGCGTAAATTGTTGATTTCACTCCTGACTACCTATCACAGTTTTGGAGGCCATGAAATGCCAAGACAGCACAACCCCCCCCCCCCAAATGACCCCTTTTCGGAAAGTAGACACCCTGAGCTATTTGCAGAGAGGCATGTTGAGTGTTTTGCAGATCTCACTTTTTGTCACAAAGTTTTGGAAATTGAAAAAAGAGGAAAAAAAATGCATTTTCCTGTTTTTTCTTCATTTTCCAAAAAAAATTAGAGCTGCAAAATACTCACCATGCCTCTCAGCAAATAGATTGGAGTGTCTACTTTGCAAAATGGGGTCATTTGGGGGGGGTTTGTGCAATCTTGGCTTTTTATGGACTTCAAAACTGTGATAGGTAGTAAGGAGTGAGATCAACAATTTACGCCCTTAGAAAGCCTAAAGGTGCGCATTGGTTTTCCGGGTCCTGTACGCGGCTAGACTGGCAAAAAGTCTCACACATGGGGTATCATTGTACTCAGGAGAAGCAGCAGAATGTATTTTGGGGTGTCATTTCACATATACCCATGGCCTGTGTGAGCAATATATCATTTACTGACAACTTTGTGTAAAAAAATAAAAAAAAATAAAAAAATTTTTTTTCCTCGAAACTTGTGGCAAAATATAAACTATTCCATGGACTCACCATACTTCTCAGCCAGTAGCTTGGAGTGTCTACTTTGCAAAATGGGGTCATTTGGGGGGGTTTTGTGCCATCTTGAAATTTCAGGGCCTCTGAAACTGTGACAGGTAGTCAGGGGTAAAATCAGCAATTTACGCCATTAGAAAACCTGAAGATGTGGATTGGGTTTCGGGGGCGCGTACACAGCTAGGCTCCCAAAAAGTCTCACACATGTGGTATCCCTGTACTCAGGAGAAGCAAAAGAATGTATTTTGGGGTGTCATTTCACATATTCCCATGGCATGCATGAGCAATATATCATTTAGTGACAACTTTCTGTAAAAAAACAACAAAAAAAAAAATAATAATTTTCCCGAAACTTGTGGCAAAATATAAAATACTCCATGGACTCACCATGCCTCTCAGAAAAAAGCTTTGGGTGTCTACTTTTCAAAAAGGGGTCATTAGGGGGGTGTTTGAACAGTTCCGGCATTTTATACTCAATCTTATCCACACATCACCCACTCTTCTAACCACTTGAAAACCAAGCCTTTTCTGTGCCTTTTTGTTTACATGAAAAAATATTTTTTTTTTACTAGAAAATTACTTTGAACCCCCAAACATTATATATTTTTTTAAAGCAGAGGCCCTATAGAATAAAATGGTGGATGTTGCAAATTTTTTTGTCACACGGTATTTGCGCACAGATTTTCCAAACGCAATTTATTGCACAAATACACTATATAATTCCAATTTTTTTGGTAAAATTTAAAAGATGATCTTATGCCGAGTTCATAGACACCTAACATGACATGCTTTAAAAATTGCGCATGCCTGCGCAGCGACAAAAACGTATGTACATTTTTGAAAACCTTTAAAAGTCTCTACAGGTTACCACTTTAGACTTACAGAGGAGGTCTACTGCAAGAATTACTGCACTCGATCTGGCGATCGCGGCGATACCTCACATGCATGCTGCAATTGTGGTTTACATATGACACTAGACCACCGCTTGCGTGCGCCATTGCGCGCAAGCATCGGGGGTAAGGGGGGGGGCTCAATTTTTTTTTTTTTTTTTTCTTTTTTCTTTTGCTTTTTTATGTTATTTTGACACCTTTCCTTTAATTTTTTTTTTTTTTAAATCATTTTTATTGTTATCATAGTGAATTTAAATATCCCCTATGATAGCAATCTGTAGTGACAGGTACTCTTTTTAAAAAAAATTGGGGTCTTTTAGACTCTAGATCTCTCCTCTGACCTTAACGCATCTGACCACACCAAAATTGGTGTGATAAAATACTTTCCCAATTTCCCAATGGCCCTGTTTATTTCTGGCGAAACAGAAGTCATAAAATGCTCGTAGCCTCCGGCATCTTAGGCCATAGAGATGATTGGAGCCATTCTCATCTCCAATTAGCTCTATGGTTAGATAATTGAACCACCGGCTGCACTCTCGGGTTAACCGGTGGGACAGGAGAGCCAGAGAAAAACCATGGAAGGCTGCGGAAGGCGGCGGTGGGGGGGGGGAGGCCCCTCCCACTGCATGTAAAAGCAGTCTAGAGGCCAATTACCTGCTAGAATTGCTTTTACATGTAAGCCGACCGCTGGCTGTAAAAAACGATACCAAGATGATGCCTAAATCTGCAGGCATCATCCTGGTATAACCACTCAAAGTCCAGCAACGTACCAGTACATTGCTGGTCCTTGTTTGGCATATAGGTTTTTTTTTTTTTCATGCAGCCTGTGGGCTGAACGGAAAAAAAGAGAACCTATCAGAAATCAGCACAGGAATAATGCGTAGTATTACTCATCATTAACCGCCCAAACAACCACCCACTGAATTTAATGATGGGTATACACGACACTATCCACGTATACCAAAATAGGATTTTAACTGCAGTGCTGAAATCAGAAAATCACCACAGCTGCTATCAGCAAAGGTATCCATATATGCTGAGCGCAAACGCTGTTTGTGTCAGAATATATAAAATCAATGCGTGGTAGCCGACGAGGGACCTGCAAGAGAAACAGGTCACAAAAGAATGAAAAAACAAACAAAGGACATTGAAAAAAAGTATAGTAGGAAGGAGTAGAAGGACATATAAAATGACTGACAACAACAGTTTTTGGATCTTCATCATTAACCGCCCAAACAACCACCCACTGAATTTAATGATGGGTATACACGGCGCTATCCACGTATACCAAAATAGGATTTTAACTGCAGTGCTGAAATCAGAAAATCACCACAGCTGCTATCAGCAAAGGTATCCATATATGCTGAGCGCAAACGCTGTTTGTGTCAGAATATATAAAATCAATGCGTGGTAGCCGACGAGGGACCTGCAAGAGAAACAGGTCACAAAAGAATGAAAAAACAAACAAAGGACATTGAAAAAAAGTATAGTAGGAAGGAGTAGAAGGACATATAAAATTACTGACACCACAACAGTTTTTGGATCCTTTTATTTTTCTTTCTAACTGTTCCTTTACTTCTTGATTTGGGAGGGACTGCGATCATCTGCGATCTTCTCTTCCAGCTTGGGTCTCTCAAAATGTCGATGGACATCCAACATCCTTCGAGACCCTGTGTTTATGTGCCCTACACTGTGTCGTGCTGTACCCTACGCTAATAATCCACTAGTGTATGGTAGCGCTCGAAACATTCCCCGATGCAGAGACCAGGTTGGTCAGGACATTTGGGACAATAATAACGGGTGTCACGCCTAAATCCGCGCTTGCTACAGACACGACATCTTCTTTGGGGCCATCTTTGGGTAGGGGTACTCGGGAGGACATGTGAAAAATGCCTCTCATGCAGCCGGCTCACTGCATCTGGAAGGGGAAGTTGGGCAGGCATGCCTCCTGGGTACAGGTAGGCAAGGATGATCTCTTCCTGGAATTCCCGGAAAGATCCAGTTCGTCCTGACGCCCTGTATAGGACAAAGGCGTTCAGCATAGCCAATTGGTATAGGTAAACAGACACTTTTTTGTACCAGCGTCTGGCTTTACGGGCAACTAAATACGGCGCCAAAAGCTGGTCGTTAAGGTCCACCCCTCCCATGTTAAGGTTATATTCGTGGACACAGAGGGGTTTCTCCACAACGCCAGTTGCCGTAGGAATTTGGATCGTCGTGTCTGGGTGAAGGGAGGACAGAACATAAACATCCCGTGTATCCTTCCACTTCACCGCAAGTAATTTGTCCGTTTTCAAGCAGGCTCTCGCCCCCCGACTAAGACGGGAATCTACAAGCCGTTGGGGGAAGCCCCGGCGATTAGGTCGCACGGTGCCACATGCGCCAATTTGTAAATCAAGAAGGTGACTAAATAGTGGCACGCTTGTATAAAAGTTGTCCACGTACAAATGGTACCCCTTTCCGGATAAGGGTGACACCAAGTCCCAAACGATCTTACCGCTGCTCCCTATGTAGTCTGGGCAGTTGGGGGGCTCCACACAGCTATCTTTTCCCTCATAGACCCGGAAACTAACTGTATAGCCTGTGGCCCTGTCACACAATTTATACAGTTTGACCCCGTACTTGGCACGCTTGCTGGGGAGGTACTGTTTCATAGCAAGGCGGCCAGTAAATTTAATCAGGGACTCGTCAACGCAGACAACTTGTTCGGGGGTAAACAAGGCTGCAAACCGCTGATTGAAGTGGTCTATGAGGGGCCGAATTTTGTGGAGCCGATCGTATGCAGGGTCTCCCCGAGGACGACAGAGTTCATTGTCGCTGAAATGCATAAATCGCAGAATTTGCTCGTATCTCGTCCTGGACATAGAGGCAGAGTACATGCGCATATGGTGAACTGGGCTAGTGGACCAATATAGCCGCAATTCACTCTGTTTAGTTATGCCCATGTGGAGGGAAAGGCCCAGAAAGATCTTAAATTCGGAAACCGTTATAGGTTTCCAGCCGAATTGTCTGGCAAGGTGTGAATTTGGGTTGGCGGCGATGAACTGTTGTGCATATAAATTTGATTGATCCACAATAGATCTGTAAAGATCTTCCGTGAAGAACAGCTCAAAAAAGTTCAGGGGCGTAAAACCAGCTGTCTCCACGTGGATTCCAGGTTGGGCGGTGAATGGGGGAAGTACTGGCGCTGTAGTATCAGTGGGTTGCCAATTAGGAAATGCCAGCGCATCAGGGAGGGCACTATGGGCTCTACGGGCCTGTCTTCGAATACGCGGTGGCTGCGGGCCACTACTTGTGCTAGCCACCGCACCAGCTTCAACTGCACTTAGGGGACTCGCCACGTCACTAGGTCTTACTGCAGTGCTGGTTGTACTAGGTCCAGGTTGTACTAGGCCGCTGGCGCTTGCCAGGTCGCCAGAAGGATGAGCGGCACTAGTACCCACACTCTGCTCCATACGAGCACCCTGCGATTCCTGCATCACAACAACTTCAGAATGGGGTCGGGTACGCCTGGGTCTAACAGGGACCCATCTGTCGTCGGAGCTATCTGTCAGGGAGCCGCTGCCGTCATCAGGTTCATATACTGACACTAATTCGGTCATTGTAGCTTCCCCTTCGCTATCAGATGACTCGGTCAGCATATAACTGAGAAGCTCTTCATCCCTGTACGAACGTTTGGTCATTTTGGTAACTAAATTTACTCGTACAGTGATGCGACTCACAGGTAATAAAAGCACCTGGTTGTCGAAGATTATTTCAAGCGCTACAAAAAAAACTGCTAATGCTAGCAGGGATCAGGCCTGACTCTGCTAACACAGCGGTTTTGTGTCTTGTGTTTTTTTGCAAGTGACAGTAATCTATTGATTACTACACTTGCCTGGGTGAAAGGGTTAAACGCAGGTGCTGGCCGGAATCAGTACTGATCGTGCAAACACCGCGTTTTGGGAACCCTAAACTATGGGGGCGCTAGTATAGTTCTGATCAGATCAGATATTGATATGTTCAAACACTATACTAGAAATGGAAGTGTAGGTGCGTGCGTGCGTGCGTGCGTGCGTGTGTGGCAATCAAGGGGTTACTTCTAAACTATGCGCTGGGGATCTGGGGGGGGTGGCGGGGACCCTAAACCTCCTTTGGGAAAGAAACTAGCTAGCTAGCGCAACCTCAAGTCACAATGACACCAATACAAAATACAGTAAAAACAGTATATTATGTGTGTATTAGTGCTAATGTGACAGAGGGTGTAGGGGTTAACGGGATGTGATCAGGGGGGGATCAGGGGTTTAAATCTTTATTGGAAGGGACTGGCGGGTATCCTAAGGATAAAAGGAACGGTGGCAAGCGCTAAACCTGGTCACAAGTCACACTTATACGGGTATATAGAAAATGCTATATACTGTATACAGTGTGCGTTGTGGCAGGGGGTGTAGGGGTGATCAGGAGGGGATCAGGGGATTAAATCTTTATTGGGCGGGTGGGGGGGACCCTAAACCTGCTTGGGACACAAACTTAGTCGCCTGCGCTAATTCTGATCACAATGACACTAATACAAAAATACAAAAACACAGTATATTACGTTTGTATTAGTGCTGATGTGACAGAGGGTGTAGGGGTTAACTAGCGGTGATCAGGGGGGGATCAGGTGGGATCAGGGGCTTAAATCTTTATTAGGGGGGGGTGGCGGGTAATTCAAGTGGAAAAAGGGGGGTCGCAAGCGCTAGACCTGACCACAAATCACACTTATACGGGTATATAGCAAAATGCTATATACTGTATACGGTGTGTGTTATGGCAGGGGGTGTAGGGGTGATCAGGGGGGGGTCAGGGGCTTAAATCTTTATTGGGCGGGTGGCGGGGACCCTAAACCTTCTTGGGACAGAAACTTAGTCGCCTGCGCTAATTCTGATCACAATGACACTAATACAAAAATACAATAACACCGTATATTGCGTTTGTATTAGTGCTGATGTGACAGAGGGTGTAGGGGTTAACGGCGGTGATCAGGGGGGGTTCAGGGGGGATCAGTGGGTTAAATCTTTATTAGGGGGGGGTGGGGGGTAATTTGAGTGGAAAAGGGGGGGTCGCAAGGGCTACACCTGTTCACAAATCACACTTATACAGGTATATAGGTATATGCTATATGCTGTATATAGTGTGTGTTGTGTCAGGTGCTGTAGGGGTTAATTGGGGGGGCGATCGGGGGTGAAATGTGCCTATCTAACTGTGTGTGGGTGTGCTTGGTGCAGTACTCACAGTAAGATGTGCTCTCCTCTCACGCTGGATCCAAAAAGACCGTTGTGGGGGGAGGGCACATCTCCTCTAAGCCTGTGTTTACATTTCACAGGCTTAGAGGATGATCTGATTGGGCAGGACCGATCAACAGGTCCAGACCAAAAATGATTGGCCTGGACCTGATGACTGATCGGTTCTGAACCCAATCGAGTCATCATCGGCGGCGGGGACGCGCGGGAGCGCGCACAGGGCCGGCAAATTGTGCTGACGTAGGCCTACGTCAGTTTGCCTGGCCGGGGCTGAGTGCCGACGTAGATCGTCGTGCGCCGGTCGTAAAGTGGTTAAAGTGGTTGTAAAGGCAGAAGGTTTTCTTTATCCTAATGCATTCTATGCATTAAGATAAAAAGCCTACTGTGTGCCTCAGCCCCCTTTAATACTTACCTGACCCCCCTCTAGATCCAACGATGTTTCAAGAGCTGTCCGGTACTCCCCTCCTCTTTGGGTGAGACAGCAGTGTGGCGCCATTGCCTCCCGCTGCTGTCAATCAAAGTCAGTCAGGCAATGGGAAGAGAAATGAAGCTCAAGCGCCCCCATAGCAAGCTGCTTGCTGTAGGGGCACCCAAAAGGAGGAAGGGCCAGGAGAGCCAAAGAGAGACCCAAGAAGAGCAGGATCTAGGCTGCTTTGTGCAACCCACTACTGCACAGGGAAAGTAAGTCAAATATGTTTAATAAAAAAAAAAAACGAGACTTTACAACAACTTTAACTGCCTTCACTCTTCTGAAAAGGCTTTTCACAAGATTTTGAAACATGTCTGTGGGAATATGTGCAAATTCAGCCATAATAACATTGGTTGGTCAGGCGCTGATGCTGTATGAGAAGACCTTGCTCAAAGTTGGTGTTCTAATTCATACCGAAGGTTTTCAGTAGGATTGAGGTCAGCATTCTGTGCATGTCGCTCGAGTTCCTTCATACCAAATTTTGCATGCCAAGTCTTTATGGAACTAGCTTTGTGTACAGGAGCTCAGTTATGCTGAAAATGAAAATGGCCTTTCAAAAAAGTGTTGGCACAAGTTTGGAAGCAAACAATTGTCTACAGTCTTTGCATGCTGTAGCATTAATAATATCCTTCCCTGCAAACAGCTGAATTTAATCATTTGGAGTGGTGTCTGCCTATTTTGGCCATATGTGGTCAGGTGTCCACAAACTTTTGTCTATATGGTGTATAAACAATTCAAGTAATCAAAAGAGGCACAGAGTACATATAGGTATTGGGAAAACTTTTTTTACTCCTATTTCCTACACAAATCCACCAGCAGTATAATGGCAGCTGCACATAAAAAGTGTTTAGAAGCCAAGACGTACCAGACATTGAAGTCCTTTTTTATCCATACTGATTTGCTGTGACAAAATGACAATTGCAAACTGAGCTGATGGAACTGTCCTAGCTATAACACACTATTGGCCAGTGTTTCTGTCACTTACTGGTTTGCAGTAGACCAGTTGTCTGAAACATTTGCTGTGTATTATCTTCACACCATTTGAATTGAACAACAATGATCTTGATTGTGAAACATACTGACTCAAGTGACTGGTACCAGTTTTTCATATTGCATTGGTGTATTCATTTCAAACTTGCATGGTAAAGATATCCTCTGCTTCCAGGTGTCCAGGAGCTTCACATCGGAGACAGGTGTTAGATCAGAGAAGAGCCAGCAAGCTGCAAATAGACATTGAAGCAGAAAATATCCCAGCTGTAATTGATCATCCAACAACCGTATCTCCAGATGTGGACAAGGCTGGGACAGCACTACTGGAGAGGAACTCAACTCCAACTGTGCTTCCTGTATGGTCAGATGAACAAGGATTTGATAATCCTGCCTTCGAAGAAAGCACCGTGTCTGACAGTATGTATAGCAAAACACTCTTGTCTTTAATTGGGAAAAACCACAAGATTAAAAAAACACATTTGTACCGTTGTGAGGCAGGAAGCTGAAGTGAAAATTCTGGCAAAAATCATAACCTCGGGATTGTGTCTGGTGCTCAATGGTTTGATTCTCTGTTCTCTTATTAGTTTTAAATGTGCAAAGGTCTATACCATATGACCAAAACTTTGTGGACACCTGACCATTACACCTGTATGAACTTTTTAGAAATCCTTTTCCAAAACTATGGCCACTAATATGGAATTGGTCTCTAATCTTCTGGGAAGGCTTTCCACAAGAGTTTGGAGTGCGCCTTTAAGAATTTGTGTCCATTCAATCAAAAAAGCTTTTGTGAGGTCAAAACTTAACTTTCAATTGGTATTCTAATTCATCTTAAGAGTGTTTAATAGGGTGAAGTCAGGGTTCTGTACAGGTCACTTGAGTTCCTCAAACCATGTCTTTACGAAGCTGGATTCAACTCAATGTTTAAAGGGGTGTCCACGTACTTTTGAGTGGTAAGTTTAAGTGTGATGTTCAGGTGTTCACAAACTCTTACCCATATAATTTACTTAGATCTATCTATCCTGTTTCAACTGGCTATGTTCAGGGATACTCTATGATTGCTTAAGCCTCAACTGACTGATTTTGTTTGAATCAAGACCTCCAAATCTCATCCCCACGAGCCACAGGTGATGAAATCTCAAAAGCAATGTCAAACCTTTTTTCAGTCATTTTACTGTTGTCATTAAAGAGTTATTATGCTTAAGCTACTTGACTTCCAGAAGATTTACCCCCCCCCCCCCCGCCATCATGACCAGGTCATTTTTTGCGGTAAGGCACTGCGTTACTTTAACTGACAATTGCGCAGTCATGCAACGATGTGCCCAAATTATATTTATATCCTTTTTTTCTTACAAATATAGCTTTTTTTGGTGGTATTTGACCACCACTGCATTTTTTATTTTTTGCTCATATAAATAAAAATAGACCGAAGAGAATAATGAATTTATTCCATTTTGGAATAAGGCTGTAACATAACAAAATGTGGAAAAAGTGAAGCGCTATGAATACTTTCTGGATACACTGTATACTGGATACTAGAAATTTTATTTATTTTTTGCACTAGTAATGGGGGCGCTCAGCGACCTATAGCAGGACTGCGATATTGTGGCAGACAGTCTGACAGTTGACTCTTTTGACACTTTGTGGGAACCAGTGACACTAATACAGTGATCAGTGAAAAAAATGTGCACTGTCACTGTACTGACACTGGCTGGTAAGGGGTTAAATATACTCACTAGGGTGATCAAAGAGGTTAACTGTGTGCCTAGCCAGTGTTTTTGTGTAAACGGTGTGCTGCTTTTACTAAGGGAAGTGATGGCTTTTATTCCTTGCTTTGCAGGGACACAAAATCCATCACCTCCCCTTGTCAAATCGAGTTCTGCCTTGTTTACATAGCCAGAGCTCCATTCTGTGTCTCTGCCCGACGAATGGCAGGCCCCAGCGGACATCCAGTGCCTCGCACCCACAGATCGGCTTCCATGACAACCCTGTCAATGCACAGTGACCAGCATGCCCCCTTTTAATGCAGAATGACCAGCGTGCCCCCTTTCAATGCACAGTGACCAGCGTGCCCCCTTTCAACGCACAGTGACCAGCGTGCCCCCCTTTCAATGCACAGTGACCAGCATGCCCCCCTTTCAATGCACCTTTCAGTGACCAGCGCTGCGTGTCCCCCTTTCAATGCACAGTGACCAGCGTGCCCCCCCTTTCAATGCAGAGAGACCAGCGTGCCCCCTTTCAATGCACAGTGACCAGCATGCCCCCCTTTCAATGCACAGTGACCAGAGCTGCGTGCCCCCCTTTCAATGCACAGTGACCAGCGTGCCCCCCTTTCAATGCACAGTGACCAGCGTGCCCCCCTTTCAATGCAGAGAGACCAGCGTGCCCCCCTTTCAATGCACAGTGACCAGCGTGCCCCCTTTCAATGCACAGTGACCAGCGTGCCCCCCTGTCAATGCACAATGACCAGCATGCCCCCCTTTCAATGCACAGTGACCAGCGCTACGTGCCCCCCTTTCAATGCACAGTGACCAGCGTGCCCCCCTTTCAATGCAGAGAGAACAGCGTGCCCCCTTTCAATGCACAGTGACCACAGCATTGCCCCCAATCATTGCAGAGTGCCACAGCATTGCCCCCAATCATTGCAGAGTGTCACAGCATTGCCCCCAATCATTGGAGAGTGCCAGCGTTCCCCCTGCGAGACCCGTGCACTTACCTCACGGACGGTCACGGCAGCTTCTCTTCAGTCCCCGGCTCCCCGCGTCTCCTCAGTCCTCCCGCCTTCTTGGCCAATGGCACGGGGTTTGCCTTTCGGCCAATCAGGAAGCGGGAGGACCCGCTCCCTGATTGGCCAGGAGGAGGATGCGTGTGACAATAGCGAATTTTCATTCGCTATTGTCACAGAATGGGCGGGCTCGGGGCGCACTGCTCTGCTCCCCGGCTGCCACGTCTGCGGCTGCGCGGGACCTTCAATTGTACTGCGCGTCCGCTCAGGCGCGCAGCTTAGAGGGAACAGCCGGTTCTGCGAACTTGCAGAAATTGAGTAACCGTTTCTATGGAACCGGTGCGAAACGGCTGAATCCCACCACTGCCTGGGGGTCCTAGTGGACAACAGGCTTGGCAGTGGCATGCAATGCCAAGCTGCTGCAAGCAAAGCCAACTGAATACTGGCATGTATATAAAAAGGGGATTCACTCCAGAAATTAATAGATTATTCTCCCACTCTACAAGACTCTGGTCCGGCCACATCTTGAATATGCCGTCAAGTTCTGGGCACCGGTCCTCAGAAAGGATGTGCTGAAACTGGAGAGAGTACAAGATAATTAGGGGAATGGAAGACATCAGCTATGAGGAAAGACTACAAGCATTGAACTTATTCTCTCTGGAGAAGAGACGCTTGAGAGGGGATATGATATCAATGTACAAATACTGTACATGTGACCATAGCAAAAGGAACAAACTTTTCAGAAAAAGGGAATTCAATAAGACACGTGGCCACTCACTAAAACTAGAATAAAAACAGTTTAACCTTAAACTACATAAAAGGTTCTTTACAATCAGAGCAGCAAGGGTGTGGAATTCTCTTCCACAAGCAGTGGTATCAGCAGGGAGCATCGATAGTTACAAAAAACTATTAGATGGGCACCTTAAAGACCACAACATAAAAGGATATTATATAATGAACGATTAGCAGCAAACACACACACATTATGGGTTGAACTGGATGGACTGATGTCTTTTTTCAACCTCACTAACTTTGTAACTATGTAACCCTTGAAAAACAACTCCACACTATAATCCCTCCTCCAGCAAATAATTTGTACCAGCGCACAAAGCAGGGTCCATAAAGACGTGGTTGAGCGAGAAACTTGACTGGCCTGCACAGAGTCCTGACCTCAACCAGACAGAACACCTTTGGGATGAATTAGAGCTGAGACTGTGAGCCAGACTTTCTCGTCCAACATCAGTGCCTGACCTCATAAATGTGCTTCTAGAAGAATGGTCAAACAATCCCATAGACAAACTCCTAAACCTTGTGGACAGCCTTCCCAGAAGAGTTGAAGATGTTATAGCTGCAAAGGGTGGGCCAACTCAATATTGAACCCTACGGACTAAGACTGGGATGCCATTAGATTTCATTTGCATGTAAAGGCAGGCCTTCCAATACTTTTGGTAATATTGTGTATAATACAGAAACAAAAACATGAACGTGCAATCTTATAAAAAAAGTGAAAGTCATGAAAACGACTCATATAACTCAAAATATACCTTCACAGAAAATACACATGGTTTATGAGAATGCACTATACTTTCCTTTGAAACTACTAAAAATAAAATTGTATTATGTTAAACACCAATTGTAAATGCCTTTGTTCAGGCCATTTGTTGGTATACTGGGCACAGGCAATCTATATTGGAGAACAATATACTTTGTTTTATTGGAGGGTACTATGGCTAAGTCTTGTTTCCTTTTAACATCGTATAAATCTATCCCAAAGTTGTGTTTCCATTCTTTAGTGTACATTTATGTATCCATTGTTT
This sequence comes from Pelophylax lessonae, assembly GCF_965119305.1. Lineage (NCBI taxonomy): Eukaryota > Metazoa > Chordata > Amphibia > Anura > Ranidae > Pelophylax > Pelophylax lessonae. The sequence goes on along the minus strand of NC_138769.1, from coordinate 629,697,545 downwards.
GCTCCTTAGATGGGAAAGCAGCTGCAGTTGTAATTATCGTTCCCTTGTCTTTCAGTGTGTACACAAAGCAGTTTAGATCCCAAGGTCAGGTGCCAGAGACGTTTCCTTTCCTGTTTACACTGCAGCATTATATATTTAGGAATACACATTGTGGGAAACTACAAAAGCAATTATAACTAATCACCATAGTCATATTCATCTGATACAAAATAATGCCTCTAGTTTATGCTATTAAATGCAGTGCCAAAATAAACACACCATTGCCTTTATGCCGATAAGGCAGTGTAAAAAATCGAAAATGATTTTTTGGACCCCAAAATACCTAGTCTTATCACTGTTATGCTAAAATCAGAATGGCTATGTGACTATACATGTCAGCTAGGCTCTTGCCTGAGTTAGCATTCCAAACTGGGTGACTTAGATGGCCAGAGAAGTGGGATAATCATCACCAATCTGGATCAGGGATTTGGCCACCTGCAAAAATGGAAAGTGTATATATATATATATATATATATATATATATATATATATATATATATTGTGACAGGAAGTCAGGTAAATCTGTGGGTGTTGTCACAGACGGGAAATACATTTCTGCCTTGTTTAGACAATTCACCAATACAATTCACCAATTACTATTAGGTGTCGGCTGCGAGAGGTTGCCAGAAAGGTTTAGGACGTTAAAAAAGCTGCAGCTATTCAGAATGAGGAAATTAAGGCCTCTATAAGTTATCCAGAGGATGACTACTGATTGCTGCATCCTGAGGCTTTGCGCGTCAAGGAGAGCAGTGAGCTGAGAGACTTCTGAAGGTGAGGTGGTGTTGGACTTTTTCTGTGTGAAAAGAAAACAAAGACTATTGGTTTTCTGCTGTATGACCAGCAGTGTCTGCCCAGCGGTAGGTTGGGACAGACACCATAGGTGGGTTCCTGTGTTGTGAAGGTAGACGCCCCAAGTGGCCAGGGTTTATTTTATGTTTGTTTGATTTATGCTGTTTGAATGCTTGCACTTGTTTCCAGCAAATTGAAGAATAAACCAAATAAAATAATAAACCATAGACCGTTGTTTTCAACCACTCCTCGGCTGTCTCTCTGTGTAACGAACCCCCCCAAGGGGTCACCCACACCCGCTACCGAGCTAACCCCTTACAATATATACAGTGTAGAAAATAATAATTTGATCCCCTGCAGAGTTTGTAAGTTTGCCCACTTACAAAGAATTGAAGGGTCTATAATTGTTATCATAGGTGTATTTTAAATGATAGAGAGAGTATATCAACCAAAAATCCAAAAGAAAAAACACATGATGCAAATGTTATAAACCGAGTTACAGTTCAGTGAGTGAAATAAGTATTTGATCTCCTACCAACCAACAATACTTTCTGGCTCCCACAGACTGGCTACAGTGTGTGTTCATGTGGTACATAGATTAGTCCTGTCAATTTAAAGTGATTGCAAAGTCTTGTTTTTTTTCCTATAAAAATAACAAACATGTTAGACTTTCCTGCTCTGTTGCAGTGAGTTTGCACTAGGGATCGACCGATTATCGGCAAAGCTGATATATTGGGGGCCGATATGTACTTTCCCCGATATATCGGAATTGGCCCCTGAGGTTATCGATATTGCCGATATTTTGGGAAAGTGCTGTACCGAAGTGATGCCTGCAGCTAGAGGCATCGCCCCGGCACCAGCGTCCATAGCCGACGGTCGGCTGTTTTGTAATGACAACCAATGTGGCTGAGAAGCTACTCGGCTGTCATTACAAGGAGCGGGAGGGGACAAACCCCCCCTCCTGCCGGCTTCCGCGGCTCGCCCGGGTCTCCTGTCCCACTGGGAGACCCGGGCATCCTACCTGCATGGCCACTGAAGAGAAGACCCGATCAAAGCCGCATTCGGCTCGGACCGGGTCTCCATGTAAAAGCCCGGAAGGGATGTTATGACATCCCTTCCGGGTATTCGGCGCCAGATTCAAAAAAATGACAGCATTCAAAACAGCCAAACTTGCAGAGGAGGGGTTTGGGGTCTTTGAGACCCCCAGATCCATCCACAACAGTACCTGTGACAAATAAAAAAAAAATTTATTTTAAATGTCTGAAAATATCGGCCGATACCGATGACCAAAATATTGGTATCGGCACTAAAAAAACGATATTGGTCGATTACTAGTTTGCACATAGCAGCCTGGATCTCCCTCTTCTTTGCTCCTGGCCCCTCCCTCCTGTTGAGTTCCCCCACAGCAAGCAGCTTGCTATGGAGGCACCCGAGCCAAGTCACAGCTCCCTGTGTGCATTCAGACACGGTGCCCCGGCCTGGCCCCACCCCCTTCTCTCTCCTGATTGGCTAGCTGACTTTGATTGACAGCAGTTGCAGCCAATGACGCCGCTGCTGTGTCCCATCAAATCAGGAGGGAGAATCTCAAGCAGCTGAGACACTCATGGACATTGTTCAGGTAAGTGTGAGGGGAGCTTCTGCACACAGAAAGCTTTTTATCTTAATGCATAGAATGCATTACTCCTCAGTTTATAACAACATTTTTCTAGCTTTGTTTTTTGTTCTATTGTAGAAGAAAATGAAACAACCGCTTTGATTTTGTTTTGGTACTCAATGCGGTTATTCGAAAAAAAGCTCAACATACAGCATTTATAGGGAAAAGGTCAACTTTTAGAGCTTTTTCACACCAGATGCAGTCCAGTGCATTTTATATTCTGCATCAAAAATGCATGGACCGTGTTTACCATGGATTTAAATTAGGGATCGACTGATTATCGGCAAAGCCGATATATTGGGGGCCGATCTGCACTTTCCCCGATATATCGGAATCGGCCCCTGAGGTTACCGATATTGCCAATGTTTCAGGAAAGTGCTGTAACGGAGTGATGCCTGCAGCGGCGTCCATAGCTGATGGTCGGCTGTCTTGTAATTACAACCGATGCGGCTGAAAAGCCGCTTGGCTGTCATCACAAGGAGCAGGAGGGGACGTCCCCCCATCCCGCCCCCCCCCCCCTCCCGCCACCTTCCGCGGCTCGCCTGGGTCTCCCGTCCCACCGGGAAACCCGGTCATCCTATCTGCATGGCCGCCGAAGAGAAGATCAGAGCATTCGGCTCTGATCGGGTCTCCATGTAAAAACCCCGAAGTGATGACATCACTTCTGGGTATTCGGAGCCAGATTCCAAAAATGGCAGCATTCAAAACAGCCAAACCTGGCTCTTTTGAATACTTTAAAGTTCAGAGGAGGGGTTTGGGGTCTTTTAAACCCCCCAGATACCTCCACAACAGTACCTGTCAAGTGTAAAAACAAAAAAAAATGTGTAAACGTACAAAAATATCGGCCGATACCGATATTCAATGGCCAAAATATCAGTATCGGTATCGGCAATGAAAATCCGATATCGGTCGATCACTAATTTAAATTGCCCTAGTTCACACAAGTGCCGTGCATTCCAGTGCAGTCAACAAAAGTAGAACATGTTACTTTTCTTGTATGGAACGCATCTGGAATGCAGCAAAACGCATACAAAAATCACAGGAAAGCACTCAATTTAGATGAATGAAAAAAGATAGGGAAAAAAATACAAGGGAAGAAACCAAAAAACGCATAAAAAACATGCGCCTGGAACACAGAAATTGTGGTGTGAACCGGACCTTTAAGCCCATGGACTTTACACACCATGTCTGGAGTGACACAGCAAATTCTGCCCTTTTGTAAATATATGAATCCTAGCCCCAATACCATGCTTATGTTGCATACTGATAGCATTGGAGTTGGTTTACTTAAAGAAGAAGCTGTTCACCAAGAAAAATGAATGTTCACCTTGCAAAATAAATGTTAGTGAATAGGATGAAGATGTGTCTCCTAAAATACTCGAAACAGGCTAACAAAAAGCATTTTTTTTTAATCTCTAGGTAACATTTCTAATTTGGAAGCACATAGCACCCTACCAACTAAATACTAAAAATTAACCTTTATTAGTACTTCAATAAAAATCTTTACAATAAACCATATAACTACTATTGGTCCCTGTGTTTTTTTTCCCTCTGCACATAAATCACATCATCTGTCTCAAAATGAGAACCGTGCACTTTTACATTTTACTAGCAGCATGAACTCTTGTTTCCTTAATCTTATACCATCTCATACTGCCTTAGTTAATTGATTCTGCCTGTAACATACTATGTACTTTATTCCTATACTGCTTCTTCTATCTCTATTAACTAGATCAATTATCCTGCTAGTAGTTTACCTCTCTCCACTCATTCTCAAACTATATTGCACAGTTCACATCACTTGTATATATTAAAGTGCCTCTAAAAGTGTACCCAACACGTTCAGCCACAATATCGGTGCCTTTGTCAGGGGTTAAAGTACCTAAATCATTCATGCATTGTGCAGCCTATACAGATAGTCCGCATAGGTATAGTCTGTATAATGATTTAAGTTCAGAGAAAAAAAAGAAACCGAGACCAATAGTAGTTATATCATTTAATTTAAAGTTTTTCAACAAAGTTTAAGTGGGTAAGGGGTAATGTGCACATCCAATTTAGTGATGCCATTTTTTCTCCCATGAGGATATACCTAATTAAATGCGCATATTATGATTGTTAATCTGTCCCATTATTTTTGGTCCCTTAAAAAGTGGGAGGCACATATACAAACTGTTGTAATTCCTACACCTTTCACCTGATTTGGATGTAAATACCCTCAAATTAAAGCTGAAAGTCTGCAGTTAAAGCACATATTGTTTGTTTCATTTCAAATCCATTGTGGTGGTGTATAGAGCCAAAAAGATTAGAATTGTGTCGATGTCCCAATATTTATGGACCTGACTGTATGAGAAACTTGGTCTTCAAATATATAGAAAGTGGCTTAAATTTTTTTTTTTTTTCAGTAATCAAAAAGGGAAGAACAGCCAAATCAGTACCAGTGCTTAATTGGGAGAAAGACCTCAGCCATAGTTTTAGTGTCGGTTCAAACTATGGCGATCCGACTTCGGGGGCGACCTGTGAAGTCCCGTGCACCGCAACTTCGGCGCGACTTGCACGGACTTCACATAATTGAAGTCAATGCAAGTCGCTCCGATGTCGCCCCGAAGTAGTACAGGAACTATTTTCTAAGTCGGAGCGACTTGAGTCGCTCCTATTAGAACGGTTCCCGTAGCACTGAATGGACGCGACTTGTCAGGCGGCCAAGTCGCCTGACAAGTCTCGGTAGTGTGAACCGGGACTTACAGACATGTAGTGGGAAATGGCCTTTAAATCTCTTTTTAAAGTGTGCCATTGCACCTCCCACTGGGAAACTGCCCTAAATATAGCTTACCATTGGTATTTTACACCATGCCAACTAGCAAACATGTACTCTTACCTTTCTTCTGGTTGATTGCATGGCTATGGGCAGAGGGAAAATCTCTTTCACATACTATGGCAGTGTAAATCATTAGTTAGCTTGTGGAATTCTGTTTTTACCCTGATCTCTACCGTTACGGGCATACTTACTCCACCTAATCCCCAGTTAGCATCATTAGGTCTGGAAATAGAACACTTCCCCACACAATTACGAACAATCACATATATTAACAGCTGCACTTCTTACAATACTGAGCAAATGGAAACTTGACGCTGCACCTAATTTGTCAGAAGTCATTCAAACGATTCACTTGCACTGTTCTTATGAATACTTCTTTGCTGCTCATACTGCGAACATTGAAAAATTTGGCAAAGAGTGGGAGCCTTGGATATCTACTTATAAGCTTAAGCATGTTCCATAAGATTAGTGGTTTATATCTGTGCAAAGTTGATGTTTGACGTATTTAATAGGATCCTACCTGACATGTAGATCTAGTGACGACAATATTATTAGTGCTCAACAGCAACTCCTTCTTCTTCTTCTTCTTCTTCTTCTCTTTCCACTTTTATCCCCTTCCTTTGTTTGTCTCCATTGGATTCCCTGTGTTCTCCTTTATATTACTTATACACATCTGTGGTCTATGGCTGGTTGTAGCATTGGATGCACACAGAAGGGTGAGAATTACTACATTATATACTGGATGGATAATATTTTGTTACATCTTTATTGCTCTTTGTAACCTAAGCACATGTACCCAAACAGTTTTTGTGCTAAAAAAAGAGATTCTGTCTTCGTAAAAATTTTAATAAAAACTTAAATGTGTTAAAAAGTTATAATTTAATGGCACAGAGGTCTGTGTTAAATGCAATATTTGTTTAAATTTGTTGTCATGAAGCCAGCAAAGGTCTATGTAGAGACGCAGATGCAAGCTTTTTCTTGCAGTAATCAGAGTGAAATACATTTTCATTTTCCATTGTGCGTCAGCATTTTTGCATGCTGAGAGCATCTGCATAAAAGTTAAATACACCGGTGTATCTTGTGGCCTTTGGAGATAATCAATCCAGTTTTCCATTAGTATTTTCTGGTGTGTGTGCTTCACAAAGCTCATACACTGCATACAATGTTACAACTCCCCTGGCTGTCCTCAGTTTTATATATTGGTAATAAATTACCTGTCCTTGTGTTTCAAGGGAGTCATTAAGAGGAGAGATGATTCCTGGAATGCTGTATATATGCCTGCTGTGTGATGAACATTAAGGCTGATTCTGTGTTTTTTTTGACAACCCAAAGATAATCTTTTGATGATTATATTTTCAACGTCATCCAGTCTTTATTTAGACCATACTCAGGTGAAGAATTATAGCCATAGAAACCCATGCATCTGCTAGAGGGTCCAGCTGCAGGGGGTTTACAACATAGTATTTTGGCATCAACAACCAGGGCTGCCGGCAGTGGGGTACCACCGATTCTCCTGTAGGGGGCTCAGGCACACAGGGACAAGGACAGGGGGGGTCAGTTTGGTGGGGGGGGGAGGTTAATCACAGTAACGATGCCCTGTGTAGCTCTGTGCAGCAACTGAAAGCCGGTTTCTTCCCCTCTGCCTTCTGCCGGCTTTCTGCTGCTGGAGGGAGAGATGCACAGGGCATAGTTGCTTTAATAGGCCCCCAGTTTAGCTGTACTGATCCCCCTTCCTGTTCTGCCTACATTGTATTCCCTCCTGTGTGCCCCCCTTGTGTGTCCGCCCCCCTGTCCCGCTAGCGGCTATGGGTACACAGAAGCATTTTTTAGGATAGAAAGCGGTGGAAGGGGCCAGTACTGATTACTCCTGTGTCCATTGAGAACTGAGCATAGTAAACTGCTTCAGTTTATGAATGAACAGGAGCCTCTGTCTCTTGTTCGTTCGTCTGCAGTGCAGCTGAGGCTATAGAGAAATGAATTGAAGAACATATCCTCAATTAATTTCTCTATCTCAAAGGTGAGATGTTAAAGGTCTATTTAGACCCCTCTCACCAAAGACCCCCCCCCTCCCCTTAATTCACTTTGTTCTCTAGGTCATACAGTGTGAATGAGCGGTTTGCTGGAACCGCCTATTACTTAATGAGGATGCTGTATGAACAGCTTCAGGTCCTAATTTGTCAGGTGTGCAGGTGTGGGTAAGTGGCTCCGAATGTATACAGTACTGTCTTTGTTTGGAGCTGTACAGCTGCATCCAGACACCTGTTAAATTACGACCTGCGTCTGTGTTCATACAGCTGCTGCATCCCCATAACGTAACATAAACTGCCTGCACACAGCAATAGCCCCTTAAAAAAAAAACACTGATTCACACTTTACAGGCCACAGCACCTATGGGAATGAGCATGAGGAAGATATGGGATGGGGGAGATGAGACTAGAGGAGGAGGACGTGGGATGGAGGAAATAGGGTTGGAGGAGGAGGAGATGGGACTGGAGGAGGAAGAGACGGGACTAGAGGAGGAGGACATTGGATAGAGACTATATTAAGTTGTAAGAGTGTTAAAAGAAAAGTGGGTACACTGAAGTACTCGGTGGGATGGCAAGTGGGGGGATTCAGTAGGACGGTCAGTGGGCTGGTCCTGTTAAATATTGGTGGTCAGGCCCGCGGGGGGTCCAGGCCTCAAGCAGTGTAAGGGGCCCCAAGATTTCTGATGGCTGCCCTGTCAACAAGGCTTGGAATAGAACTAGCACAAACTGTTATTATGTATAGTTTGACCATTTATGCTAGATGCTGTAATTTACAAAGATATATATCCTGTTGAACTTTTCAACATTTGTAGTGTAAAAAAAATAAGCACTCAGACGGTGCAAAATGTTTTATATTCTATCAGAATCAAATATTTGTTGGTTGCAAAAGTTCTTAATTTAACTATTTTTGTCTGAAATTTCGGCTGCAAGTCATTTGAGTTAAGCCTACACCAACGTTGCGCATCTGGATCTATTAATTGGTACACAATCTTCTTTGCTGCAGTTCTGTTAGGTTGGATAGGTTCCATTCATGAATTGCAAATAAAAAGAAAAAGAAAATCACACATTTTCAGTAAGTCTGGGCTTCGACTGGCCAATCATCATTTAGGTTTTCGGTTTTAAGCCACTCCAGTATGTAGAGGGTGATTATCCTACTGGGAGATGACCCCCCCCCCCCCAGTCTCCTGTAGACTAAAACAAGTTTTATTTAGAACTGCAATATTAGGCTCCATCCGTCCTGTCCCCATGTCTGGATAGTTCCCCAGTCCTTCTGATAACACACATCCCCACAGATTGATGCTACTACCTACTGTGGGAATGGTGTTCACTGTGTGATGAGCACTGTTGACTCTCATACAAAGCAATTTTTGCCATGTATAATTAACAGAACTACATCTTTTTTTCCATTTCATCATTTATAGCAAATTTTAGGTAGATCAGTGCCTTGACATCCAATCTCATTACAGGTTATACCAATAGAAATTTGGAAAAGCTTTGATCTCATCAGACCATAAAAATTTTTTCTACTTTTTTTCTTCCATTAACATTTTTATTCAGAATAAGTCAACAACAAGTATATATATATATATATAGCAAATATGTATATATATATATATATATATATATATATATATATATATATATAGCAAATGTGCTATATATATATATATATATATATATATATATATAGCAAATACAGAGCTCTGGATACTATGAAAGAACCAACGAGCACCTTCAAGGAAATATATAACATCAGGGTACGCCATAAAAACTGCATTGGAGATACATCTAGTGTAAGGAGTACCGGTTGTGCACTTAACAAAAATTGACAGGATAGCATTCATGACATTTGTGGGCAGTCGCCTAACTGGGAAATGTAGGGTCCGACATATGTACCACAGCGGTACCACAGGGGAATAAAGCGGAGTTGATCAAGCTTGTGCACTCTAAACAGAGCGTAAGTGGTAGGCGTATCAGTCGCAGCTGGTGCTGGAAAGTAGGTGTAACCCAGGGAGTAGCGTAGACTCGTTAGGAAAGAATAGGAGGGAAAGAAGAAAGTGGGAGCACAGAAAGGAGGAGGCGGGGCACAGATATAGGGAAGAGGAAGATGGAGTTTGAAAGAAAGATGGAGCGGAAGAATGGCAGGAGGGGGAAGGGAGAGGGAAAAAAAAAGGGGGGATCAGTGAATAGGGGGCGGAGGAAGGGTCCGGAGCAAGGGCCCCCCTCTACCCCCCCTACCCCCCCCCCCAACACGATGGGCTTTTGTAGTGTTGAACTGGTCAGGGCTTCTCCCCTTAGAGGCCCATGAGTGTCTGATAGGGCTTAGTTTCTTTGTAACTTATCCAGTTGTACCATGTTGCGGTGAGCTTCAAGAGATTGTCATTAGAGATGCAAACCAGTTCCTCTATCTCTTCAATATGATTCAATCTGTGGAGCCACTCTCGGGTTGTTGGCGCAGAGGTAGATCTCCAGTGCCGTGGTAGGTACAGCTTTGCCACTGTCAGCATAAACATGGCCAGAGATTTCTTATACCGATCGTTCGGCGTGTCCGAGAAGTGCAACAAGAATTGGACAGGAGAATATTCTAAGACACACGAAGTGACTTCTTGTATAATCTGGTGCACTGTCTTCCAAAAAGGTTGAATGACCTCACAGGACCACCAGATATGCAGCATTGTACCAGTGGTAGTATTGTTTTTCTACTTTTTTTCAGCAATGGCGTTCCTTGCCACTCTTCCTTAGAGTCTAGCATGACCCATGGGGAGCTTTGCCCTTCTCAGCTTTCAATCTGTGAAGCTCCTTCAGTTCAGTCAGTTGCCTCTTGCTTGCTCCACTCAATAATGTCCTCTTGTCACATTTTTTGAATTAATTCTCAACTCCTTCAGTAAATTAGCCTTTCTCATGAAGTATTAATGCAGAGACAGTCAGGTAACTAGCATTTATTAGGATGTCAGTAGCCTCTATAGTCCTTTTAAAAACAGATGTAATTGATTTTGAGATCATGTGACACTTAACCTCCCTGGCGGTATGATTGTTTCCGATTTTAGGTGCTGAAAGCGGTACCATTATTTTTCTAGTAATTCTTAAAGGACGAGCAGCCCAAACCAACTATTTACATATGATTTTTTTTTACTGTGCGTTTTTCTTTATAATATCTCAGGTATGATAAGTATGATAAAGTTTGAATTTATAATATAATAAATAACTATAAATAAGTTAAAGTATATATATACAAAAGGGAGCAAAGAATAAAACTCAAGAAACCGACAATTTGACTTTGCTCACCCGGCGCTAAAAGGTCCTAAAATTCCAATAAAAATAAAGTTGCTGCTATAATGATAAATAAACATAAATAAGGTGCATAAAGATCCAAACAGTCCGAGGGCTCAGAGACTTCTTCACACACTAGCAGCGCTGTGGTCCATGAATGAACACGAATCAATGAATAATCTCAATAAATAAAGGGAAAGTCCAAGCATGCAGTCCCAAAGAAGTTTGCTGGAGTAGGTGTATCCTTGCAGAGAACCCAAACAGACCTTCACCACACCGCTGTGTGCACCCTTATGTGGGAACACTTACCAGATCAAATCTGCATATGTGCCAAACATATCAGCCAGTGGGATCGCCTTATTCTCCTTCAACCTCCGTATTAAATTTCAAAGGGACCGCCGCCAGGTAACAGATGGAAACATCTCACCAGCATATGGACCGTCTGCTATCCTCAGCATGTAAACAGTGTTCACCCGATCTCAGAATAACGATGTAAAGATTAGATCAGACCAGCAGTCTTTATTTCCAATGGCCGGCACCAGGAGCCGGATCCCCCGGCAAAGCCAAACTCTAATGGACGGACCACAACTCCCCCGTCTCCCGGCCGGCCAGTCACAGACAACTACCGCTACAATCACCTCACGCTGGGAACCCGCCTGATATATATATATATTTTTTTAAATTATATATATATATATATATATATATATATGTATATATATATATATTGCGAGGTTGATTAGCTCGGTGGCGGGCGTGGATGACCCCTTGGGGGGATTTGTTACACAGGGAGACAGCCGAGAAGTGGTTGCAAACAACAGTTTGGTTTATTCATGCAATTTTCTTCACACAAGTGCAAGCGTCAAAAACATCCAAAATAAAATAAAACACAAAATAAATCCTTGCCACTGTGGGCGGCTACCTTCCCACACACAGGAACCTATCTAAGGAAGTCTGTCCCCAACCTACTGTTGGGCAGACTTGGCTGATCATACAGCAGACTATCAATAGTCCATTTATTATCTCTTTACATAGAGAATGTCCCTTTTCTCTTTACACAGCACATGTTCATTGGACTTTCCTTTCACATAGAAAATATCCATTGGTTTTTCTCTTCACACTCTTCACATAGAAATAGTTCATTTTCTCACCTTGAGAAGTCTTCACCCTTTTTACCCTCCTCAGCGCACATCGCTTCAGGAGGTCTTCCCCATGCTCACACAGCTTCAGGGGGCATTCCTTCTCCCATGCCCACACAGCGCCGGGAGGCACACATCTGACTGTCCTCCTCTCCCCAGCTCACACAGCGTCAGGAGGCAGCAATCCTTAGACTTCCTCTGGACAAATTATAGAGGCCTTAATTTCCTCATTCTGAACAGCTGAAGTCTGTTCAACGTCCTTAGACAGTTCTGGCTACCTCTGCAGCCGACACCCTATAGTAATTGGTGAATCTTCTAAACCAGGTGGATACGTATCTCCTGTCTGTGACTACATCCACAGATTTACCTGACTTCCTGTCACAATATATATATATATATATATATATATATATATATATATATTTATAATGTGTGTGTGTGTATATATATATATACGTATATATATATATATATATAAAGTACAGTAAAACTGCAGGAAAGGGCACTGGGGGGGGGGGGCAAACTAATGTCAATTTATTTTATTTTGTAGTGTAATCCAATAGGATTACAATATATCAGTGTGTTTGTGTGTTTTACTTTTCAAATTTGCCGCCGGTTCCACCCCCATGCGAGCGTCACGACGCAGGAGACGTAAGCCGGGGCTCACAGCATCGGGCGGAAGATCCGGCTGCCGTATGCTGCAGTGACACATCGCGGGATCCCGGGGACAAGGTAAGTAACCTCTACCAGGATCCAGCGATGCTCCCTGGCAGTACCCCGAGTGTGGCTCGGGGTTACCGCTAATGTCACTAAAATTCCACCATTAGGTTAAAGTGGTTGTAAACCCTAGACATGAAATATGAGAAAAGCATATCCCTCTAATGCATGTACTTGTCTCAATTAAGAACACTAAGTGTAATTTCTGTTTGTCATTTTTCCCTGCTTTGTTGGGTAAAGTTTCCTGACACCAAGAGAAAAAAAGGTGACAGGGTAGGAAGCTCCAGCTGATTGACAGCCTCAGCTGTGTTGCTGTGAGCTCTATGAAGGGGGGTGTGTCTGTTCCCTCCAATCAGCCCTCAGAACTTTCCTCACTAATATCTACAGTGTCGCTTCATCTCTCTGCCCCATTTTTTCTGATATCTCAGACAAGCTATATCAATTCTGGACTTTGAACAGATATAGGAAAAAGAAGAGTGCAGATAAACATGTACAACTTATATAGGAGGATTTGTTTAATCTCTGTGGATCACCTGAGGCCAGTCACATTAATGGGTATATTACAACCACTATAAATTACACACAGTTGGACTCTGTGGCAAACCCAACCTGGACAGGCGCTTTTGGAGTGGACTGCAGGGTAGCCTCCCCTCCTGCCTACTGACTTTAGGCCCTGGCTTTTGAGAGGGCTCTATTCTTGGGAGATGTGTGCCTTGGGGACCCTTGGAGGGGTTTTACTTTGGATTCACGTCCATGTCTCCTCGAAACACACATACTCTGGGAACCTAGGACCTAGATACAGATTTAGGGGCCTCTGTGCCCAAACCAGCAATGACGACTTCATCCCCTCCAAGACTCAGAGACTCAAAACAGATTTTAATATAATCAGCTCAAAATAACCTGATGCTGTGGTCTCCCGCTGTAATCTGTTTATTAAGGTGTCTTTCTCTCATGGTATAATTCCCCCAATGTGTGCCTCCTAGGTGTGAATTTCCATTGTTAATTGAGACACCTATTGTTTCTGTCTGTCTGCTAGTCCTCATGTAGATGTAATTAGCTTACTATTAATTAGATCACTGTTAGCTGTTTATTAGATGTCCTGTCAATATTACTGTTTAGATTTTGCATTGTGTAGGATAATCTGATCAAGCTCTTATCTGATTTTGTGTGGTATAAATTCTGTGGGAACTTACAGTAAAGGGTTCCAGTTTGCATCTAAGCTTGGGTAGCCTGGTTCTTGGGTGCAGTTTTCAGCTATAATACCTGGTTCCTAGTTCCAGAGTGGAGGAAGCTGTATCATGGCAAAAGCACCCAACGGTCCGTCACAGACTCCTTTCAGCTAAATATGTACAGTAACTGGCATTTGCACTTGAATGAACCAGAACTTATTTAGTGCTTTCACGTCAAGGAGGCTGAATACTTATGCAAAAAAAATCACTTTGAATTTGTAAAAATTTGGGGTAATTACCTCAGTTTTTCTTCTTAAACTTTATAGAATAATTTAAGTAGATCAATAATGTCCTGGATCTTAATGTAAACTCGATGCGCAAATGACTTTTGGATATTAATATACGCCAAGCGCAATTAATCGCGTTGTGCTAAAAAGCGCGGTTCTCAGCTCTTTTGTTTAAGGTATTGGAGCGCGCTCAGCAATACCCAGTAATACAGACACACAGGTTGTTATCACATTGGATGCTCAATAGAATGTTCTACCTAAAGCATTCAGCTCCGTTTATTTATGGCACAACACAGGGATAACAGCAGGAAGTAATGGCTATACAACATCAGCCAATCAGTTCCAAATGTACAGTCACATGACATAAGTTACTCACATAGAATCAGCCAATGACACACCTATATATATTCAAATATACAATAGAAGTACAAGATTGTGAATGAGCAGAACAGCGTGCACGGCTTCCTGTGGTTGGTGTGTGGAAATCCGCACACCGTAGTTTACAATGAAACCCACGTGCAGCGGAATTTGCACCTAACACTACACAATGAGACCAGCATGTAGAACCGTGAACGCTGCTCTAATCAAACTCGTGCATGCATTCCTGCCACTACACACTGTCGTGAATACCACTCAGCAAGGCTCACAGAACAATGCCTGATAGGATTATACTACTGTTACCATAGAGGTGAGGCTATCCACAGTGAAAGAGCCATGCTGTTTCCACTATGGTGATCAGGCACAGTAGAAAGACATGAGCGTGTATCCCTTCATAAAGGCAGATAGATATCAAAATGATATTGACTTCACAGAGCAAACATATCCCCGCCGAGCCAAAAAATCTGCACATTATACAGGGGCCCCCGCTGGTAGTCATATCTTTGAATCCTTGAACTCCGCACCGCAATACACATAGATCTCTACTGGCAAACAGACCCGCGCATATCGCTTGGAGTGTTCGCCTGCGGATATGTCTATGTAGAGCGAATGCGTCTACACATCTAAGGGAAGGTTTTTACTGTCAGTATTCTTTCCTCAATGCTCGTTTGCCCGTACACACTCTAATAAGTGTATTGCAAGCAAACTGACAACAGGAGCCATAATGACCAGCTAAAAAAAAAAACACATCCTGCAAAATGTCCACACTAGTCCTAATACAATTTTCACAACAGTAAAAACACAAAATGTTCAAAAGCCCAAGGGAAAGAGGGGTGGGTAAATTCCTACACAAAGCACTGAAGTTATGAAAGCAGTCAATGGGGTTGATTTACAAAAACTGGAGAGTGCAAAATCTGGTGCAGCTGTGCATAGAAACCAATCCTCTTCCAGGTTTTCTTTTTGTCAAAGCTTTTTTGAGCAAGCTGAAGTTAGAAACTGATTGGCTACCATCCACAGCTGCATCATATTTTGTACTCTCCAGTTTTAGTAAATCAACCCCAATGTGTGCGGTAAGGCCCCTTTCACACATAGGTCCGTTTGTCCATTTTTCATCCATCCGTTGACGGATGAAAAACAGACATCAATGTATCTCTATGTAAAAACGGATGACAACGGATGATCATCCGTTAACATCCATTTCCATCCGCTTACGTCAATTTTCGGTTTTTTTTTAACATTTTCAAATATTTTTCATTTGTCAAAAAAATGGATCGCACGAAAAACGGATGTAAACGGACAAACAGTCCGTTTTTCATCCGTTTTTGCATTGGTAGTGGATATAAAAAAAAATGGGTGAAAAATGGATGAAAAACGGATGAAAAAACGGACGACAAACGGATGAAAAATGGATGAAAAACTGATACATTTTGACGTGACTGAACTGATGAACTGAACGGACCGTATGTGTGAAAGGGGCCTAATAGTTATTGCTTTAGAAAGGTAGCGATTTTATGTACAAACCAACTTTTCCTAATTTAGAGGAGCAGTCAGTATTTTTGGACTCTAAAAGTTGCAGGAATTTGTTAAATATGTTTGTGATATTTGCCCAATATGTCTAAATTAGGGTACAGTTTTGGCAGACCTGGCTAAATTAAGTCAAGTAATCAAAGTTATACTGGAATTTAGTAGTAGATGGTGCTTATTTTTATTTCTACAGCTAAAAGGTTTGTGCTCTACAGCAGAGGCCCAGCTACAGTCAGTCGATAAAGCAATGGCCAGAAAAATAGGTCCATCTGAGGCCTGGTAGTGGTTGCTTTTTTTTATTGGGGAGTAGGGTGAAGTGAAGCAACATTTTTTAAATAAAAAAAGTTGTAATGTGTTTACAAACTTAATATTGAGCATTTTTTTCCAGTAAAACTGTAAAGAGTAACTCGGCTTTTGTTGAGAAAAAAAAAAAAACAATCCCCTCTGGGTGATCTATGTACATTGCAAGGATTTAACAAACTTTGGAGCAGAGAATTACTTGTTTCTGTTCTTCACAAAAAGCTGTATGTTCCACTCTGTACTTGGAATATTGTTTCCTGAATGGGAGTGTTTGTGTTCAATTTAATCAGCTGATGCACTTGCACTGTTCTCATATGAAAAGTTGCAGTATTTGCATCCCTTTAGAACTAATTAAAGTGTTTGTTACCCCAACATTTCATATTCCTGATATAAGCCTGCTGTACCATGTACTTGTATGAAAAAGTATCCTGTTTACTTTGTATTCCTACTTCTGTGTGAAATTCCTTATGTTCCTGCCAGTCCTTTTGCTTTCCTATTTAAATACTGATCACACTATGCAGGAGAACACAGCGTGGTCAGTTCTCTAGTGCAATTTCATTTGCAGCTTGCTGATATCTGTGAGACTTCATTTAACAGATGGCAATGCAAGTCACACTGAAATCCCACAGAAATAGTGCAGGAATTGGGCTTATGCAGCTGAGAACAGAGGGAATGTGATCACTTGAAAAAAGAAAAAAAAAGGTATTTATATATATATGTATATATATATATATATATTTTTTTTTTTTTTAAATCTCTATACAAATGTTTTGCCTTACATTCCTGTTTTGAACAAAATGGGTTGTTTTACAAGGTGATCATTTACAATCACTTTCACCTGTAGGGAGTATCCCACCAAAAATGTAGTTCTATTGCAGAGGATGCCTAAAACCTTAGGCACTGTTCACACCTGAGCGTTTTTCAGCTCGTAAAACGCTCATCTCTGAAGTTCCAAAACGCCCAGCAAGCAAAATCCCATTCATTTCAATGGCCCGTGTTCACGTATGAGCACTTTGTCGCCTAAAGCTCAAAAAAGTACACAAGCTTCTTTTTTGACAGGTTGCAAGAGTTTTTGGTCAGATGTCAATGCCGGACTCCAAACACCTGCAAAAAACGCCCGCAAAATGCCTGCAAAATGCCCAAAAAAAGGCCTAAAAACGATACGCTCAGGTGTGAATGGATCCTAACTTGTATCTTAGTGCAGGAAAATCAGTGAGCCAATCACTCAAGCAGAGAATTACATTTCTGGGGGCATTCTGTACACCAACTGTGTACAGAACACCTCCAGGTATTACGTTGAAATTAGAGAAAATTACAAATGCCGCAGACTGAAAAGGAAAGCTAATTTTTAATAACAATAAATTATAATATGGCTTCAGTGGCAAGTGTATATGCCATATATATATATGTAGCACGCCCCCTACAGGGGCTGCAGAGTTCATTTCCTCCTCACTTCCTTGACCCTGAGGCACCTCCAACCCACTTGACACTATGGGTTCTGACATAATGGTTCAGAAAACACAACAATGACACCTAGATATAGGTATATCAGTTTTACTGAGTTTAAATGAAAAAGGAACAAATGCGATTTCAACACAACAGGAATTATGACAGTCTAGGACCAGAGTGAGATTCCGAGTCTTGAAGTCCCATAAGGAACAAGGCAACCCAAGACTCAGAATCCTTTACTACAATACTATCAGAAACAAATAGATATAATGATATCTATCTGAAGAAACATATAACTATGGTGGCAAGAACAGTGCAATTCTGCTTATAAGAGTGTGAGAGTGACAAATCAGATATCTGACTCTATATTAATTGATAATACGACAGTCAGATCTAACTAATTCAGCTGCATGAATAACTTATTGGAATATACTTCAATAACAAGTGTATCTTGACAGAGTGCACTCTATCACCTATAGGGGGGGCCCCCTTTGTCCCTGATTTAGGTGAGTTTCTTCCTGAGCAAGGCCTTGCTGGTCTTCGCCGGCAGTAGGAGCTAAAATCATTCCAAGAATGATATTTGTAACCCAAAGGGGGAACTGGGTACTTGTATCCAGGTCTTGACTAAAATAAACAGTATGATCTGCTGTATATATGTAGAGGTGGTCTCTTGGTTCACCACGCACTAGGTAGACTCAGTAGTGTCCCATGGCAACCACTCCGCTAACTCCTAGTTCTTACTGTAATTATACTGCGTCACAGGCCCTCTCTCTGTGTCCGTGAGCTGCTGTGCCCACTGCAATGGGATATCTCTCACCCAACTCCTGAGTACTCCTCTCCAGCAGTCCTCCGCACTGGGCCGGTCACTCCTCTACAATGCTCGCTGCCACTCGCAGGTGTTGTCACTCTCGATCATTCACTTCTCAGTGACATCCGCCACCTCTCGCTAGAGCCTCCGCATTAGGCCTCAGTTTCACACCCTCTGCTCCCTGCAGCAGGTCTCTGGCTCTGTTCCACCTCACACGCGGTCCCCGAGGCAAAAGAGCGAATCTCTGACCCGCCCCTTATCTATAGACCTCCCCACAATCCCCTGTGGGACCTGCGGCTCCCTGGGAGTATAGTTCCATCTGGCCATCTCACTCAGTCTTCATCCTCTTCTGGACCATATATCCCATAATCCAATATGCCACTCTTCAGGAGAACCTCAGAACAAACAGCGCACCTGTAAGGAGCAGTATGTCAGCCTTAATTATTCCTCACTTGACTACATATATATATATATATATATATATATATATATATATATATATATATATATATACACAAACCCAATTCCAAAAAAGTTGGGACACTACAAGTTGTGAGTAAAAAAGGAATGGACTAATTTACAAATCTCATAAATGTATATTGTATTCACAATATAATATAGATAACATATCAAATGTTGAAAGTGAGACATTTTGAAATGTCATGCCAAATATTGGCACATTTTGGATTTCATGAGAGCTACACATTCCAAAAAAGTTGGGACGGGTAGCAATAAGAGGCCGGAAAAGTTAAATGTAAATATATGGAAGAGCTGGAGGACCAATTTGCAACTCATTAGGTCAATTGGCAACATGATTGGGTATAAAAAGAGCCTCTCAGAGTGGCAGTGTCTCTCAGAAGTCAAGATGGGCAGAGGATCACTTATTCCCCCAATGCTACAGGGAAAAATAGTAGAACAATATCAGAAACAAGTTTCTCAGAGAAAAATTGCAAAGAGTTTGAAGTTATCATCATCTACAGTGCATAATATCATCCAAAGATTCAGAGAATCTGGAACCATCTCTGTGCGTAAGGGTCAAGGCTGGAAAACCATACTGGATGCCTGTAATTTTCGGGCCCTTAGACGGCACTGCATCACATACAGGAATGCTACTGTAATGGAAATCACAACACGGGCTCAGGAATACTTCCAGAAAACATTGTCGGTGAACACAATCCACCGTGCCATTCGCCGTTGCTGGCTATAACGCTATAGGCCAAAAAAGAAGCCATATCTGAATATGATCCAGAAGCGCAGGCGTTTTTTCTGGACCAAGACTCATTTAAAATGGACTGTGGCAAAGTGGAAAACTGTTCTGTGGTCAGACGAATCAAAATTTGAAGTTCTTTGTGGAAAACTGGGACGCCATGTCATCCGGACTAAAGAGGACAAGGACAATCCAAGTTGTTATCAGCGCTCAGTTCAGAAGCCTGCATCTCTGATGGTATGGGGTTGCATGAGTGCATGTGGCATGGGCAGCTTACACATCTGGAAAGGCACCATCAATGCTGAAAGGTATATTCAAGTTCTAGAACAACATATGCTCCTATCCAGACGTCGTCTCTTTCAGGGAAGACCTTGCATTTTCCAACCTGACCATTCCAGGCCACATACTGCATCAATTACAACATCATGACTGCGTAGAAGAAGGATCCGGGTAATGAAATGGCCAGCCTGCAGTCCAGATCTTTCACCCATAGAAAACATTTGGCACATCATAAAGAGGAAAATGCGACAAAGAAGACCTAAGACAGTTGAGCAACTAGAAGCCTGTATTAGACAAGAAACATTCCTATTCCTAAACTTGAGCAACTTGTCTCCTCAGTCCCCAGACATTTGCAGACTGTTATAAAAAGAAGAGGGGATGCCACACAGTGGTAAACATGGCCTTGTCCTAGCTTTTTTGAGATGTGTTGATGCCATGAAATTTAAAATCAACTTATTTTTCCCTTAAAAATATACATGTTCTCAGTTTAAACATTTGATATGTCATCTATGTTGTATTCTGAATAAAATATTGACATTTGAAACTTCCACATCATTACATTCTGTTTTTATTCACAATTTGTACAGTGTCCCAACTTTTTTGGAATCGGGTTTGTATATATATATATATATATATATATATATATTTTTTTTTTCTTTTTTTTTCCCCCCACTAAAGCAGGGTTACAGTTTAAGACAGAAAAGGACAAGAAAATTTAGCAAACTATCATAATGACAAATCAGATAGATGCTTGATTGGATGATTTTCCAGGTTTGATGTCTTGTTGATCCACTTTCCGTCACACTGCTGGTTCTCAGTTGATGATTTCCAAGACTTCAATGCTGGGCCATTTATGGATAATAGAATGGTGCTTCTATGAGCACTCGTAAATTGCTATTGATGAACTTAGTCCTCTCTACCAAATTAATCAACAGCCGGCTAAGCAAGAGTGATGCAGGAAGTTCAATCGAAACAACCCATCCCCCATCCATTCTATGTTCATTCACTTCCAGCACAGATATTTTTATCTTCTCTAACAAATCTATTTCATTATTATCCCCAGCAACAAAGATAACTTAAGAACCCAATAGTCCATTACACTGCAATAATGATATTGTAGAAATGATAGAGAAAGACGGTAATAACATCAGAACCTGAGATTGCTAAACTTTTAACCTTTGACATGCTGCAAATTTCTACATTACTACCTCCGTTATTAGAGAGCCATAGAGATCATAATTTCAGTACATATTTATTGGTAACCCTACAAGCCCTTTCAATGCAATTTGTATTTGTTTCCATAGCTACCTGCACATGTTCTATAATACCATTATACTATGCTCATTTTACTAGAGATGTGTCCAATTACTCATATTTGTATTTCCACTGCAGTCTATGGGATGTTAGTGCGCCCGGCACTAGATTTATAGCACCGGGGATGTAGATGCTTATGCCGTTGGAGGGACCTGCATTTAGGGGTTATTGAGGGGGCTAGGAAGGGGGGCTGGGGGAACTTTGGCTAAATCCTGAACACATACTCTAAAAAAAATGAAACTGAGTTTCTGAGATTCATCATTGATGAAAACCCCTAAGCTTTAAAAGCAACTAAAAATGTCTTACATAACAGAAGCGCTTTGTAACCATGAAAACCTATAACTCCCTATTTTTTTTTTTTTTTTTTACGTAAAATAATTGTAAATTCTTTGTTGTTTGCAGGATTGCAGCATTAATGTGTGCACTGTCTTCATATCAACACATGCAAGCTAAATAATCAGGCTCTCAGCATTTCCAGGCTGGGCTCTTTTAATCAAAGGGCATTCACCAACCAAAACTGTAATTGAACATAGAAAGCAAGTGTTCTATGACTTTGTATACTTCAGTCACTAAGAGTTAGCCCTGGTTTACACTGATGCAAATTCAGATATGACTTGGATCGCATGACAAGGGAAATACCATTGGTTTCTATGGAGCCTGTTCACATCAGTGCAGCACGACTGTGATCCAACTTTGGCAAAGGGTCCTGTACTACTTTGGTGCAAATGCAGTGCGATTCTGGCAACATAGAATATGCAAACCACATCCAAAACGCAACCAAATTTGAATAAGGGTCACACTACATAATTGCATCAAAAATCGTGTCAAAATCTCATGGCACTAGTGTGAACCTAGCTTTACAGAGAATTATTTTGTTGAGTTCTTTTTAATATTCATACAACCTCCTCTTGAAGTCTTCCACTGGCACTGTCCGCTTCTCCTTGTCCTGGTCCCTTCTTAGCAAGCCATGTGCTATTTTTGCACCCATGAAAGCACACTCCCTAGTCAGGCTGTGTGCGTCCATGGACACACAGAGATCTGGTAAGCAACGCCCTCACTCGCTTCTCACTGAAGTTTGACTGACAGCTTACCAGTTCTTAGATATAATGGCTGCATTTGTTTTCTTTTTTAGACTTTATTTTATTTTCATCTGCTGATCCTGCCAGTAAGTCTGTTTTTTCAACTGAGCAAGCTGCCCAGTAGATGTAGCAATTAGAAGGCTGAGACAAACCATTTACCACTGACAGGGGTTCTTACAGTGGTCAGCTTTTTATACTTTTTTGTAAAACTTTAATCCCAAAAGGAACAAAACTGTTGCTGTAACTGCTTAAAAAGTGTTAGCTGGAGTATGACTTAAATTTGTTAGTGTATCTACATTTTCTAGTACATCTAACACTCCCCTCAGACTGAAAATGCTGATGTACAAATGTGCCCCCTGTGCTCCTTTATCCAGAGTGGGGGGCACTCTAATACAGGAAGTGTTTTACTGACAGGATCACCAGGTGAAAACAGAGGGGGAAAAAGCCTAAAAAATAAAACAAATGATTGGTAAGCTGCACTATGTTACATTTTTTGCTTTGGGTTTAATACTACTTAAATTTGTCCCATTATGAAAGATATCACAACTTTTTTTTCTAGTAGATTTTTTTCACATAAAAAAATAGTAATAGGATGAGTTTTTATGAGGATGAGGTTATTTCTTCACCCAAGTTGTGGCGACCAGCAGTAGGGCATCCCGATTGGGACCAGGCCATCCCACATCTAAATAAATAAGTGGTGCTCCAGATGAGCAGAGGCAAGGAGGAAGACAAGAAAAAGAGGGATTAAAAGCCACAAGAAAGATCCTTCTGAGGGTAATATTCAGTTGAACATATGGGAAAAGTACGTCAAAAAGTGTAGTAAGCGTATACTCACATTCATAAGGTAGGGCCAAGCAACCTATTATAGCACATGAGTGTAGGTGGTCGCACTTAATACTCGTCTGGGTTTTCCTGGTAATTCTTGAACCACTCTAGGCAGGGCCGTTGCTACACTATTTTACACCCTAGGCAAGACCAGCTACTTGCGCCCCCCAAATAAATAAAAAGGGAAGGGGTTAAAAACTCCTCTATGTCATATCCAGTGACCCTGATCTGATGGCTCCTCCATGTAATGCTGTTATACCCAGGGACCCCCATATTCCTCCATGTCACTCCTGGGGACCCTGATGTCCCCCTATATCACAACCAGGGACCCTAATGTTTTTCCATGTCACATCCTGGGACCCCAATATTCCTCCATGTCATGCTGTCATACCCACTGACCCCGATGTTCCACCATGTCACATCCAGGGACCCCTGTGTTCCTCCATGTCATGCTGTCATATTCAGTGACCCCAATGTTCCTCCATGTCACACCAGGAGCCCCTGATGTTCCTCCATGTCATACCCAGAGACCCTGATGTTTTTCCATGTCACACCTAGGGGACCCTGATGTTCCTCCATGTCACACCTGGGGGACCCTGATGTTCTTCCATGTCACACCTGGGGACCTCAATCCCCCATGGCACACCCAGGGATCTCAATTCCTCATTGCACACCTGGTGACCCCAAACCCCTGTTACACTCGTGACCCCTATCCCCCATGTCGCACCTGGGGACTCCGATTCTCTATGGCACACCTGGTGACCCCGATTCTCTTTCACACCAGGGATCCTCCATGTCACACCCAGGGACCCTGATCCCCTGTTCTGGGGACACTCACTGGGCAGTATGAAGAGAGTGGCCTGCACTATTCCCTCCTTGACCATGATCCTGCTGATTCCTTCTTCCAGGATGCTCCTCTCCTGGACCACAGTGCTCACCACAGCTCCAACCGGCTCTTGGTGGAGGGAGAAGCAGCAGTCAGAGAGCTCCACACATCCTTCATCACCAACCTCCTTAGACCATTCCGGTGCCTTGTCTCTTCTGCTCCAGTAAAGGTGTCGCCCTCCATTGCCGAGCTCTGGCTCAGGTTCAGCTCTCCTCCGCTCCCTGCTTAATACCGACCCAGGGAAATGAATGGCTGCCCACCAGCTCAGTGTAGAGAGTTACATCCTGCCCAGGGTTTATGCAGGCAGCACTCCGGTGGGCTCCCTTCGCTTGCTCATGGATGCGCCCCTAGGTGGCAATGCGCCCTAGGCGGCTGCCTAGTTTGCCTAGTGGAAGCACCGGCCCTGACTCTAGGTTGTGATCAGATCCGGTGAACAATGGTAGATAGAATAAGGCCCTAAAAAGGAACCAGTGTGTGGTCAGCAGAGGCATCCATTCAAAAAAAGAAGCTTCCAAGTGGATTCTTCAGGAAGGTTGCTATTTATTGATAATGAAAGCAGGTTTAAATACCATCAACATGTTTTGTGGCTCTTTAGTGGCCACTTTATTAAGGAAAAGGTGTGAAGTACACTTTAACCTGTGGGATCTGTGTGCATTTCTTCAGCCAAGAATATAAGTACTGTACTAAGTAAACAGTGTACTGTGGACTGAAGGAATGCACACAGATCCCACACATTAAAGTGTACTTTACACCTTTTCCTGATGAAGTGGCCACTAAAGAGCCAGAAAACTCGTTGATGGTGTTTTAACCTTTTTTCATGATCAATAAATACCAAGCTTCCTGAAGAAGGTTGAAAGCACCTTTTTATTAAATAGCCACCTCTGCTGACCACACAATGGTTCCATTTTGGGGCCTTATTCTTTCCCATATCTATGGGTATCTTTTAAATGGCCCAGATCTCATACCTTTGTACCATTGCCTGGCACTGGGTGACATAAATATATACCTGCATGCAAACTAGGGCTGCACGATATTGGGAAAAAAAGTACATTGCGATATTTGGTTTTCAACTATATATATTGCGATATTTCTCTAGCCCTCCCAGCTCTGCCTCTTAGTCTCCAGCTGACCATTACTCCGCCCTGCTCCGACCATTGTCTATCCATGTCTGAATCTATTTACAAAACATTTCAGCCTGATTCCGCCCCCGTGCGCGCCCCCAATGCAGCCAGGAGAGACAATGGGCGGAGCAGGGCGGAGTAATGGTCGGTTGGATACTAGAGTCAGAGCTGGGAGGGCTGGATTGCATCGGGCTGGAGGGGCGGAGTTCCGATCAAAGCCGAAAGCAAAATGGATGTGTCGGCTGCCAGCACTGTGAGTCCTCCTCCTCCCCCGAGTCCCGACTTCTCCCTGCCTCCTTGTCTATGCTAAATATCGTGTCTTCGGCGATATGAATATCGCCCACGCCCGCAGAACGATAGTCGATATCACATCAACTATCGTTCAGCCCTAATGCAAACATTCATACCTGTATACGATTCAGAATCCTGGCTTTTGTGATACAACACAGAATATTACATTAAAGATGCTATTATGCTATAGAGATGTCTTTGTAGTTGTTTCAATAAATAAAACAGCTGGGTAGCAAAATATGTAGTATTGATCCCTGCAGTGTATTGATCCAGGAAGGCACTGAGCCATAAACATACCACTGATATTGTTTTACGTTTTCTTTCACTTGACAGCTATGCACCCACCAGCAAGCCTGCCAGAAGGAGAGATTACTACCATTGAGATTCACCGCTCCAACCCTTACATTGAGCTGGGAATCAGCATTGTTGGGGGGAACGAGACTCCTTTAATAAACATTGTCATCCAGGAAATATATCGCGATGGCATCATTGCCAGAGATGGAAGGTTGTTGGCTGGTGACCAAATCCTTCAAGTAAGCTTCTGAATTATTACCTTTTAATCCTTTTCTAGCTGATACAATAGAGAACACAATGGCCTTTATTTAATCAAGGTAAAAGAGCAGTGTGCAGCATGGTAATCCACAGAAATAAAGTCAGAAATCAGCTTTCAGTGTGCTGACCACCATAACCCGTAGAAAGTTTGTTTCTGATTGGTTGCTAGGTTATTGACAATAGATTTTTTTTATTACTAATGCTAAGGATGCCCACAAACCTACCTTCTAACATTTTGTTACTCTACATCTTACTGCTTAGAAAAAACACTTGGATGCCCACTATGTTGTGGACAAAGTATGAACTTTATTTAATATATCTTTCATTTATTATCTACTTGGAAAGGTATTCCCGCTGGTTCAACCCCTACTAAAAAAAAAGGGGGCCCTATATGTGCGTTTGCATCTGGGTGTGTGAGTAAATTTATTTTGATTTTGATTTATTAAACTTTTTTTTTTCTTTTTTTGTTCTCTATTGAACTTTTTTGCTATCACAAGAGGGCTGACAAATCCTCTATTTGATAGCATTGAGCAGGTAAAAGGTCCTTTTCATGGAGCCAGTGGCAGTCTATTAGACCCCCAATGTCTCTTCTGCCTTCCACTGCAACCAATCATGCACAGATCATGAACCCAGAAGTGACAAAATCCTTGTTACTTCCAGGTCCATTCATTTCAGAGGTGATTGGGGATCTCCTCTTGCTTGGTATCCTAAAGCTGTTTACCTTGTCCAGGCCTCCAGGGAGGGTAGGAAGTGGGGGAAAGTCTGTACTGTAAAAGTGATCGGACGGCTCTACAGCCACCCAGATCACTTTTACATGTAAGGCAAGAAGAATCAATACCAAGCTCTCAACTGCAGCAGAACCTCCTCTCTCTGCTCCCCGACAGCCATTCTGAGCATTAGGGGTCTAGACTCATTATTAGACCACTATATGTCTCAATAAAATAGGCCTGTCACCTGCAAAATGCTATCACAAAGAAGCTTGTAAAAAAAAATATATATATATATATATATATGAAATCTAATAAAATAAGTAGTAAAAAAACAAATTAGAAGACCCCTAGGCACACACATACATAAAAAATTAGCACTTAGGATGCATGTACATACAGACTGCACAACACATATTAGGTATAGCTGCACATGCCATAGTGAGAATAATAATTCAGGGACCATCATTTACGATTACCTCTGATCTGATTAACTGTTGAGTTTTTTAATGCATCACCAATGTATAACTTTGAGTATCGTAGTTTTTCGCTGTTTTGAAGGGGCACGCATATTTGAGACATGTCCTATTTGGTATCTACATATGCAACACAATCCCATCTTTAAAAAAAAAATGGGTATTAGGTTGTGTTTCATTAATATCTGGTTTAACGTATTTGTTTACTAAGTATATAAGTTTAACATACAGTTGCAAATGTTTAGGTTGCACGCAATTTGTGCAGCTACCATCTTTTCACTTACAGGTTCTCCAATGTGAGAAAATATATAATGTTTTGGGGTTATAAATATTTTTAAGGCCAAAAAGGGCCTGTTTAGCATGTGTTTAAAACTAAAAAAAAAAAATGGTCCTCTGGTGGCAAGGTTAGATATGACAATGATAAGTGTTTCAGTATGATCAGCAGAAACCTGGTGCACCAGAGCTCAATTATAAGTGTCATGGCAAAGGCTGTGTATACTTATGTACAGTATCTCACAAAAGTGAGTACACCCCTCACGTTTTTGTAAACATTTTATGATATCTTTTCATGTGACAACACTGAAGAAATGACACTTTGCTACATTGTAAAGTAGTGAGTGTACAGCTTGTATAACAGTGTAAATTTGCTGTCCCCTCAAAATATCTCAACACACAGCCATTAATGTCTAAACCGCTGGCAACAAAAGTGAATACACTCCTAAGTAAAAATGTCCAAATTGGGCCCAAAGTGTAAATATTTTGTGTGGCCACCATTTTCCAGCACTGCCTTAACCTTCTTGGGCATAGAGTTCACCACAGCTTCACAGGTTGCCATTGGAGTCCTCTTCCACTCCTCCATGATGACATCACGGAGCTGCTAGATGTTAGAGACTTTGCGCTCCTCCATTTTGAGGATGCCCCACAGATGCTCAATATGGTTTAGGTCTGGAGACGTGCTTGGCCAGTCCATTACCTTTACCCTCTGCTTCTTTAGCAAGGCAGTGGTCATCTTGGAGGTGTGTTTGGGGTCATTATCATGTTAGAATACTGCCCTGCGGCCCAGTCTCCGAAGTGAGGGGGTCATGCTCTACTTCAGTATGTCACAGTACATGTTGGCATTCATGGTTCCCTCAATAAACTGTAGCTCCCCAGTGTTGGCAGCACTCATGCAGCCCAAGACCATGACCCTCCCACCACCATGCTTGACTGTAGGATAGACACACTTGTCTTTGTACTCCTCACCTGGTCCTCACCTTAGTCTGCTTGTCTTCAGCAAACTGTTTGCAGGCTTTCTTGTGCTTCATCTTTAGAAGAGGCTTCCTTCTGGGACGACAGCAATGCAGACCAATTTGATCAAAAAATACCCTGATCTTTTGGATGCTGGTATCACTGGATATTTCTTGTTCAGTGTATGGTCTGAGCACTGACAGGCTGACCTCCCAACCCGTTCAACCTCTGCAGCAATGCTTCATACGTCTATTTCCCAAAGACGTATGAGTACATGCACTCAACTTCTTTGGTCGACTATGGCGAGGCGTGTTCTGAGTGGAACCTGTCCTGTTAAACCGCTGTATGGTCTTGGCCACCGTGATGCAGCTCAGTTTCAGAGTCTTGACAATCTTCTTATAGCCTAGGCCATCTTTATGTAGAGCAACAATTATTTTTTTCAGATCCTCAGAGAGTTCTTTGCCATGAGGTGCCATGTTGAATTTCCAGTGACCAGTGTGAGGGAGTGAGAGCGATAACACCAAATTTAACACACCTGCTCCCCATTCACACCTGAGACCTTGTAACACTAACAAGCCACATGACAGCGGGAAGGGGCAATGGCTAATTGGGCCCAATTTTGACATTTTGACTTAGGGGTGTACTCACTTTTGTTGCCAGCGGTTTAGACATTAATGGATGTGTGTTGAGTTATTTTGAGGGGACAGAAAATTTACACTGTTATACAAGCTGTACACTCACTACTTTACATTGTAGCAAAGTGTCATTTCTTCAGTGTTTTCACATGAAAAGATATACTAAAATATTTACAAAAATTTGATTTTTTTCATTTTTTATTTTTAATAAATTGGCAAATATTTCAAACTTTTTTCACATTTTCATTATGGGGTATTGTTTGTAGAATTTGGAGGAAAATAATGAATTGAATCCATTTTGGAATAAGGCTGTAACATAACAAAATGTGGAAAAAGTGAAGCGCTGTGAATACTTTCTGGATGCACTGTATCATTTCTTACAATCAAACCCATTATTATCCATTTTTATTTGTTTTTACTGCAACAGAGATTTTTTTTTTTTGCCGATAGTTCTCTTTGCTGAATAATAAAGTCTACTTTCTACTTTCTCTAGGTGAATAATTTTGATATTAGCAATGTATCACACAACTATGCCAGGGTGGTCTTGTCTCAGCCGTGCACTGTGCTGCATCTCACTGTGCTGCGGGAAAGGCGCTTCGGAAGCAGGCTCGTGAGCCACATGGACAACGGCTTACAGAAAGAAGAAAGCTTCCACGTCACTTTGAATAAAAGAGGAACCAACGAGCAGCTTGGTATCAAGCTTGTGCGCAGAACTGATGAAGCTGGAGTTTTTATTCTAGATCTCCTGGAAGGTGGACTCGCTGCTCAAGACGGGAGACTTCACAGCAATGACCGTGTCCTGGCAATCAATGGGCTTGATCTGAAACATGGTACCCCAGAACTTGCTGCTCAGATTATTCAGGTAATTTAAACATCAGATCACTAAAACGCATATTCTCTGAGTGGTTTTGAGTTAGGCAATTGAAGTGAAGCTGAAATGTTAGTGACACCTACCTCCAAACTCTGTTCTTCAAAGTAGGTATAAACCCTAGCTGAATTACATTTTTTTTTATTAATTTTCTTTTAAATAAAATACTGTTTTCAACTTTTTTTTCATCTTTTGTTGCATCTCAGTGCTGCTGATCTCATGCAGCCTCTTTGCAGCCCTTTTTTGTCTACATGCTCTGCATTGATGGCTACAGGGCATTTTAAAGGTGAGTTAAAGTAGAACTATAAGCAAAACTTTTTTTTTCATTTTGGATGGAGTAACGAAGGGTTATAATCCCTGTCAAATTTTTTTCCCACCATCTGTGTCCTATTGTGGAGATTTCCCTTCACTTCCTGTTCCATAGCCAAACAGGAAATGAGAGGAAATCCCTGTAAATTTAGGAAATTCCTTGGGAACCCCAAGGTCACCAGAAGTAGTGTCCCTATTGGAAGATTTTCCCTCTATTACTTTTCTGGGGACAACCCAACATTTTATTCTACTTTTCACTTTAAAATGATAATGGTAAAGAGAATAAATGGAGAGAGAATCTCCTTAACAGTGGCACAGACAGCAATAAAAACCTGACATGCGTTCTGCACTTTATCAAAACCGAAAAAATACGTTTTGCCTTTAGTTACACCTTAACTGAAATAACAACAAATTCCATCAGAAGTCTGTGTGACAGGGTGACTACGCAGGAGCACATCTGGGAGGCAGGGACAGACCACTGTCACCCTACAACAGAAACTGCCACCTAAGCAAGAACCTTAATGGCAGGATCATCAGATGTAATTTTAATGAACCCCTCAAGTTTAAAACATTGAAAATGGTTTTTAAAATTATAATAACCTATATTATATTAATTATATGTAAGTAGCGAATCACAGTTGCTTTGAATTTTTTAATGGCAGTTCAGTGCACAAAGGCAACGCAGCTCTGACAAACGGGCTGTAGCATGGTAATGCACCAGGGATAAGAGGTGATCTGTCTTCCATCCACATAAAAGTCTGCAGGGTCAGACAGAGCAGACATGGGCGTTGGATTAAGATACCAGCAGAAGGATGTAAACAATGCAGTGTAACTTGGAGGGAGGAGTATAGCAATTTGGGGGTTCTATATCTACTTAGGGGGAGGAAACTTTGTGAGAAATCTACCTTAGCTTTATATTAGTTCTTTGGTATACATACCTAAAGCGTATTTCCACTTTTACCGCCAGATTTGAATCCAATGTTGGTAACTCGAACATCAGCTCTAATGTCTCCAGACAGTCCATTCACAGATCTAACACTCCTGTGACTTCAAAAAGGCAAACCTCTGAGTCCTCACCCACGTTAAGGGACACATAAATACAAGACAATGGCTTCACATAGTGTAATATTGTTAAACTATTTCATTTTTTTAGTAAAATATGGCACTATTGCCCATGATGACGTCAATTCTGATGAAACGCGCAGGGCGGAGCCACGCACATACACCACAGTGCATACGCGATCGTTATTCGGCCATCTTTACTATTGGAATTAGACTTGTTTGCAATATTTTACTAAACAAATCAAATAGTTTTACAATAATACACTATGTGGAGCCTTTGTCTTGCATTTATGTGACCCTTGACTTGGGCGAGGACTCAGAGGATTGTCTTTTAGGAGTCACAGGAGTGTTAGATCTATGAATGGGCTGCCTGGAGCCATTGGAGCTGATGCTTGAGTTACCAAAACTGGAGTTATCTGAATAAGCGCTCATTGATCTCTCTGAATAAGGGTGATCACTGGCTATTCGTTAAGCCTCCTGTGTGACTATCTCATGGGTGTCATTTTCATTGGAATCCTCCTTTTCACACTTGGCAGAGGACTTTTATAGGACCTTTTTATTTACTTTATACACTGTCACACTGGTGTTTAACTCATTTATGGACGCAATTCATAATTTATATGTTATATATGTTATTTGGTAATATCTTGTCATAGCGCTGCACTTTTTTTTATTTCAAAAGTAGAAATGCACTTTAATGAGAACCTGCATTTTGCAGCTTCACTGCATAAGAGGAACGATAGACAAACTGTACTTACCATTCCCGCGCTGCCTTAGTACTTTAATTCACTGCCAGAAAATTGCTTGATACTCAGTACATAAAACCTGAATGGCCAATAGACAGGCCCAAGCACTGTCATGTGATTAGGGGGGTGAGTGCATAATCCTATGTAGGTTTTGACTTTTATAGGTAAACTAGTAGGGACAAACTATGGATTGGCCTTTTTTTCCTTTTCAGGCTTATTCAGTAAAAAAAAAAAAAAAAAAAGAGCAAAGTACAGTAATTCATTCCAGTTACAATGTAATTCTTGAGTGGATCTGGGTTGCAGTACTTTATTGCACTTGCTTACTGAACATTTGTAGAAACTGGCAATTAACATTTAATTTATAGGATGTATTTTCCTTTAAAGCATAAATTATGGGTTCAGAAGCTAGATTAAATAACACAGAAATAATTCTTCATGACAGATGGACCCATTAAATCATCAAATCTGGCTGCACGTAGATCTGAATTGTTTTTAAAAAGCATGCCAGCATTGCGCAAGTGTGCCAGAACAAGCTGTTGTTATGCCTCATGAAGACGATCTGCGCTAAACTAAAATGATTGCTAAAATGACTGTTCTCTGGTTTTACAGATACGAGTGATTCAAGCTCCATTTTTTTAAAAATGTCTTTCTCAGTTATTATTACTGACCAATCATCTTCCAAAAACCATTACTCCAGTGAAAAAAAAAAGTATTTGTGGACTACAAATGGCATAGTTTGTTCTTCTTTCAGACAATCTGAAGCATTTATTGTTTGTTTCTGTATGGTTCTGGGCTTAGTAAATAGTACCGATGTCCTGGGTTCAGTCTCCACAAAAAAAGTTATTAGTATTATACCCATGTTAAAGTAGGTTTCCTTACCAAAACATACTAATAAGATAACTGGCTTTGCCCACAAATTTTCCCCAAAGTGGGAGTGTCTTTATAGCTCCCAACTGTCCCTGATTTTGAGGGACTGTCCCTAATTTGGAACAAAGTCCCTCTGTTCCTCTTTCCATCTCATTTGTCCCTCATTTTGGTCTGATTGATATACTTGTATATAAAATGCACTATTTATCTTTCAAAAAGTGTTTCCCAGTGCTAAACCTATCATCCAATTCCTAAATTGCTGCATTTGTATATTCCAAAAGCCAATATAAAAGAAAAGTAGTGGTAAAAAAAAGCACCTGTGTGTTTAATCTTTTGTGTAATTCTCCTTTAAGGGGGTGTGGCAGGGGGTGTGTCCTGTGCCTGCATACTTTTGCTAATAGGTGTCTCTCATTTCATCCAAAAAGTTGGGAGATATGCTTTATATAGAAAAATTATGAAGACATAAATCCCAATACATATCTTAAAACTGCTCTGAGGTCCTGTGCCTCTCTCCCTTTACTTGCCCCATTACTTCCCCACGCTTACTGCATATGTTTGCATATTGCAAAGTAGTAAACCTGCACACCACTGATTCCTCACCTAAAACAGCTTTATTCTGTCAACAGTAACAAAGGCACTCCAACTGTGTCCTCCCACTGACGTGTTTCACCCTCTAATGGGCTTAGTCAGAGCAGATGTAAACCCTAACTACATGACATTTATTTACCAAACCACTATTTATTATAAACAATTTCCATTTTTCATCAAACAAAATACTTGTTTTCCCTTTTTTTCATCTATTGTCCCACTTCAATGCTGCTCCTGCTGATTCTTGCAGTAATTTTATACCTTCTTGCACTGTGGGGATGGCTGCATGGCATTTCCCAGGCCAGGTTTTCTAATGATGATAACAGTGGATCATGCCTGTTCGGGTTTGCTGAAATGACCACTTGTAGTCTCTGTTGGAAACCTGTGTGACAGGATGAAAACTAAGAGGCAAGATCAGGAGACAGGGCCGCGGTTGGTAGTCTGTAGAGCCACTACTTCTCCATTGACTAACACAAGCTACCTGAATGCAGCCCCACTCTGCTCCCGAAAAACATTAATGGATCTTTACGCCGTACAAACCTTTGTGCCCATGTGAATAAGCCCTACCAATAAATGTATGAACAAGAACCTTTATGGTAGGATTAACGGGCATTATTTTAATGAAAACTGCAGATTTACAAATATTGAAAATTACTTTTAGCAGGCTCAAAATAGAATTCTACAATATATTCTACCATGTTTATGGGAGATTTTCACCTTTCTGTACATGTTAGATGTTAAACCGCTTGATCCCCTCTTCCTGTGACAGCGGGCCGGAGATCTTCTCCTGGCACCCACTGTCACTATTCAAAAAAAGCGTGGCTCCACCCACACTGTCCCGTCATTCATTCACAAAGTTCTGTGAAAGAATAAACTATAAGTACTGACAGCCTTTGCAGCTTACGGCTTGTAGTTCTCAAAACTACCAGGGCATTAATGAGCTCTCTAAGCAGTTCACTGATCTTCTTGTCACTCAGTAACTTTCTGCCCATATCGGAGCCTGGCATTACACCTGTGATCTGCTGATCGTGGGTGCAATGCTTTACAAGCTCCAAAAAAAAATCATAATAAATGCCTAATTAATTTTTTTTTACCTGCAAGGTGAACTTATCCTTTAAACTGTGGCCATTTAAATGTGTATTGCATTATTTGCTGAATATGGGGGCCTTCTTTAGGGTTTTATTGTGAAAATGTACATTTGGAGTGCCCTTCTCTTATATGCAGTAAAGTCTATTTCAAAATGTAGCAGAATGACAGCTGGGCAGGGGGTTTTATTGTTCTGACCTCCTTCAGAGCAGGCCATTCCCTCGGACACACCGCATCATTGATCTCGGTAAAGAGCCTATGCCGTTAGCTCTTTACTATGTGATCAGCTGTGTCCAATCTGTAAATAGGAAATGCTGGTTATCAGCTTTCCTCTCCTCACACTGACAGCACGCGAGGAGAGGAGAGCCAATAAGTGGCTTTCCTCACAGGGGGGATCTTCCTCATCAGGAATGCCTGTCAGTGCTCACCAGTAATGCCCACCAGTGATGCCCACCAGTGTCCACCAGTGATTCCAATCAGTGCCTATCAGTGATGCCAATCAGTGCTGTCTTTGAGTGCAGTGATGCCTGTCAGTGCCACCCATCAATGCCTCCTATCAGTGCTGCCTATCAGTGCCCATTAGTGCGGTATGTTAGTGCTGCCTATCAGTGCCCATTAGTGCTGCATATCAGTGTCGCCTATCAGTGCCCATCATGCTGCATATTAGTGCATCCTCATCAGTGAAGCCTATCAGTGCCTGTCAGTGCAACCTTACCAGTGCACATCAGTGAAGGTGAAAAATTACCTATTTACAAAATTGTATAACGAAAACTAAGAATATATATTTTTTCAAAACTTTTGGTCTTTTTCTTGTTTGTTTAGCAAAAATGTTTAGCAAAAAATAAAAAACCCAATGGTGATTAAAACAATCAAAACACCAAACAAAGCTCTATCTGTCTCAAAAAAATGATAACAATTTTGTTTGGGTACAGCTTTGCATGACTGCACAATTTTCATTGAAAGTGTGATAGTGCTGAAAGCTGAAAACTGGCCTGGGCAGGAAGGGGGTGAAAGTGCCCAGTATTGAAGTGGTTCAGATACTTCTACACAGTTAAGTAGCTTTATGTCTTTAGTAGTCATAAAGTTCTTTATTTTACATATTTTAATAAAAGATTTTCTGCCATTTAATAAGTGTAAAATTTTAAAGGTTCTTATTGACCTGTAAATGCTCTTTTCCTTATATTAGCTTCAGTTAATTACAGTACGTTTACACGCCATTTGATTTCTGAAGAGCCCGGATTTATTGAGCGATGTGTGACAGAGTGCTGCAGAGTATTTCTGATTTATATATCCAGTAGGCCAGTAAATTCAGGACTTTCTCTGTAAAGCTTTATATCTTCAGGCAGTTGAATATCATTCTTACATAAAAATTGCACATTTATGAAACTTGCTGGATTTCGATCCGGGTGGCATCACCTTGTGTTCTCTGCTTTCCCAAAGGGTAGTGGGGAACGAGTTCATCTGACTGTATCTCGCCCTGTAAAGCATCCTGCTCCTAATGTGTCACGTGAAATAAGCAATGGACAATCTCACCACCATATGCAGCCCGTCTACCATCACAGACCTACTGCACACAGGGTGAGTGCTTCCTGCCATTTTTCTCAGATATAGGAACCTTGAAAAATATACTTTCTGTCTTGAATTCCTTCTAAAAAATAGCAGTGCGCCCCTTGTTCCTTGAGCTTCATAGCTGTGTATCTACAGCAGGGATCCTCAAACTACGGCCCTCCAGCTGTTGTGGAACTACACATCCCATGAGGCATTGTAAAACTCTGAGATTGACAGACATGACTAGGCATGATGGAAATTGTAGTTCCTGAATAACTGGAGGGCCATACTTTGAAGACCCTTGATCTACAGTGTAAAGTAATATAAGGCAGGGTTTGTTAAAATGCATTTTACATTGTCACAACCTAAATACTAAAACTGTTATTATTCTTGGATCTAAAAAAGATAATTTTTACCAAAATGTCAGAAAATTCATACAAAGACAAATAATACTGGCCATATAAAAACAAAACCACACACAAACAGTAATTATGTTTAATCTGTATTTATTAAAAGCTATTGCACATACTAACAA
This sequence comes from Pelophylax lessonae, assembly GCF_965119305.1. Taxonomy (NCBI): domain Eukaryota; kingdom Metazoa; phylum Chordata; class Amphibia; order Anura; family Ranidae; genus Pelophylax; species Pelophylax lessonae. The sequence continues at coordinate 629,660,972 of NC_138769.1, read as the reverse complement.
TACAAAATAGAACATATCCATTTAAAGGATGGATTACATGAGGTATGTAATGAACTATCTAGACAACATTATATATCCAAATCAAGGAAAGTGAACACAAGGTACAGTATGTGTAAACGGAGTGCAACATTTGAAAAAGATAACAAATACAATGCCACAAAATTGGAAAAATAGTAATACAAACAGTGAAGGTGAGTAGTGATATATCCTGAACATCGGGGGCGTAGACCCCATAGATCCTAAGTCATAGGGGAGAATAATGAAGAACCAAACTTAAGAGAATTGAAAGGTCTCCAAAGGAGGTATGGTATATCGTTTTTAAAAGAAATCAGCTGCAAATACAATATGAGGACAATTACATCTTCAGGTGGTAAGCAAGCAAACAATGGATATGAAGAAAAGAAAGGAGGGAAGAGGAGCGAGAAGAAGGGAAAGGAAGAGAGCAGAGAAGAAGAAGTGAAAAAAAAAGGGGGGATAAAGGAAGCTCTGAACCCGGAAGCCCAAAGCCACTCCTATCACGCATCCACGTATCACTTAGGATATAAACACTTAGGTGATAGTAGAATAAAGAAGGGCTCTTAAGAGAAGTACTTTAAGTGTCTGATTTGTCATTTTCCCAGGAGACCGTCTGTTCCATGTGACTTAGCGAGTCCATCTCACAGGCCCAGTCAACCAGAGGCGGTGCCCGATTTACACCATTTTCTGCATATAACAGTACGTGTTTCGGTTAAAAAGTGGCAGAGTAAGCCTTTTTTATTCTGCTTATAGGACCCAAGCATCATAGATAACAGCGTAATCATAGGATCATTAGGAATCCGATCTCCGACCAGTTTATGATATAGTTGAAGGATTTTGTCCCAGAATGGGGTGATTAATGGGCAGGTCCCCCATATACAGTGGGTACGGAAAGTATTCAGACCCCCTTAAATTTTTCACTCTTTGTTCTATTGCAGCCATTTGCTAAAATCATTTAAGTTCCATCTTCTTCCTCATGAATGTACACATAGCACCCCATACTGACAGAAAAACACAGAATTGTTGACATTGTTGCAGATTTATTAAAAAAGAAAAGCTGAAATATCACATGGTCCTAAGTATTCAGACCCTTTGCTGTGACACTCATATATTTAACTCAGGTGCTTTCCATTTCTTCTGATCATCCTTGAGATGGTTCTACACCTTCATTTGAGTCCAGCTGTGTTTGATTATACTGATTGGACTTGATTAGGAAAGCCACACACCTGTCTATATAAGACCTTCCAGATCACAATGCATGTCAGAGCAAATGAGAATCATGAGGTCAAAGGAACTGCCTGAAGAGCTCAGAGACAGAATTGTGCCAAGGCACAGATCTGGCCAAGGTTACAAAAAGATTTCTGCTGCACTTAAGGTTCCTAAGAGCACAGTGGCCTCCATAATCCTCAAATGGAAGACGTTTGGGACCACCAGAACCCTTCCTAGAGCTGGCCGTCCAGCCAAACTGAGCTATCGGGGGAGAAGAGCCTTGGTGAGAGAGGTAAAGAAGAACTCAAAGATCACTGTGGCTGAGCTCCAGAGATGCAGTCAGGAGATGGGAGAAAGTTGTAGAAAGTCAACCATCACTGCAGCCCTCCACCAGTAGGGGCTTTATGGCAGAGTGGCCCGACGGAAGCTTCTCCTCAGTGTAAGACACATGAAAGCCCACATGGAGTTTGCTAAAAAACACCTGAAGGACTCCAAGATGGTGAGAAATAAGATTCTCTGGTCTGATGAGACCAAAATAGAACTTTTTGGCCTTAATTCTAAGCGGTATGTGTGGAGAAAACCAGGCACTGCTCATCACCTGTCCAATACAGTCCCAACAGTGAAGCATGGTGGTGGCAGCATCATGCTGTGGGGGTGTTTTTCAGCTGCAGGGACAGGACGACTGATTGCAATCGAGGGAAAGATGAATGCGGCCAAGTACAGGGATATCCTGGACAAAAACCTTCTCCAGAGTGCTCTGGACCTCAGACTGGGCTGAAGGTTTACCTTCCAACAAGACAATGACCCTAAGCACACAGCTAAAATAACGAAGGAGTGGCTTCACAACAACTCCGTGACTGTTCTTGAATGGCCCAGCCAGAGCCCTGACTTAAACCCAATTGAGCATCTCTGGAGAGACCTAAAAATGGCTGTCCGCCAACGTTTACCATCCAACCTGACAGAACTGGAGAGGATCTGCAAGGAGGAATGGCAGAGGATCCCCAAATCCAGGTGTGAAAGACTTGTTGCATCTTTCCCAAAAAGACTCCTGGCTGTATTAGATCAAAAGGGGGCTTCTACTAAATACTGAGCAAAGGGTCTGAATACTTAGGACCATGTGATATTTCAGTTTTTCTTTTTTAATAAATCTGTAACAATGTCAACAATTCTGTGTTTTTCTGTCAGTATGGGGTGCTATGTGTACATTCATGAGGAAGAAGAATGAACTTAAATGATTTTAGCAAATGGCTGCAATATAACAAAGAGTGAAAAATTTAAGGGGGTCTGAATACTTTCCGTACCCACTGTATATATCATAGTACCCGGGGCACTCATACACCTCGAGCAGACGTTTGGTATAGAGACATCAATGTTATGCAGAACCGAAGGGAAACAATACCATCTGGATAAAATCCTATAATTACACGCCTGAGCTCTGGTAGATATGGAAGCCTTTTGAATAAACACTAGAATTTTATCCCAGTCTGTGCCATCCTCAAAAGGAGCAGGATCTTCTTGCCACTTAGAGAGAAAGCGTGGGCTGGACGGATGTGTCTCATTCAGGAGAAGTTTGTACACTGAGAATCGGGCAAGTACAGGTCTTTTAGATTAGAGAAGTAAGTTGTATAGATCAAAAATAATGATGGAGCTACAAGTATATAAGCCAAGTAGTCAAAGGATTATGACAGTGTAGCAGGAGGCTGGAAAGAGGAGGAACACTCTAGAAGTACACAAACAGTAATTAAAGTTATACTAAACAGAGAAGTGTTAATTGCCATAATTCATTCACATAAATCATACAGTATATGTCACTCTGGATTAGGGTTTGTTTTTTAAAATGCAGTGCCTTATTTCTGCAACGCTGTTGTGTGGTCACATGATCTCTCCCTGTTCTTTGACATCTGCAGGGAAAGATCCTTGGGAGGGGCTTCTATTACTCTGCTGATGTATGCTGTCTACAGTGTGAGTTAGTGAGGTTCATTTACTAAGGGCAAATAGACTGTGCACTTTGTAATGTGCGGTTGCACTCTGCAAGTGCAGTTGCTGCAGAGCTTAGTAAATGAGGTAAGGCTTCACTTTACAAAGAGTACCCAATCAGATGCAAGGAAAATAAAAAAAATAGCATTTGCACATGATTGGATGATGGAAGACAGCAGAGCTTCTGCTCATTTACTAAGCTCTGGAGCAACTGTTCTTGCGGAGTGCAACTGCAGTTTGCAAAGTCTTTTTGCTTTTAGTAAATAACCCCAAAGCTTCACTTTGCAAAGAATACCCAATCACATGCAAGGAAAAAAAAAACTGCATTTTTTTTTTTTGCTTGTACAAAATTGATGATAGGAAATCAGCAGAGCCTTCCCTCATTTCAGAGCTCCCTCTCAAATTTAGAGCAACGGCATTGCACAGTAAATTTGCCTTTAGTAAATCAACTGCTGTGTCTGCACAGCCCTGATTGTTGCTGTTCCTGTCACATAACAAAAACAGATCAATTTAAATTAAATTATAGATATCAAATAACTGTTTTACAGCTCCCAATAGATCTTTATTGAACACCAAATGTGTATTTTTTTGTCCATTAATATGGTGTAGGCATCAGTGATAATTGACACTAGCGGTTATTCTGTTCTGAAGGCATCTGAATCCAAGGCTCTTTTTTACTTTACAGGTATTAGCAATTACCTTTGATATATTTAATATATTAAAAATAACATTTGTAAATTTCTTAGGAAATGTAATCAATCAGCATAATATATCCTGCCCTCATAGTGTTTAGCAGCAGGAGGACAAGAAGGGAGGGGAGTATATCTTAGCACTGTGTATATGCCCACTTGTGTGACTCTACAGTCACATGGGCTGCGCAGATAAAAAAGGATGAAATTAAGAGCTTAGAAGCAAACTGAAACAGAGCATGCTCCATAGAGGACACTAGCTAGTTTACACAATATCAGCCTGCAATGGGGACACAGAGAGGATGGGAGGGGCAACTGAAGGCAGGATTAACCAGGTATATATTACCCTATACAAAAGAAATTCTTTAGTGGCTTTGTGAGTATGTACACTCTGTTATATAGCATGTAATGAGAGTAAGGATTGCACATGAGAACCACTGCAGAAAATTGCCTAAACTGTCACTATGAGGCTAGCTACCTACCCACAGCTACTGTGTTACAAGCTGGTTCAGCCTAAATTACTTACCCTTTCATTGCCAAAGCAGTTTGTTGAAGGGTTCTGATTTGCCATCAAATAACTTTTGGGGTTTGTTTTCATGCTGGGATTATTTAAAAAAAAAAAAAAAAAGTTTTTTAGCTTGTTAAATTGAAGACTTTCATTATTAAAGTGGGAGTAAACTCCTATCTCTGACTTTTACCTATAGGTAAGCCTATAATAAGGCTTACCTATAGGTACTGTAAATATCTCATAAACGTGCACCGTTTAGAAGATATTTACTGTACATGTAGCTGGTAACGTCACCGGTGCATGCGCTCTGAAGGAATGGCCACCCGGGCAATTCCTTCAGAGCCCAGTGCTATAAATGGAGGCTCTCACGGCAGTGACATCATCGTGGCTTCAGCCAGTCACACAGCTGGAGTCCGCGGACCCGGAAGAAAGCGTGGGTGAAGATAGAAGTGCCTGCATCGGTGACAGCTCGGCGCTGGAAGGCTTTATTTTCAGGTGAAATTAAATCTTAGGTTTTTTTTACTTTTAGTAGTAGAAGACATTTCCAAATAATGCTTGGCCTTTGTCTGTGCTACCATTCATAGTGTGCTGATATTGCACTGGGACACAAAGTCAAGTGGTGACCCTTCTCAAACCCATTGGTTATCTGCAAACCCATTTGGGTCATGACCCAAAGTTTAAGATCTAAGTCACTGCTACTCATGACTGCTAGTCTGACTAACCATAGGTAAGGCATGGTAGAGGTTCTCTTGAGATTTAGCACCATGTTTTAAGTCTCTTGGTGTGCTCTGCAAGGTATATGACAATGCATTTTTTCCATAGTAGTAATTTAGAAGCTTTAGATTTATGATAGGTTTACTGCAGTTTCCCAAAAACCCTGAGCTTTATTGTGAAGTCAACCAGTATTTGAAATGGCAGGTGTACGGTTTCTGATACATATCATCAATATACCTAAGAGTTTCTTTGGAAATTTGGAGCATATCACCACTATGCATCAGTTAGTTGTTTATACAGACCTGTAAATTTAATAAACGATTCTTTCTCTTTCTCATTGACAGACATAGCTCCTGATATTCATAACCATTGGATTATACTGCCCCCTACAGGAGTAGGACACTAGGCAGAAAATAATTCTGGCTAGAACCAGGGGGTACACTCTCTCTCTCTCTCTCTCTCTGTTATAGCCACTCAGTTTTTTTCTGCCTAGTCAGGAGTAAGGACCTTTTTCCTGGCTGGGATCTTTGGTCTTTGCAACATTTTTTAGATAGAACATTTTTTTCTCCTGGATTTTTTCCTGTGAGATCTACAATAAACTGCTGGACTGGGCGATGGGCTGGATAATCTAGATCCAGTGGTCACCCCAGTCTGGCCAGCGAGTGTGCGCAGACCTCAGCTCCGCTCTAGGTTGGCCGCGACATAGCCTCACTGGACGGGCGCTGACCTGCAAGTTAAACGCCTCGCGAGGTCATATACACCTGGGTCTCGGCCCGAGCCGCAGTGTTCCTCCTGGCCAACAGCTCCCCTATTTCGATGGAGAAGATGTGGAGCGGTGCCCGCCTGTTTCCTGGTATGGTGAGTAGCTGTCTCACCTCTCCCCCTGGAGGGTTTTGGGGTGGACATGGGCCCCTCCTTGGGACGGTCGGACCCTCCTTGGGGGCCAGGGGGGGTGCACCACCGGCGACCAGACCATTGTGCGTAGGGGGGTTGCAGGTTTGCAAGGCGGCCACTTGGTCATCGGTGCACACTTTTACAAAGTTTTATAAAGTGGATGTGTTGGCATCTGCGGGTGCTTCTTTTGGCCGTAAGGTTTTGCAGGCCGCTGTTTAAGAGGACCTGATCCTCTTTGAGAGTGTGTTGTTTTTTTCAGGTGGGCTCCAGTTGTATGGTTGAGCTCCTGTTGCCTGGTTGGCAAATGTTTAGCCTTGGGGATTTTTTTGTTGTTCCCACCCCTCATGTTTAACACTGCTTTGGGACGTCCCAATGATTATGAATATCATGAGCTGTGTCCGTCAATGAACGAAAGAGAAAATGGGATTTTTGACTTACCGTAAAATCCATTTCTCTGATTTTCATTGACGGACACAGCACCCACCCCTCTGTGCAGTTATAATTCCCCTGAAACTGCTTGTAACAAAACTGAGAGGCTGCAGCACAGAGAGGGAGTATACCCCCTGGGACTGCCCATGGGTGTAGCCAGAATTAGTTTCTGCCTAGTGTCCTACTCCTGTAGGGGGCAGTATAACCCAATGGTTATGAATATCAGGAGCTGTGTCCGTCAATTAACATCAGAGAAATGGATTGTACGGTAAGTCAAAAATTCAATTTTTTTTAATCTTTTTTTTTTCACCTTTAGGATCTTGCCCAGTGTGTTACCTGCCGTGAAAAACACATTACAGTAAAGAAAGCCCCCATGGAGTCATTAGGCATGACAGTAGCTGGGGGCAGAGGGAGTAAAAGCGGGGAGTTGCCAATCTTTGTGACCAGCGTGCAGCCTCATGGATGCCTGGCACGAGACAGCAGAATTAAACGAGGTTTGTATTCACATCTTCTTTCCAGAACACAGTTCAGGTTTTGATAAGTACAGATTGAATGATGCGTTTGACAGGAATGTAATTTATGAAACTGCAAATATCCACAGCTCACACTAAAATAGATCCTGATGATCACATTTAATCATCTGCTGTTCCATAGTTTGCTTCCTGTACATTTCAATACAGTAAAAATGGTGGTGGAGACATTTTAAAATGAAGGGTATAGTTTATTGATTAAAAGAGAACTCACAAATATATTCAGTAATGGGAATGATGTGTGGATGTACAGTTAAGACACAAAAGTGGTTCTTCTTTCTTTTTGTATATCCTTTGTTTTCTATTTATATAAAATCTTTGTTCCGCTAATAAACAGTAAATACAGGCTACACCCATGTCAGAGGATTCCCAGAGCACTGTGGGGTTTCTAAAGAGAGAGAGAGAGAACAGAAGAAGCTGTGTCCTTTTAGACTTTCTCTCTCACTCACATAAACCTGTGTGCAGAGCTGTCTTAACAGGCAGAGAAAGAGAAGGAGGGGAATAAGTCATGGCATGTTGCGAAAAGGGATTGCTGGCTTTTTGTATTTAATGGAATTCTCTTCTTTTAGCCAAATTTACATTTTTCATATTGAGCAGTGAGTAAATTGGTTTTCACATATAATGTTTAGGAATGCAAGCTAGTTCACTGTGATCAAAAGTTTTGGAAGATCCCCTTTGCAGTGTGCTCTTAGTAAACTGGTTAGTGGAGTACTTTTACCAGTTCAATAATACCCTGGAGGATAGATTTACCTAGCAAAACTATTAATAAACACTTAGCCAAATCACTGGTAGAGTGGGTTTTCCATTACTTGCTCTAATGAGCAGCATATGAAACTGAAAAAGAAAAACAAGGAAGGGTATGGGGCAAAAGTCGGGACTTTTAGGGTACCGTCAATGACCAATAATAATAGTTTTCTAGACGACACTAGTATAATATATTTTATATAAAAACATTTATTTTATTGAACACAATTGACAAAAAAAGACAGGAGAAACAAATTACATACAAAGAACATTAAGGACAATTGGTAGCCCAAGTAAAAAAGCAGATCAATAAAGTTGTGAACCTCATATATTTGTTGGATTGTGTTTTAAACCATAGGGAAGTACCAAAGGACCAAGATAACCTGGTAGATTCCAGAATACTTCCTCAGGTTAACAACTACCCACTACCCTACATGTTTCGCGGGGTGATCACCGCATTGAATTTATCTTATTAAAGTGTGTGCATAGCCTAAACTTTTTTATAGAGTAGAGAAGGGTTAAAACACTTCTCATGTTGTTTTTTGCAGTCTGTGTCCTGCTGGTAAATTTCCCTTTACTTCTTTCTTGGAGAGGCAAGAGGCTAGAAGAAGTCGCTTGAAAGTGAGGGAAATTCTCTTAGACAGTTGTTACCAGAACATTTTTCTCCATTTGAAATACCCTTTCACCTCTTGCTTTCATCACAGCTTTACAATTTAGGATTTCCTCTTGTTTTCTGTCTCAGTGACAGTGGTCATCAGGATCAGCAGAAGGATGAATATCCTAAGTGGCGATGCAGAGTGCAAAAAAAAAAAAAATAGCAGAACACCTAATCTTTCCCCACACTTAAAAAGACAAAATTTAGGCCTTTATATACACTTTAAGTTCACGTTCATATGTTCTTGTATCTGTTAGGAACCCACCCTGGAGATTTTTAGCTCTCTCTCCTTCTCCTATTGTATTCCTGCATTATGGAAAACCTGTAAACCCTGGTGCACATATATAATAGTCGTTTTTTTTGTACATCTAATGGATTACAAGTTGCTCACACAACATATACTGAAGAATATGGCCATGCCTATTGATAGCTCTCTTTAAATGAAGTACGTATGCAAATAAGTACATGGTATTAACAGGTATTTGTCTGACTTGTCCCTGTTCATTCTACCAGGTGATGTTCTACTGAGTATAAATGGCATTGATCTCACCAACCTAAGTCATAGTGAAGCAGTGGCCATGCTGAAAGCCAGTGCTGCCTCCTCAGTCATCACACTGAAAGCCCTGGAGGTGGAAGTTCTTGAAGAGCAGGCACAAATAAATGAAGAAATGAGCACAATCAGTGAGAATGAGTATGATGCCAGCTGGTCTCCATCATGGGTCATGTGGTTGGGTCTTCCCAGGTATGTAACAATTAAAGAAAATTTATTGGTAGTCTCATACTGTTTCAAAACAATAAAAAATATTGTAACTACCAAATGTAATATGTTTGTCATTAAAGAGGAAGTAAACTTTCGCTGCAAACATTTACCTACAGGCAAGCCTATAATAAGGCTTACCTATAGGAAGTGTAAATTTCTCCTAAACGTGTATTGTTTAGGAGATATTTACATGAAGTGCAGCCAGTGACATCACTGGTGCATGCGCTCTAAAGGAACGGCCATGGGTGGCATTCCTTCCGAGCCCCGTTCCATGAATGGCGGCTCTCAGGAGCGACGTCATCGCGGCTCTGGCCAATCACAGCGCCGGAGCCCCCGAACCCAGAAGAAACTCTGGGGAAAATGTCAGCGGTGACAGCAGTGTGATGAGTCAGTCAGATTTAGATAGCTTTCGAAGAACAAGTGACATATAATAAATTAAAATATATTAAGTATTCTTTGTTCATTTGTGAGCAAAAATAAACTGTAATAAGGATAAGTAAAGAAGGCCAGACAAAATGGAGAATTGTAGCTAAAAGTAGGCTCTCACTCAGAATTGCAATATAAGTGGTACAGTACCATATCATAAATAAAATCAGTATTGTATTTCCAGAGACAGAGCAGTACTATGCTTCCAGAGTAGTGCACAGTGGTTTGGAACCGCTGCTACATTTAGCACTCCTAGGGCAACACACCCCAATGCACCTTAGTGAGCCGTAACACACCAGCTTGCATTATTACATTAGGGTGCACTGTGTTACCTGAACATACCAAAAACTATTTTTGATCCAATTATAGGGTAATAATGTATATATCTTCAGGTGTCCTCCAAAAATCTTCCAAAAAAAAAAATGAAAAATATGCAATCGTCAATCAAAGATACCTAAGATGTCAAAAAGCTTTATTCAAATTACTGTAACCATATACCCCACAACCAGAGATAAAACCCACAACAGTAAAATAGATCCATCAGGGATTTTATCTTGGGTTTAGGGTATGTAGGGTTAGTACCTTAAAGTCAAGGTTGTTCCTCTTATATTTCTTTTATAGGGTAGTTGGGGTTTCTATTGGAGTGATTTACCTCCCCTATGCTTGATTTTTGATCTGGTTCCTTGGGCAGCCCATTAATGCGGCACCTCAGTTGATCACCCTGGTGCAATTGGGCCCTAAGAATTAGAAGTAGTAAACCATTTGTTACAGTTTCCAACTAACCTGGACAATTCTTAAATAATTTGCCACCTAAGTCAGTGCTTTTTCTGCCCTACCCCTCCCTGCTGTCTAACCTCACCCCTTTCAGTTGTTGCTCCTTCTTTTTCTTATACTATTTTTTTTTGGATACAGACTGTTTTTGTAGGGTACATAGCTATAAGGCTATCATGGACACATTTTTATGCTATGGCATATTAGGAAGTGCACACATTTTTCTCCATATCAGTTGGAATTTATGATGGCAACACAGTTTGCAGTGTATTTGCATTTATTCCACATTCATCGCTGTTTTACTTACTACATAAGAGGAGATGGGGAAGTACTGTATGTAAATGGGACAGAACTCTAGCATATGATTTGCTATAAGCCAGTTATAGCACAGCAGTCTGCACTGTTTAGCTCTCCATTTAACTGAGTGAAGAGCTTAAAACATAAACTGCTGAATAAGCAGGAATACTTTGCTCAGATTTCCTCGTTTCTTTCCCCTTTTTTACATGCATTCATAAATTCCATTTACTTGTTCCAGGAAACATATATTCAGTTAGATTTAACATTCCACTGAGCAGTGTTTCTACCTTTATGCTTCTGGCTGCCAAGTAACCATTGAACAGCAAATGCATTTAAAAACAAGTGACTCCTGTCTTTCCAGATCGCTATAATGGCCACTTCCCACCGATAAAACCTTCATGTGTTTAGAATGGAACATGGATTTCTACTTTAAAAGTGATGCTTTCACAAAATATAATGTGACCAAAGACCCTGTGTCTACAGCCCATATCCATTTGTTTTGTTTAGCAAAGCTCTGAAAATTCTCACTCCACATAGTCCTATTAGGCTATTACTAGTCAATGGGGATTTGTAGAAAACAGGAAAGGGTTGAAGGTTTTGGTGCTGAAGGTGTTGGTGCTTTGCTTTAGTTTGCCTGTTATAACGACCTGGGAATCTGCCACAGCAATAGGGTTTTATTCTGGACAAACTGGTGCCCTTCTAGAATGCTGCTTTTTGACGTGTTCTCATGTGATGAAGTGACAGATTGGAAGTTTTAATGTAGGAAAGTGTTTTACCCTTGCAATGTAGCACCATCATGTACACAGGAAAAACAAATCAGTCTGTGTAAATTGTTAGGCTAATAATAACGTAAGATCAAGTTGGATTTGCGCGGACAGAAATTAGAACTATGGCGACATTGTTACAAGTTTGCGATCATTAAATATCCAAATGGCATTGAGCCTGCTTATTTTCACACAGTCAAAGCAAATGTCATCCAAAATATTTGCTGGGACCATGAAAGAAAAAAAGAGAAGGGATTTTTTTATTTTTAGATAGTTTTATACATAGCAATCAAGTGATATATTGTTATTATAATGTACTAAATGTAAAAAAATACTTTTTTTCCTTTCTTTATGAGGGCTCCAGTGATATATTGTTGGCTGTTATTAGCTCTGTCCAGTCTAAACATTAAAACGACATTGTAAAGCGCTGTGCAAACTGTTGGCGCTATATAAATCCTGAATAATTATAATAATAATGCTAACAGGGCACTTCTCCTTTAAGCACAATGCCACGCATTTTGTTCTCATATGGTACTCTTAACCCCCTGTACACACGCGTCGAAAATTGGCAGGAATTTTTCGGCCAACGTCCAATCTGCCGATTTTCGGCTTGTTAGTATGATGCTTCCCAACCAACTCCGACTTTTCGGCCGAAAAAAATCTGGTGTGCAGACAATAAAATTTTTGTTGGCCATCAACATAACGGCCGATTTACGTGCAGTCAGTACAGATTTCGACAGGGAAAAATCTGATGAGCAAGTCTGGGCATGCTCAGTGAAGAAAAAACACAAAGAAAACTAACCAACACATGACATCACTTCTGAAGTAGAATTTTGTTGGCCGAGAAAATTCGTGTGCAGTCTAGGCACATTCCAACCAACAAAACACAACTTGGACAAAAGTCGGACGATCGGTCGGCCGATAATCGTTGCGTGTGTACGGGGCTTTAGTGAGTTCTGTATAGCAGGTTAGGAAGCCTCGGAGTTTGACTGCAGCTGTATTGAGCATCAACGACATTATAGATAATTCCTGACAGCACTTCATGCCCATGTTTTCTGTGTAGGAAACCAGGCCTGTCCACTCCAAGTAAAATCCCAAAGGAAGATCTTTGAAATAGAATCTCTTTTGCGCAGCTCTCTTGCAAAATGTCTTTACCCGCACTCCATTCCAGCGCTGCAGTCTCCATCAAGCTTTTCAGCATTTATCAGTTCTGGGAATGCCTATGTTCTCCACCATGAGCTTTGGTTCCATCCACCAACCCCTACGTCGCTACAGGACACAGCAGTGATGTAGGAGTCATTGAATGGAATCACAGCTTTTGGTGGGGGACACAGGAATCTGAAATTCCCAGAAGTGCCAAATGCTGAGGAGCCTGATGGAGATTGTAACTCTAGAATGGAAAGAAGATACATACAACCAAAGAGCAGCTCTTCTACTGCATCTTCCCTTAGCCTGACAGGGACACTTTAAGGATTACAGGCCGTTATGTGCAGCTGAGTTTTAAGAGAAGTGCAGCAGTGTTCAGGTGATTATATTAAAATTAAGATTTTAACATTTTGAAGATATCTTATGGGTCTTCTACAAAATGATCTTCTATTTAACCTTTACCAACCTGACTGTAGCTATTCCCAAAACGGTTGTGAAGTACATGGTACCTGAAATGTTACTTGTGCATAAATATGAGCTGCTGATGATAAGTACTGAGCAGTTAGTGAAATGTCACTGATGATTATAACTGCCTAATTATGTCTCCATTTTAGCTGTCTCCATCGCTGCCATGACGTGGTGCTGCGGAGGAGCAATATGGGGAGCTGGGGCTTCAGCATAGTTGGCGGTTATGAGGAGAATCACACAAACCAGCCTTTCTTTATTAAGACCATCGTGCTTGGGACACCAGCGTATTACGATGGGCGACTGAAGTAAGTAATAGACATCATTAGAACTCAATAAACAGTCAGATGTTTTGCTGAAACAATTAAAGATTTAAAAAAAAAACTATATGTAGTTATTGTAGATACAAATACTGTTTATCTGGATTCTTCTTCATTCTCAGTCATCTTACTTTTAGTCCAAAAAGAGAGAGAGAGAGGGCCAAGCGCCGATCTAAGTGTAGCAATCACTTAGATTGGCGCTTGGCCCTCTCTCTCTCTCTTTTTGGATTCATACAGGGTTGCTTCACCCTCTACAAGCCGGCAGCCATCAAAGTGTTCAAGCAATCTCACTGGACTTTACCATTTGCCCATATCATAGACTATTGCAGCAACACACACGGTCCGATTGCGCCAATCTCTCTCCCCCTCTCCTTATCTTACTTTTAGTCACCTCCCAAAAATGTTGTTTATATAGATGTAAATCTTTTGACTTTCTTTTGCTTTATAGAAACAAAGGTACAATTATGGCTTGCTTTCTCTCCAGTACATTCTGTCACCATTTGAGACATATATTGTATGTGTACAATAATTTCTTGCATCTGTCAGTGAGGTTTGCCCCTAATGCACTCTAATGGGTTACAAATTTGCATCCACTGCAACACGGCAATAAATGCAGCCAAAACTTCAAGGCAAAGGTGTTTGGTTCACTGTATGGCAATATTATCACATTTATGAAACACATCCCTAAATGTCACATTCGCTTCAAAGTGAAGCTCCAGGAAGGAGCGCAGAAATTCAGGACATGCCATGTGATGCTTCATAAATGTCTGTAATGTCACAGCTGCACCAAGTGAAACAATCCTTTGTCATCTGACCAAGAACTTTAACCCTTTTGTGCCCAAGCAGCACTGATATTTGTTGTTTTACGTGTCTATAACTCAATGACTTATTTGCCCACCAAAATAATTTTTTACATTTTTTTCTCAACATTTCGCCGTAAACCTCTACAGAATCATTGTAAACATGCAGAATCATGTCAAAGGTCTCTGTGGCAGATTTTCCCAGTTTCACACAGAATGTCACGTTTTCTCTTTGTTTTAACTTGCTGTCCATGATGAAACAGCAGACATTGCAATGCACATGGTCAGAATAGCACCAGTTGCACAGCTCCCAATGTACCCAGGATGATGTCTTTTGGCACACTGACTTCTAAAGTTTGGGGCTCCCTGTGACTGTGTGTGCAGCCTTGTGCTGCCATCTGTTGGTGTGTTACAAAACTAGTCTCTAAACCTTTTCATACCACCTCGTATATATAAATAATCTGCTTGTTTTAGACAGTTACAGCATTAAACAGAGGCACACTGCCATCTAAAGGCCGCAGTGGCCTGTAGCCTTCAGCTTTCATATGATTACTATGTCATTGCTGGCATCGTTACTGCGTATGTTAACATGTTTAATCTGTCTGACAACTTTGGCCCCCACAAAGTGCCACCTGCCGGCTGTCAAGGGCTTCAGGCTGAGGAGCATTAATATAAATATTGCTGTTGGGAAAGAGCTTAAAGGAAGTCTGTGGTGGAAGACATGCTTAGATAGCCATTGTAGCCTTTGTTCTAAAAATATTAGTTACCTGGCTGTCAGTGGTTTTAATAATGGCTTGGGCACTGATCCAGAACTAGAATGTAATGTAGATCGGGGTTCTTACTTGCTGCATACTTATTCTGTGTCAGTGATTCAGAAAACACAAAAGCTAGAAAAAGCAGAAGAAGCAGCTTTACAGAAGGTCCAAGTTTGCATTAACACCTAAATGCTGTGTGTTTGGCTTTCTTTTAAACACAGCTAAACTATTGACTGGCTCTTTTGCATGTATATTAATATGAGTTGAACTTTCTGCTTACAGATGTGGAGATATGATTGTTGCTGTGAATGGTTTATCTACGGTGGGAATGAGTCATTCTGCTCTTGTCCCGATGCTGAAGGAACAAAGAAGCAAAGTTACCCTTAGTGTGATCTCTTGGCCTGGAAGTCTTGTGTAAATCACTCTACACAAGAGCATTGCCTTCAAATATCTCCTGTGCTCCAGAATTGGCGAACAGTTGTGTCACCTATCTTCAGCAACCCAGACCGCCGACAAGCGAGTCTGTGGTCAAGAGGCGAAACTCTCACTGGGGAGGCCCAAAACTCACCCATTACCTGCACTGGGCTAGCTGAGGCCTTCCCTTGCTTCTCTTCCAGCCATTGAAAATACCCTGCAATGAGTCTGTAGTTTGTACCTTGTGCAACGCTGTCAGCATAAAGTTTCGCTGTGAAGATTGTGTAAAGCCATAGAATAAAGCGCGTATGTGTGCCAAGATGACAAGGCTTTCAATGGCCCTTGCCACGTCTGCAGTATGACCAACTTTAGTATCCTACCATACTTTTTGTCAGTGTGAAAAATGGATTCCTGCTGCAGTCAGAATATTGTGCTGCTATAAGGCTGGTATTGGTTTACCTCACAGAATCATTGCCAGTAACAGAGGTCCTTAAAATAATATCAATCATCTGCTCGTGTTCCCTTTCACTAAAATACAGGGGGCCAAAGCCAACTCTTTCACAGAATGGATTTTATACTGTGCAATAATTGATGTTTCTTTTTTCCCTTCTTCGTTTGTCAAAGGGTAATTTAATAAAGAACGTAGCCTGTAAAAACGTTAACGGGGATTCGTTGCAAGGTTCATCTTCCTGATAATGAATGTTTTTGTTAGCATAAACAAATTTTGATATTTTTATTGCAATATTTCTATGATAATGTGCTTGTGATTGTGAGCTTTTTACAAAGGTAAACATGAAGATAGTTTGCTGAAATAGTGTTATGTATAAAACAAGAACAGAATTTGAGCTTCCCTACACACTACTGCCAGAAGGGTTGTATTACAGCTTCTGCTAGGCATCATGGGAAGGAGTCCAACGTGTAACTTACATTAAAGGTGGAGTTTAGCACAGTAGAGATTGATGTTCATGGAGTAAAGAGGTGTTACATATTGTACACACATTGATTAGCACTTCTCAAGAAGAAGCAAAGTTAATGAAACTGCCAGTTTAAATGTAATGCCCAGAATTTTAGAAACCCACATCCCATAGTCTACGTCTTTAGCGAGCCCTTAGAAGCACTGTATTTTTATAGTTTTACCACACTTGAACTTTAGGTAAGACTGAGAATTGTAGCTTTCATAAAATTGGAAAACTGTTGGCGTGCTCAAATCTGTTATTTATTGATTGATATCAGGTATTTCAAGTTATGCTGGGTTTAAAGAATCATGCAATACAAAAGGCTAAATGAATCACCAGGGCACAAGCCAACAACATCAAATAGCAAATGTGCCATTTGGCTTCAGTCTTGTATGAGGGATGTGAGAACAGTGCCTACAGCTTGTAAGGGATGGGTCTATTGTTATTTAATCATTCCCATTTAACCGAACTGTGTTCCTTCCAAAACAATCCTAGTCCTCCAAGTGTATAACAGATACTCTCCTTTAGTATTATAATTTGTGTTTTGTCTGTGGCCCTAATCCAGTTTGCAGTTCCTGCATAATTTCTGGACTGACAATAGTCTGATGGTTGGCTTTGCCCGCTGCAAGGCAGCCTCTCCTCGACCTATGTGACAGCAATTGGCATCAAAAGAAAAAGACTGCTATGTGGCCATGTATGTCGATCTGTACATAAAGACACCTACGTCCCCAATGAAATATAGAAAAAATGCTAAAAGGGGGTCACCATGAGACAAGTGCAAAAAAGTGTAACCCAACTTGACATGGGAGACGCCCATGTACCCAATAGTCAATGGGCTACTGCACTCGTGACATGGAAAACTCCAAGAAGCATATAAGGAGGGGGGGGAGTGCAATTTATGGGACTTTAATGGTGTCATACACAAAAATGGGTAAAGACAGTTTAGTAAAATTTGAAAAAAAAGTTTTTATTACATCAACAAACATATTTATAAAAATATACAACGAACAGGATAAAATACACCCATTCAGAGGACATAGAATGTGATATATCACATTCTATGTCCTCTGAATGGGTGTATTTTATCCTGTTCGTTGTATATTTTTATAAATATGTTTGTTGATGTAATAAAAACTTTTCTCAAATTTTACTAAACTGTCTTTACCCATTTTTGTGTATGACACCATTAAAGTCCCATAAATTCCCCCCCCCCCCCCTTCATATGCTTCTTGGAGTTTTCCATGTCGCGAGTGCAGTAGCCCATTGACTATTGGGTACATAAGCGACTCCCATGTCAAGTTGGGTTACACTTTTTTGCACTTGTCTCATGGTGACCCCCTTTTAGCATTTTTTTCTATAGCAATTGGCATCACTTGTTCTCCTATACTCATAATATTTTTGAGAAAAATATTATGGCTAAAGTGGTGTTCAAGGTGGCAAACAGGGGAAGTAGAGGTAAGTTGCTAGTGGATGCCTGCTATACACTGGGAGGGGCTACTTTATAGACACCCAAATTTGACTATACCCATTTTTTCCTACAGCACACTATGCACACTGCCATTGACCCCTTTACCTAGTGTAGAAGGTCAATTACAATGCTATAAATGCCCCTGCCTTGTAAGCTACCACTCTTCTACAGAGGTGGTGCTGGATTCTAGCAACACACCAGTCTCCATTTTCACAGGCTTGGTTTTGGGGTCTTTCAAAAAATTATGATAAAGGAAGCCATAGCTATTGAGTGAGTGGGACAGCTGTTTGGCGGGTAGGCTGTGTTCCTTGAATGAGGTAAAATGTTTGGCAGGAGTATATCTTTAATATCTATATAATGATAAAACCAATAAGCACACATTTTCTTATAAACAAATATACAGGTATGGGAAGCAACAAAAGTGGCATGAACTATGGAATGGTACATATTTTCCCCATTAGGTGATAGTGTCTCTTCAAACAAGCCCTACATTCATGGCTTCTAGTATTATTAAAGCAAGTTGCCATAAGTTTTGAGTAAGCCTAATGTATGGGCTACAGGTGCTCTTTAATGTGACCCTGCCATGCCACATGATATCTGGTAGAGACAAATCGAATGCCTTCTGCTAGAAACAGCCCTTATCTGACTCCCTTATCGTATTCTACACAAAATAGCCAAAAATTTATCAATCCCTCACCATCACACTCACTATATGGCCAAAAGTATATGGACACCCCTGCAATGTCCTAAATTCAGCTGATTCCAGTGAAGAGTACTATTAGACCCCGTTCACACTGGGGCGACCTGTCAGGCGACCTGGTCGCCTGACAGGTCGCCGTAGGTCGCCTGCCATAGAGAAGCTGTGGACCCATTCTAATAGGAGCGACACAAGTCGCTCCGACTTAGAAAAAGGGTCCGGAACTTCTTTGGGGCGACCCGGAGCGACCTGCATTGACTTCAATGATATGAAGTCCATGCCGGCCGCTCCGAGGTCGCGGTGCGAGCTGCGCACCGCGACCTGTGAGGTCGCCCTGGCAAGTAGCGTCGCCCCAGTGTGAACGGGGTCTTAAAGATATTTTTAAAGCTGTGTGCTATCAACCTTTTTGCAAAAGTTTCAGGAAGGTTCGTTTCTGTTCCAGCATGACTGTGCACAAAGCCATGTCCATAAACAAACACTTTGGCAAGTTTGTTGTGGAGGAATTTGAGTGGCCTAAACACCTCATCCCTATTGAACATTTAGGATCAATTGTAATGCCATCTGGGAGATTATTCTTCTCATCCAAAATCTATACCTAATTTTTCAAACGCTCTTTTGCATTAATACAAAAAAAATCCCTCAGACACTTCAAAATATTGTGGAAAGCCTTCTTATGTTATGGAGGAAGGTCAACTCTTTCTTAATGTCTGCAGTTTTGAATGGGATGTCTAACAAGTGATGGTCAGGTTTCTACAAACATTTGGCCAAAAAGTCTAGTTTCTTTGCCATTTGTGGCATCACTACCCTAGAACTAAAATGTGGCCCAGGCGTCAGACAAAGGCTGCATCCAGCTAAGTACATTGGCCTTGGTAATGTGGCAGGGTCCCTTTAACATAATAAATTAGTAAAGCATGATTATAAAAAGAAAAACTCTTTTGCTATTTCCAACTGAATGTCAAAAATGAAATGCCACCTACCTTGGCAGATAATATGGGGTATATATTTATAGGTAATAAAACCGTGTTCATATTTAGGCCTCTTTATTTTCTTGTATGTTGTTCATCTAGGCATGGATATTTCTTTACTGTGTTGACTGGACAAAAATCTGAAAGATGTACAAAATGCTTAAATAAACTTCAAAGTGGGTCAGTTACACAGATGTTACTTCTTTTTATTGAGTACTTGTTAAAAAAATGAAATGCATTGATATGTGAGACCAAAATGAGTTACCTGGCACTAAGGTTATGTGATCTGAATATCAATTAAGTAAAATAATATCAAACAATCAAAACAAAAATGGTTTTATATGGAAAAATACTTTTCAAAGTCCTAGGTACAAGCAATATTCCACAAATTTAAATAGTACAAGTAAATTGGACCTCTCTACCAAAAAATGATTAAAATGGAGATGGGTAAACATTTCATATCCAGTCAGCAGATGGAGCCCCATACTCCATTTAACATGTCTACCTGTTTGTTCTTGACAAACAATTACTAAAGTCTGTATACAAAACTGAATGAGTCAGAGCAGTGACAAACATTCTGTGCAGTCCATGCTGAATGATGACGCATCCCCAAGGGCATGCCCATGACCACAGGAAGTGCTTGAATGATGCTGGGGCACAACCATTAGCAAAGAGAATGTGAAGGTAAGTGTTGGAGTGTGGAGGGGGCTAGTAATTCTGTACCACCAAGAAGCAGAATCTTGGTCCTGAAAAAGGAAGCCATGGCACCTACTGACTTTTTTGAATACAGATAAAGTGTTGTGCACTTGTTCAGCCAGCAACCCTTCCAACACATAGTAAGCTATAGTATACTGGCAAAGTCATAACTAGTGGTCTAGTAGTAGAACACCTGCAGTCTGGTGAGAAACTAGTAAAGCATAAATCCCTTTCTTACAAGAATGAGGTAGTTTGTAAGGAAACTTATAGATACATAGATGAAATCCACATAGAAGAAGCAAGGGAATGGAACACCAGAGTGCTGCCCTGCAACAGGGACTGTTGTGTTGCTACTAAATTATTTTGAATAACATCCCGCCTATGCAGAACCTGCAGTATCCTTCTTTATGGGTATAATGTTCTTTGACATACCTTGTTTTAAATAAAAATACACTGACAATGAATGTCAACTTAGAAGTCTCTCCCCATTTCCACTATTTCCTTTTCAACGCTCAGAAATTCTGAGTTACAAAAGATAAAGGTAAAAGTTGTTTTTTGGCACTATATGGTGGTGGCAGGTCATCATCCACCATTGTGTTTCTCATCCAGTAGCTTGATGAAGGTTTTCCTTTATCAAAGAGAGTAATGAGGCCCAAAGCCACCATTTTTCAGGTAATTTTAGGAGCCCTTTAACACTAAGACACTTCTAAACTGCCCATAAAACGCTAAGCGCTTTTGCATTGCTTTTGCAGTGCTTTTCAGGTGCTTTGGAGGCATTTGCGGTGCACTTTTTAAAGGACACGTAACTCAAAAACTTCTCCAAAAAACATTTTGAGGTGCTTTTCAGGCGCTTTTTGGGCGCTTTCCATTCATTTCAAAAGAAGAGGGGCGTTTTTGAGGTGCTTTTTTTTTAGCTCTGCAAAGATGCTGCATGCCGGATTTTTTTCACCACACTGCCAGCGCACCGCTCCAGTCTGAAAGCATTCATTGATTTTAATGGGAACCTTTTTTTCATGAGCTTATCAGATGCTTTTCTTTTACGCCAAAGCACTTAAAAAACTCCTAAGTTTGAAAGGGCTCAAAGAGGCAGTCAACACCTTTATCTGTGACAGTAGCAGAAACATTCAGTCTGCAGAGCCCTTCTAAACTTTTTATTTTGCACATCAAAAAAATAAATGAATTTGAGCTTAGAGAAATGAAAATAAATTTCTAAAAAAAATCTCTGTAGAGAATTTTTTAAGGAAAAGGAAAATCTGGTCACTCATCCACTCATCAGTAGGGATGTTGAAAATAATCGTATAATCGATGCATCGCAATTCAGCCTTAAACAATTCTGCATCGATGCAATGGCTGAATCGCGATTGCATCAATGACATCATCCCAGCCCACCCCTGTCAGAGCCCTCCCTCCTCCTCTCTGTGCCTAAAAGTGTATGTGTAATCACACAGAGAGGGGACCTCCTGCTGTGACACTGACCTTGAATCTGAAATGCCAAGCGGCTGCTGTAACAAATTCCTGCCTCCTAGACTGGCTCCTATGATAGCACACTGATCCAATGCCGAAAAATTGAATCAGTGTGACGTGTATCACAGGAGCTGGTCCAGGAGGCAGGACTTTGTTGACAGTGTCTGCTGGGCAATTCAAATTCAAGCTCCATGTCACAACGGGAGATCCCCACTCTGTGTGAACAGGGCACTGGTAGGCTGCATTCATGGGCACTGGTAGGCTGCTGCATTGATGGTCACTGATAAGGCTACATTGATGGGCACTGATAAGGCTGCATGAGTGGGCACTGATAAGGCTGCTTTGATGGACACATTAAAAGGCTGCACTAATGGGCATTGATTGGCAGTGATAAGGCTGCAATGATGGCCACTGATGAGGCTGCACTGATGGCCACGGATAAGGCTAAACTGATGGCCACAGATAAGGCTGCACTGATGGCCACTAATAAGGTGCATTGATGGCCACCGATGAGGCTGCACTGATGGCCACTGATGAGGCTGCTCCGATGGCCACTGATAAAGGCTGTACTGATAGGCTCCACCGATGGCCACATAGAAGGCTGCACTAATGAGGCTGCACTGATGGCCACATATAAGGCTTCACTAATGGGCACTGATAAGCTGCATTGATGGGTACTGATAAGGCTGTATTGATGGGCACTGATAGGCTGCACTGATTGGCAGTGATAAGGCTGCACTGATGGAGCTGCACTGATGGGCACTGATGAAGCTGCACTGATAGCCACTAATAAGGTTGCACTGATGGCCACTGTAGAGGCTGCACTGCTGGCCACGGATGAGGCTGCACTGATGGCCACTAATAAGGCTGCATTGATGGCCACTGATGAGGCTGCACTGATGAGGCTGCACCGATGGCCACTGATGAGGCTGCACTGGCAGGCTCCACCGATGGCCACATAGAAGGCTGCACTAATGAGGCTGCACTGATGGCCACATAGAAGGCTGCACTAATGAGGCTGCACTGATGGCCACATATAAGGCAGCACTGATGGGATGGGCACTGATAGGCAGCACTGATGGGTTTTTGATGAAAACAATGGCAGTAATTGTGATGCATTGCTGAATCAAATGGAAACATTGACAGGATAATCGGAATTGAATTGTGAGACCAGTGAAGATGTGCAGCTCTACTCATCAGTCAATTTGACCCTGCTCACTTCACAGTGGCAAGAACAGAGGTATATCCATAGTGTCTACAATGTGTGAAGTATGAGCTGGAGTGGCCCTGGCAGGTCCTTCACAGAAAGAAAATGGTAAACAATTAAATCAGTGTTTCACCCTCACTGGCATTAATCAAAAATAC
The DNA here is from genome assembly GCF_965119305.1 of Pelophylax lessonae. Classification (NCBI taxonomy): domain Eukaryota; kingdom Metazoa; phylum Chordata; class Amphibia; order Anura; family Ranidae; genus Pelophylax; species Pelophylax lessonae. The sequence continues at coordinate 629,638,079 of NC_138769.1, read as the reverse complement.
TATCAGGTTCAGAGTAAGTTGAATGTTACTTGGACCTAGATATCCCATTGAACAATGGGAATTTTAAATATATGGCAAATGCAACCCAATCCGGTAAATATATTAGAAACATATAAACGTGATGGCAGAAAAAAGTTGTCCATCGAGTCTATCAATTTTTCTTTTTTTTAACGTTTTGAAATCTTTTTTTTTCGTTACCTTTTTTTGAGTATACAGTAGATCTATGTTTGTCTTAAGCATGTTTGAAACCACTTACTGTTGACTGACTCACTACCTCTGCTGAAAGTCTTTTTCAAGCATCAACGCCCTTTCAGTAAAATAATACTTTCTAAGGTCAGTTTTGAACTTTCCTCCAGTTAGTTTGAGGTCATGTCCCTGTGTTCTTGATTATGGTTTCATATTGAATATACTGCCATCCAGAACTTTGTTCATCCTCTTGATGTATTTAAAGGTTTCAGTTGTGTCTCACCTTTTCCTTCTTTCCTCCAGGCTGTACATAATAAGTTCCTGAAGCCGCTCTTGATATGTTCCAACCCTCAGACCTTTCACCATTTTTGTTACCCATCTCTGGAGTTTTTCTATGTTAATATCTTTTGTAGATGAGGTCTCTGGACACAGTATTCCAAATGAAGTCTCACTAAAGATCTATATAGGGGAATCAGGACCTCCTTCCTCCTGCTGGTGATCCCTCAAGTGATGCATTCTAGAATTATTTTCGCATTTCCAACTGCATGGTCATACTGTTTGCAAAAACTGATGGTTTTGCAATCATCTGAAATAAGTACCCCCAAATCTTTTTCCCCTGCACTGCTTGCCAACACTGTACCCCAAATGTTCTATATTGATAGTAAATGTGATTTTAAAAAGTGCATAGAACTATACCGCGCTATGTAGTAACAAAGTAGGGATCCCTCTCCATCCCCACACATGCACAGGTTGCAGGTTTCCTGGGTACAGGAGTGTACAGGGCCGGTGCTACCACTAGGCAAATAAGGCAGCCGCCTAGAGCGCACTGCCGCCTAGGGCGCCCGGCCGCTGGTTTCCCTACTGTATGTCTCCTGTCGCTGCCTGTACAGCGCTCCGGACCGATCAGTAACAGAGTTTTATAAAGGCGCCGCCGCTGCACAGTGCAGCGGCAGCACTGAAGGACATGTATCCTGGCAAAATGGAGGCTATGTGTGCCTCTACGATGAGTGACAGACAGGTCACAGTCTGTGACCTGTCTGTCTCTCTCAGTGACTTTCTTTTGCCAGAAGTGATGATTGCCCCTCCCATCAGGGCCGGCTCCCATCCATGCCATTCCAGAGCAGTACAGCCAGCCAGCTCCGCCTTTCTCCCTTCCCCTTTGTACAGGGGCAGACCAGAGTCACATGACTATCCGAGATGAGTAGTGGGCGCTCTGTTGTCGGTGCCTGTTGTGACAGCTGGAGCCTGGGCTAGAGACACTGTGGCTGAGGCAGGGTTAGTGCCTGAGAGTCCTCCTTGGATGCAGAAGCAGCAGAGCCCCAGTGGTGAGTGAATAACACACAGTGACATTCTATAACTGTATAGTGTTAGTGTATATGATCTGTCCTCACACTCCTCAAATGTGTAATGTCACCCCATCCTCCTCCTCCCCCCCCCTCTTCCCCATCTTTCCCTCCCTCCTCATCCTCTCCCCCCTCTTCCTCTCCCCCCTCCTTCTTTCCCTCCCTCCTCATCCTCCCCCCTCCTCCCTCTTCTCCCCCCCTCCTCCCTCTTCTCCCCCCTCCTCCCCCTTCTCCCCCCTCCTACCTCTTCTCCCCCTTCTCCTCCTCCCCCTCCTTATCCTTCTCCCCCCTCCTTCTCCTACCCCTCCTCCCTCTTCTCCCCCTCCTCCCTCTTTTCCCACCCTCCTCCTCCCTCTTCTCCCCCCCCCAGTCCTCCTCCCTCTTCTCCCTCCTCCTCCTCCTCCCTCTTCTCCTTCTCCCTCTTCTCCCCCTCCTCCCTCTTCTCCCCTCCTCCTCCCTCTTCTCCCCTCCTCCTCCTCCCTCTTCTCCCCTCCTCCTCCTCCCTCTTCTCCTTCTCCCCCTCCTCCCTCTTCTCCTTCTCCCCCTCCTCCCTCTTCTCCCCCCCCTCCTCCCTCTTCTCCCCCCCTCCTCCTCCCTCTTCTCCCCCCTCCTCCCTCTTCTCCCCCCTCCTTCCCCCCCCACCCCCTGGTAACAGTGATTAAAAGGGTAGGAGAATACATGGGCAGGGCAGAGGGGGCGGAGCCAAGGGGGCAGCAAAATTAGGTTTCGCCTAGGGCGTCAAAAATCCTTGCACCGCCCTGGGTGTGTAAATCAGAATATTTTAGTCCCCCTGCTTTATCATGTATTGAGAGCCAAGGGCTTTGGGAGATTCAGGCTAGACACAGGAATTATAGGCCTGCATTGATACTATGGTAGCAATACAGAATTTTTTTTCTTCATCTTTCATAATTAATCTCTATGGAATGGATTAACTGAAGACAAATAAATCAATATAATATTTTGGAACCAAGGCTGTGTGTGCTATATGTCCATGTCCCTGTATGTCAATATATAGAACCAAATTGTATTAAGTAGCTATAGACTTTATGTAGAACACACTGTATAAATACAACATAAATACTTATATTACAAAACAATTTTTTTTTCAATAATAGCAATTCAAACATCACAGTAAAATAGTGTCTGCTCGGAGGTTCACATAATGTATAGATCCAAGATGATCCACATGTAAACTAAACAGATTTTGATTGATCTTTCTTGGGAATACATGTGAATAAAATCAATATGATGGAACCCACAGTTGAAAAGCAAAGAGAAACAACACAATCCGCTGGAATCCACATCTGGTGAAATATATTACTCCCACAGAATCAAATCTTGGCATTAGGTGAGATGGGAGTCACGATTATAAAAAAATATGGGTCAGTAAGAGATATAATGGCCAGGGTCTTCTCCATGATATCAGAGTTCAACAGTGGGAAACCAAATATCTTCAAGCACCATCCCTTTATACCCTTTATACGGGTAAGGGTCACTTGTCCCTCAAAACAGGCAACAAAGATTCCCAACTCATCCCCATTATAGAGGTCAAAAAACAAAATGGGTCATTAGGTCATATATGCTTTAAATGAATTAAGCAGCATAATTGATAAAGATCAATTGCAGGTTCCATCATATTGATTTTATTCACATGTACTCCTGAAAAAGATTATTTGGCACGCGTCGACTTTACATGTGGAAAATTTTGGATCTATACATTATGTGAACCTCCAAGCAGAAGCACGTTTATTGTAATGTTTTAAATTTACATAAATAAAAAATGTTTTTATAACATACAGTATTCATGTTGTATCTACAGTATATGCTCCATATAAAGTCAATGGCTACTTAATACAATTTGGTTATATATGAAGACAAATAGTTTGTGCACTTTGGAAGTGCAGTTGCATTCTGTAATATAGTAAAATTTTACTAATTTTTCCCAAAGCTTAGTAAATGTAGTAACGCTCTGCCGATTTCCATCATCCATATACAGTATCTCACAAAAAGTAGGTACACCCCTAACATTTTTGTAAATATTTTATAATATCTTTTCATGTGACAACACAGAAGAAATTACACTTTGCTACAATGTAAAGTAGTCAGTGTACAGCTTGTATAACAGTGTAACTTTGCTGTCCCCTCAAAATACCTCAACAGACAGCCATTAATGTCTAAATCGCTGGCAACAAAAGTGAGTACACCCCTAAGTAAAAATGTCAAAATTGGGCCCAAAGTGTCAATATTTTGTGTGGTCACCATTATTTTCCAGCACTGCCTTAACCCTCTTGGGCATGAAGCTCACCAGAGCTTCACAGGTTGCCACTGGAGTCCTCTTTCACTCCTCCATGATGACATCACAGAGCTGGTGGATGTTAGGGACCTTGTGCTCCCCCACCTTCCATTTGAGGATGCCCCACAGATGCTCAATAGACCAGCTTTAGACCAGCTTTATGGAGATGCTGATTTCATTTTCCAGTGGGACTTGGCGCCTGCCCACACTGCCAATAGTACCAATACCTGGTTTAACCACTTTAGCTCCGGAAGGTTTTACCCCCTTAATGACCAGGCCATTTTTTGCGATTCGGCACTGCGTTACTTTAACAATTGCGCGGTCGTGCAACGCTGTACCCAAATACAATTGATGTAATTTTTTCCCACAAATAGAGCTTTCTTTTGGTGACATTTGATCACCTCTGTGGTTTTTCGATTTTGCGCACAATATTTTTTACTTTCTGCTATAAAACATTCACAATAAAAAAATGTATTTTTTTATCAGTTTAGGCCAATTTGTATTCTGCTACAAATTTTTGGTAAAAAAAAATCCCAAAAAGCGTATATTAATTGGTTTGCGCAAAAGTTATAGCGTTTACAAACTATGGGATAGATTTTTGGACTTTTTATTTATTTTTTGTTTTTATTAGCAATGACGTTGATCAGCGATTTTTAGCGGGATTGCAACATTGTGGCAGACAAATCTGACACTAAGTGACACTTTTTGGGGACCATTGACACCAATACAGTGATAAGTGCTAAATAATATTCACTGTTACTTTATAAATGACACTGGCAGGGAACGGGTTAATTACTGTGAAAAAGTGTGAGCCTAATTGTGCTTACTAACTGTGGGGGAGGGCTCTGTGACAGACACACAATCTCATTGTGCCTGTCTGAAAGGAGAGCCGCCTGCTTTGTTTACATAGGCAGGCGGCTCCCCTGTCAGTTTCCCCAAAGATCACGGGAGGCCGGCAGCGATCGAGCCCACTCCTCCCGTGGTCTGGCTCCCGCTGTGTCTAATCACATCGGGAACGAGGCTCCGGCGGCACACGCACGCCGCCGAGACCAATTGCACATAATCACGTACATGTATGTGATTATGTGCAGCCAAACCGCCCTGCCGCAGTAAACCTGCGTGGGGCGGCCAGCAAGTGGTTAATGATCATGATATCACTGTGCTTGATTGGCCAGCAAACTCACCTGACCTAAACCCCATAGAGAATCTGTGGGGTATTTTTAAGAGGAGGATGAAAGGCATCAGACCCAAGAATGCAGAGGAGCTGAAAGCCGCCATAAAAGCAACCTGGGCTTCTATAACCCCTCAGCAGTGCCACAGGCCGATCGCCACCATGCCACGCCGCATTGATGCTATAAGCTATAATCATCAAAATTAAAAGAAAAATGCTTGAAATAAATCACTCTGTGTGTAACGCATTTATATAAAATATAGGAGATTCACTTTTTGAATTGAATTACTGAAATAAATTAACTTTTTGATGATATTTAAATTTTATAAGATGCACCGTATATATCTATTAGGGATAGACCGATATGTTTTTTTCAGGGCCGATACCGATACCGATATTTTGGTCACAACGTATCAGTATCGGCGGATATGAGCCGATATTTTGTACATTTAAATTTTTGAAAAATAAAGACAATTTTTGACACAAATCTGATACTGAACATGTTCATTTTTGTTTAATGCTTAATGACTGGCTTGCTGGCACCCTGTGGTGGGTGGCTGACTGGCACCCTGTGGTGGGTGGCTGGCTGTCTGGCACCCTGTGGTGGGTGGCTGGCTGGCTGGCACCCTGTGATGGGTGGCTGGCTGGCAGCCCTGTGGTGGGTGGGTGGGTGGCTGGCAGCCCTGTGGTGGGTGGCTGGCTGGCTGGCAGCCCTGTGGTGGGTGGCTGGCTGGCACCCTGTGAAGGGTGGCTGGCTGGCTGGAACCCTGTGGTGGATGGCTGGCTGGCTGGCACCCTGTGGTGGGTGGCTGGATGTCTGGCACCCTGTGGTGGGTGTCTGGCACACTGTGGTGAGTGGCTGGCTGGCACCCTGTGGTGGGTGGCTGGCTGGCACCCTATGGTAGGTGGGTGGCTGGCACAGGGGCTGTGGCTGGCTGGTACAGGGCCTGTGGGTGGCTGGCTGTCTGGTACCCTGTCTGTGGGTGGCTGGCTGTCTTGGCATCCTGTGGTGGGTGGCTGGATGTCTGAACCCTGTGGTCGGTGGCTGTCTGGTACCCTGTCTGTGGGTGGCTGGCTGTCTAGACATCCTGTGGTGGGTGGCTGGATGTCTGAACCCTGTGTTCGGTGGCTGGCTGACACCCTGTGGTGAGTGGGTGGGTGGCTGGCACAGGGGCTGTGGGTGGCTAGCTGGTACAGGGCCTGTGGCTGGCTGGTACAGGGCCTGTGGGTGGCTGGCTGGCTGGTACAGTGCCTGTGGCTGGCTGGTACAGGGCCTGTGGGTGGCTGGCTGGCTGGTACAGGGCCTGTGGCTGGCTGGTACAGGGCCTGTGGCTGGCTGGTACAGGGCCTGTGGGTGGCTGGTACAGGGCCTGTGGGTGGCTGGCTGGTACAGTGCCTGTGGCTGGCTGGTACAGGGCCTGTGGGTGGCTGGCTGGCTGGTACAGTGCCTGTGGCTGGCTGGTACAGGGCCTGTGGGTGGCTGGCTGGCTGGTACAGTGCCTGTGGCTGGCTGGTACAGGGCCTGTGGGTGGCTGGCTGGCTGGCTGGTACAGGGCCTGTGGCTGGCTGGTACAGGGCCTGTGGCTGGCTGGTACAGGGCCTGTGGGTGGCTGGTACAGGGCCTGTGGGTGGCTGGCTGGTACAGTGCCTGTGGCTGGCTGGTACAGGGCCTGTGGGTGGCTGGCTGGCTGGTACAGTGCCTGTGGCTGGCTGGTACAGGGCCTGTGGGTGGCTGGCTGGCTGGTACAGGGCCTGTGGCTGGCTGGTACAGGGCCTGTGGGTGGCTGGTACAGGGCCTGTGGGTGGCTGGCTGGCTGGTACAGGGCCTGTGGGTGGCTGGCTGGCTTGCTGGTACAGTGCCTGTGGCTGGCTGGCTGGTACAGGGCCTGTGGATGTGGGTGGCTGGCTGGCACTTGGCTGCTGTGGGTGGGTGTATGGGTGTGATACACTCCCGCGAGGCTAGTGCCGACTCCAGGCGAGGCTGTCCAAGGCGAGGGAGGCAGCCTAAGATGGCCAAATGACGACACAAAAATATCAGCAATATCGGCTAGTTCCAGGGCCAATACCGATATATATCGGGGAAAGTGCATATCGGCCACCTATATATCGGCCTTGCTGATAATTGGTCTATCCCTAATATCTATGCGTAAAGTTCTATACTGTAGTTTATAACAAATATCCCCATATCAATTATATAAAAAAAGGGAGAAAAACGTACTAAATAGAGACCCCAAGATTCTCCCACATCCACCAGAATGGTGGTGTCCACCACCAGGTAGAAAGTTCAGAAAACAGTGGTACTCAGTAGGCTTGTACTGTATATTTAGGGCCTGCAAGTAATGAGAAGACAGCACAGAGCCAGATAAGGCTACTGTAAAGCCATTGTATCACACAATATCAAGTCACTATCATATCTGAGGGCAAAAAGGTCAAAGTGACCTACCTCCTATGTAGGTAGTCCTCAATACCTCTAGTCAACTGGCGGAGATACCGCCTTATGGCCCTATATACACTTCCTCCACCTAATAATCGTGCAGTTGAATGGGTGCGTGACGTGACGGCGTCTCGGGCTTAAACAAGTACTATATGGTTTTCTCAAACCCTGGTGAAACAAAAATTGGCGAAACGCATCGGAAAATGAGGACCTATTCTATTAGTACTCTATAGACAACTATTTAGCTACTCTCTATAAACTGGTGTCATTCCCTTTGTATACATTTTAATGAGCCGCTTAGCAGTGTTAACATCTTTTATATGTAAGACACGTTAATAAAATTGTATTTTTTATATTATTCCATTGTATGCTCCTTTCTGGTCTTTACAGTCCGACAATCTTTTTTCCTTTTTTTCCTATGTATACATTATGGATGATGGCCACAATATTTGTTTATCTACATCATCAAGCTTATCTCTAAATATCACCTAAACTGTCCTTTTTCGCTTCTCCTATAAACCCCCACTCTCTAGCTCCTTCATCACCTTCCTCCCTGCTTGCCTTCAGGACTTCTCCAGATCCTCTCCCATCCTCTGGAACTCCTTACCCCAATCTCTCCAACTTTCTCCTACTCTGCCTTTCGGTGAAAACTCATCCCTTCAGGGAAACCTATTCCTCTATGTAAGAACTTAACGTTTACTTTCTCCATCAACAGATTCCCACACAGCTATTACCTTTTTTTTCATAACAATTGCCTCTCTCTTTTAGATTGCAAGCTCTCATGGGCAGAAACTCCTAACCCTCTTGTCTTCTATTGTTTTGCAACTGTACAGTACTGCACAAACTGTGCGATATCTACGTCCTCTATAATAATATGAGTAAATTAAACCAGCCGTGACAAAAGTAAAGTGGATCCCATTGCTGAACTAGTTGGCTAGTTGTTATGCTGACCCCTTTTTTGACTAAATTTTGAATCATGAAAGTAAGCTTAATATCATGAAGCCCTATCTATATTCTTGTTTCAGTATTAGTTTAAAGTAAGCAAGAGAATCAACATGATAGCCAGGCAATTAACATTTTTAGACAGATAAGCATACATAGCGTTGTTTTCTGTGCTTGGAGACAGGCGTTACATTTAAAGAATTAAAATCTGTATTGATAACACTGTTAAAAAAAAAAAAAAAAACTGTTCTGCTAACTAAAGGGAACCTAATATGGCTTTAGTTACACTCAACTTGGAAGTTCCAGCACACCATTCTACACCTTGACTTGATAGTGCCACCTAGTGTTCACAAAAATATACTACAGCCCTCATTTCCAAAGAGCGATGCAACCAATGTGTGAATTATACTAAACGATTATAGGATGATCAATAACCATCATTTTATGCATTTTTCAAATGTATAAATCAACACATTGGAGTGGCTTCACTTCACCAAATTTTTTTAACCAGTTGATCGCTGTAGCGTCAGGGCTCAGCAGTTGAACATGTTATTTCCTTGCATGACTGCTTCTGTAATCATTGGTGTGTTTGTTTTGATCAGATATCTTCTTTACACCTTCAGTACACACCACATCCTCAACAGGTAAGATCTGGAGTTTTGCCTTTTAAAAGTCTCATTACTTGGAAAGTACTTAAGTTAATGTCCTTCCAGTCATTGCTTTAGCTTGTGCTTTTTAAAGCTCAACTCTAGGAAAAAACAATAGCACTCCAGGAGCCTTTTAAAACAGAAAAAAAGCAGCTCTGGCTGCCATACCCGCCTTATTTTCAGTGACCTACAGTCATTCCTTTCCACCACTAGATGTCCTCGGGTTTTTAAAGCGGACTTCCGGCCTATTTTGTAACTTTAGTGATTCCTGGAGTGCTCGCTATGCTGATTAACAATTGGGCATTTTCAATTTTTTTCGGGGGTCCCTTACCTTATTTTCAGGGCATTTTTGATTGAACTTCCTCCTTCTCCCTCCTCTGTGGCCGCGGCCACTGACATCACTTCTGCCTTTGCATTGCATCCTGGGAGCTGTTTGTCATCACTCCCAGGAGGCTGGAATCAGGAAGAACTCCCAGAACACTCCCTGGAATCAGGAAGAAGGACACAGCAGATTACACTGCGACTTCAAATGCCCACTTCCAAGATGGCCGCGCCTAGACAGCGTTTTTAAAAGTAAGATTTTACTTTCAATAATTTTTATTGAGTTTATAACAAGCAACATAAAAAACAAAACAACCACAAAATGGTGTCAAGGAAATGAACTGGTTACAGAGTGTTCTGCATAAACAAGGTAAAAGGTGTAGACGAAGTCAAATGCGAATAACACAATAGTAGAAATATCAACAGGAGGAAACATAATATCTGCTTTGGACCCAGACTGACCAGTCTTTGTGGAATTTAGGACCACGAAGGATAGAGAATGCATATGCTTTTTCCAGGGAATATTGAAGATTGACCTGCCTTATTACCTCTATATGGGAAGGGGCGATAGGTTGTTTCCAGTAGCGTGCTATAACTGTTCTGGCCGCGATTAGAATGTGGGACATGGGAATGCGCATGTTGGGTGGTAAGATATCTATCCCCAAGGAGAGGAGGGCCAGAGCCGGGTTTGGTTTAAGCAGTATGCCAGAAACAGTGGATATAATTTCTAAGACTTTGCCCGAATTAAAAGTAAGATTTTGACTAAAGTCCAATACCGTACACCTTGTAAGTATGAGAATAGCGGTTCTGTAAAGGGCGATGGATTAGTATTATTGGGGTATTTTTAGTTAAAAAAGGTATTTGAGGCCGGAACTCCGCTTTAGGTTGAATGATACTCAATGTCAAGCAATCCAAACTTTTGAGGGCATCCTGTGAGTCCAGGTGTCATGGGACTTTCCTCTAAATTGACATCACCACAATGCCCTGCACTCATATACATGCAGAGAGCAGTGCTGTTGTCATATCAGCAATGTTCTCTGCATCACTGGTGATAGCTTACTATTAGAGAAGATCCAAAGAAAACCATATAGGTTAAAGACATATGAATAAGTGTCAAGGTCAGGGGTCAGACACCAAGACCAGGAGCTATAGCAGTAGAGAGGCTCCCACTGACCAGCAGGATAGGTATACAAGCAGGTTACCCTGGCAAATGGCACAGGATGTCAGAGAATGACTACCAGACATTTGGCTAACAGTAATGCGCATGCACGCAGAATGATGACTAGGCGCGTGCATGCATGCAGGAATTCTCATGGGCGCGCGCACGAGAATGGGCACGCACTCAATGCATGTTTAAGTTGGCTCCTGCTCACGCTCCAGTGCTGACTGGCCTTTCACCTGTTCCCTGTGTCCTGCTATTACTCTGCTTGTTTCCCTTGTTGCTGACTCGGCTTGCCTCTGACCTGAACTTGGATTCTATTTCTACTCTTTTGCCAGTTCCCAACCCGGCTCCAATTTTGACCATTTCCCTGACTTTAGACTCAATACTTTGCTGCCCGCCTGCTGCTGACCTTGGCTATCCCTGTGATCACGCTGCTGTTCCTGGCTCTGTTCTCACATCTGCTTTAAGTGCCTATCGGGTTGTCATCTGTATCAGCTCTGCTCATCACAATAACTTCCTGTCTCAAGCTTTCTGGGAGCTATAAGCCTCACATCTGGAACCCATAGCCTTTGTGGAGTGCCCCTTTAACTTCGGCTGGATCTCATGCACAGCTCCTGTTCCTGACCTGATGCCAGGGTGTGCATCTCCTGCTGCAAGCATTCCTTTATAACATCTGCTGGCACTAGTGTTCCTCCTGTCCCTAGGTACCCTCTGTTCCACCTTCAGCGGGACCTTTGCTGAAGATACAAGAGAGGTCAACCTTGTCATTTCAGTCTTTGATCAGGTACATGACATGGGACAAGAGATATTGCCTGGAGAAAGCACAATAATCTGGTTAACAGGGAGTGCAAGGGCGTGGCTTAAATAGGAAGTTTATTTGAGGAGCAATGGGTTGAAAATTCAAGAGAAATAAGACACAAGAGAAGGTTGTCGAAGGAATCAGGCAGGGAGCTGTCCAGCATCTTGGGGTGGCTCAGCAATAACAGACAATGTCAGATACTGCAGAAGTTGCAGGTTCAGATCCATGTCCTGACAATAAGGTAAATGTAAAAATAAAGTACAGCCATGGACCTCTGAAGTGAAGGCACTGAGGACAAGGGAGAGGAGCCTGGGACAGGCTTTAAAGTGGTTGTAAAGTCTCCACAATAAACTCCCATGATAGGTTCTCTTATAGGGCAATAGCAGTCACATGGTTTTTTTTTGGGTCTTACTTTCTAGCAGAGAGATTCCAGTGGGAGGGGCTCACATTCCTCTGCTGGTTTAGTTTCAGTTTCAGGAGAGGATGGGGTTCACAGACCATGGAAATGACAGGAAGGGAGGGGGAGAGAGGGAGACGTTGAAGAGAGAGTAGGATGATGGAAAGACGGTTTACTGACATGAACTCAGGAACAGGCAGGATCAATCAGGTAATATACTACAGGCAGTCCCCGGGTTACAAACATCCGACTTACAAACGACTCCTACTTACAAACGGAGGGAAACAACAGGAAGTGAGGAGAAATCTACCCCCTAGGAAGGGAACTTCATTTCTGGAAGAGTTCTCATGGGAAAAAGGTGTCTCCACTGGAGCTTTATCACTAATCCTTGTTTCCACAACCACCCAAAATTTTCAAAATCCAGTTGTCATAGGGACAGAAAGTGAGGTGAAATCTTCTGAACAGGGGCACAGACAGCAAAACAAATGTTACAGGGGTGCTAACTCTTCCCTAGGTTATCCAAAAAATCCTTAAAAATTATTCTTTTGGCTGGAACTAAACTTAAAAAATGTACCTGTTCCGACTTACAAACAAATTTGACTTAAAGCGGAGTTCCAGCCTAACCGCACACTCACCTGTCCCACGGTCCAACGATGCGCCGTCTTCTCCCTTTCTGCTCTGCGGCGCTGGCATCACTGATGTGGGCACCAGTCTGTGACAGTTTGCAGCTTCACAGCCGGGTACGCACTGCGCATGCGCAAGTCGCGCTGCGCGTCGTGATTGGCCAGAAATCTTCTGGGACCTCTGACATGTCCCAGAAGATTGCAGGGAGGGAGGAAGAGAGGAGAACTTCCGCTCAGGGCGCCACAGCGCTCCGAGCGGAAGTGGGAGCGGGTACCTGTCAAAACTAGGTACCCGCTCCCCCCCCCCAAAAAATGACATGCCAAATGTGGCATGTTGGGGGGTTAGGACTATTTAAAGCGGAAGTTCCACTTTTGGGTGGAACTCCACTTTAAAGAGGTTGTAAACCCTCTCTTTGAACTTGTACCTATAGGTAAGCCTTTAATAAGGCCTACCTATAGGTACTGTAAATATCTCCTAAACTTGCACCGTTTAGGAGAGATTTACTTTTAATGCAGCCGATTACATCATCGGCGCATGCGTTTTGAAGGAACAGCCACTCGTGCCGTTCCTTCAGAGCCCTGTGCCGTGAACGGCGGCTCCCGCCCACATGCGCAGGAGTGACGTAATTGCTCCTCTGGCCAAACAGATGGCCAGAGGATGCGAACCAGGAAGCAGGACGGCCGAACATGTCGGCCGTCCTGTCGCTGAGCGGGCGGCACTGCGGGGGCTTCGTTCTAAGGTAAGTATTTCATAACTAGCTCATTATACCTTTGTCTTACAGGATTTTTTTTTTTTTTTTTTTTTGAGGAGGGTTTACTTCCTCTTTAAGAACAAACCTACAGTGCCTATCTTGTTTGTAACCTGGGGACTGCCTGTATATGGAAAAGGATAAATAACATTGCAAAAAATTATTAGCACAAAAATAATGAAGTAAGGAAGAATCAAAGATAGGAAGGAGGGATTGATCAAAAGAAGGAAGGATCAATTGATCCAAGGAAGAACTGGTCAAAGAAAGGATCAGTCTGTCAACCGCAGAAATGATCAAAGTAAGGAAGGATCGGTAGATCAATCGCAGGAAGGATCGGTCGATCAATCGCAGGAACAATCAGGTGGTCTATTGCAGGAAAGATCGGCCAGTCCATCGCAGGAAGGATTGGTCAGTTAATCGCAGGGAGGATCGGTCAGTCCATCAGGACAGGAAGAATCAATCAGTTGATGTGTACAATAAAAATGTGCATAATATAACTGGGTACTAATATTTATAGGTAAAGTTGATCCAAGTAATATCCAATTGCCTCTCGGGGGGATCAGGAAGGAATTTTTTTACCAATTTATTGGTTGAACTAGATGGAAGGAAGTATCATTCAATCGCTGGAAGGATCAGTTGGTCGATCGCTGAAAGGATTGGTCAGTTGATCACAGGAAGGATCAAAAGTAAGGAAGGATCAAAGTATGAAAGGAACGGTCGATCGATCTCAGGGAGGATCGACCGGTCAATCGTAGAAAGGATCGGTCATTTGATCAAAGGAAGAATCATCAGTTGAGCGCTGGAAGGATTCTCTGGTCAATCACAGAAAGGATCACAGTAAGGAAGGATTGTTCGATCAATTGCAGGAAGGATTGTTCGATCAAATACAGGAAGAAATGGTTGATCGATCACAGGAAGCATTGGTCAATCAAGAAAAGGATGAAAGGATCGGTTGATGGAAAAAAGGATCAAGTAATCACAGGAAGTATTGGATGATCGATCGCAGAAAGCATCAGACGATCGATTGCCGGAAGGATCAGTCAGTTGAGCGCAGCAAGGATCGGCCAGTCAATCGCAGAAAGGATCAAAGTAAGGAAGGATCGGTCGATAAATCGCAGGAAAGATTGGTCTATCAATCGCAGGAAAGATCAAAGTAAGGAAGGATTGGTTGATCAGTTGCAGGAAGGATCAGTTGATCGATTGCAGGAAGGATCGGTTGATCGAAAGAAGGATCAAAGCATCGATCAAAGGTAGGATCAATTGATCACAGGAAGGATCAGTCGGCTGATTGCAGGAAGGATTGGTCGGTCAATGGCAGGAAGGATCAGTCAGTCAATCACAGGAAAGATCAAAGGAAGGAAGGATAGGTCGATCGATCGATGGAGGGATTGGTCGAAGAAGGTTTGGTTGGTCAATTGCAGGAAGGATCAATTGGTCGATTGTTCATCCCTTGTGAAAGCAATAAAGTTGATTAAAATAAGTTGGAGACAGTGTAAAAAAAAGTTGTGAACAAAATAAATAATAAAAATAATAATTAAAAAAAATGTAAAATGGCCCCTCCCCTGGTGCTTACGCATAAACGCGAATGCATACGTAAGTCACACATGGATATGTAAATGGTGATCACACCACACATGTGAGGTATCGCCACAAACATCAGAGTGAAAGCAATAATTCTAGCACCAGACTACCTGTGTAACTCTAAACCGGTAACCTGTAAAGGCTTTTAAAGCTATTTTTAAGTACCTTTGTTTGGTGCCATTCCATAGGCATTCACAATTTAAAGCATGCCATGTTTGATATCTATTTACCGAGTTTAACATCATATTTTATCTTTTTACAAAAACTGGGTATTATATTCTGTTTGTGTGCAAAAAAATTCAATAAAGTGTGCTTTTTCCCCAAAAAATTGCGTTTGAAAATCCACTGTGCAGATACTGCGTGACAAAAAAATTGCAAAAAAAAAGAATTTTAAGGTAAGGTTCACACTTATGCGATGCGGGAAGGCTGCGAATTCGCAGCCTGTTCCCGCATCGCAAACGCACCCCTGGCAGTTCACACTGCCATATGCGATATGCTGGCTGGGGGTGTCAATGAAATGTTAACGACACCCCCAGTTTGATCGCATATCGCAGTGCGATCTTTACAGTTCGCACAGGATGGATCGCACAAGTGTGAACCACTGTGCGATCCGATCCTGATGCGGCTAAAAAAAAGGGTCCTGTGCGACTTTGCTGCGGGTGCAGTGCGAATTTAGCCATACAAATTGTATGGCTGAATTTGCACCGCACAGCCGATCGCATGTAATGAAGGAGCAGTGCGCTCCGATATTACATGCGATCGCCGCAGCCGCACTAGTGTGAACCGGCACTAAAAGCGGGAGAGAAATGGCAGAATTGGCCTGGGTGGGAACTGTTTAACAAAGAGGAGGAGAGGGTTATATTCTTTCAATTATATTGTATTGGGCGGCACAGTGGTGTAGTGGTTAGCACTTTCCCCTAGTAGCAAGTGGGTCGCTGGTTCGAATCCCAACCATGACACTACCTGCCTGGAGTTTGCATGTTCTCCCTGTGCCTGCGTGGGTTTCCTCTGGGTACTCCGGTTTCCTCCCACACTCCAAAGACATGCTGGTAGGTTAATTGGATCCTGTATAAAAAAAAATTGGCCCTACTGTGTATGTGAGTTAGGGACCTTAGATTGTAAGCTCCTTGAGGGTAGGGACTGATGTGAATGTACAATGTATATGTAAAGCGCTGCATAAATTGACAGCGCAATATAAGTACCTGAAATAAATAATATTGTTTTTTCTATTCTATTCTAATCTATTTCTTTTCTAATTTTAATTTATTTTATTCGAAATTCAAAAGATCGTTATATTTATTCTATTCTTTTCCAGTCTATTGTTTTTTCTATTATTTTTTTTTTTTATTCTCTTATTTTCTATTCTCTTCTATTCCAATCTATTCTGTTTAAATTTATTTTATTTCAAATTCAAATTATGAAAGATGGTCATATTCTTTCCATTTTATTATATTCTATTCTATTTAATTCTTTTCTATTTTTTCTATTCTATTCTTTTCTATTCTATTCTAATCTAATCTACTGTACTCGCATTTCAGAAGACGGTTATATTCTTTCTATTTTATTTTTTTCTATTGTTTTCTATTCTGATCTATTTTATTAAAATTCAAATTTATTGTATTAGACATTCGAATTTCAGAAGAAGGTTATATTCTTTATTTTTTACTCAATTCAATTCTATGGTTTTTTTCTATTCAATTCTATTCTTCTCTATTATTTTCTATTCTATTCTATTTGAATTTCGGAAGAGTTATATTCTATATAAGAAGTTAGATCCTTTCTATTTTATTCAGTTTTATTGTTTTTTTTTTCTATTCTACTCATTTATTTTCTATTTTATTCTTTTTATTCTAATATTTTCTATTCTATTTGAACTCAAATTTATTCTATTCAAAATTCAAATTTTGGAAGACAGTTATATTTTTTCTATTTTATTATATTATTATATTCTATTGTTTTTTCTATTCTATTCTTTTTTTCTACTCTATTCTAATCTATTATTTTTCTTTCTATTCTATTCCTTGAATTTATATTCTGTTTTATTCTATTCTTTTATTTTCGATTCTATTTTGTTCTGTTTTACTCTATTTTCCATTCTATTATTTTCTTTTCTATTTTATTATTTTCCTTTCTATTCTGTTTTATTCTTTCATTTTCTACTCTATTCTTTTCTATTCCCTTATTTTCTATTATTTTTTATTATTTTATACTATTCTATTCTACTCTATTCTTTTCTATTCTATTTTATTTTGCATTCTATTCTATTGTATTCATTTCTTTTCTATGATTTACTATGCTATTCCGTTTTTTTTTTTATTATTCTATTCTTTTCTTGCTTTCCAATTCATTTACAAATTCAATTTGAATTTGATTCAAATTAAATTTTGGCTGAATTTTGTTGTTATTTCGGATTCTTTTAACTATTTGCTGACCGTGCAACTTACATAAATGGCAATGCTGCACCGGATCATGTACCTAGTACATGATCCGAAACTTCCAGGAAAAGAGTGCGCGTGGAAGCTGATCTGTGGGTACCATAGACTCAATGTCACCGGAACCTGTCGATCATTCGGTACAGAGGAAGAACGGCAGTCTGCCTATGTAAACAAGCCAGATGTCCATTCTGTCAGGGAAGGCATGGATCCTGTGTTCCTGCAAAGCACAATATTCTTGTTTATATCCTTTTTATTTTTCATTTAAATATTTTGTATATTATGGTTTGGATGTGATCTGTGTACTATACACTACACATACTGTACACTATCTGGACACTAAGGATCTTTTGAATTATATATGCTTTCATGTTTATCACAAGAGATTATAATCACTATGCACATTTAACCACTTGCCGACCGCCGCAAGTACATTTACTGCAGCGGTCAACCCCTCCTGGTTATATATACGTCACTCGCCCACAAGCCAATAGTGGGCGAGCACGCGCCTCCGGAGGCGCGCCCCCGCTCGTTCCTGCACATCCCCGCGCGTGTGACCGGCGGACCCGATGTCCGCCGGTCACTCGCGATCGCCTGCTGCAGAGGGAGAAAGGCAGGCGACTGATGTAAACAAAGCCACCTGTCATTCTCCCTGGTGTAACTGCAGAGACTATACGATCCTGCTATGTAGGATCGTATGTCTCTGTGGTTACATGAAAAGCCACACCCCTTTACAGCTAGAAGCACGCCCCTAGGGACACATTTAACCCCTGCATCTCCAATAAAGTTAACCCCTTCCCTGCCAGTGTCATTTTTACATTGACAGTGCATATGTATAGCACTGATTACTGTAGTAATGTCACTGGTACCCCTAAAAGTGTCAAAAAGGTCAGTCAAGGGTCCGATCTTTCCGCCGTAATGTCACAGTCCCGCAAAAAAAATCGCAGATCGCCGCCATTGCCCGTTAAAAAAAAAAACAATAAAAATGACAAAAATCTTTCCCTTAGTTAGTAAACGCAATAACATTTGCGCAAGCCAATCAAAATACGCTTATTGTGATTTTTTTTACCAAACATATGTAGCAGAAAACAAATTGGCCTAAAATGTTAAAAGATTTAGATTTTTACTTTTTTTTTTTGGGGAATTTCATATATAAAATTGTAAAAAATATTGTTATTTTTTCAAAATTGTCGCTCTTTTTTTGTTTATAGCTCTGTACTCCTGTGTTGGTATAATAGGTAATGCAAACTTTCCAGATGGTGTTGGCCCCCACTACCTTACGGTAAGTGGGTCAATAAAGCTTGTGGGTAAGTGAGGCTTATTCCAAAATGGATTAAATTCATTGTTTTCTTCAAAATTCTACAACCAATACCCCATAATGACAACCTGAAAGAAGTTTTTTTTTTTTTTAATCTTTGCAAATTTATTAAAAATCAAAAACTAAAAAATGACATGTACATAAGTATTCACAGCGTTTGCCGTGACACTCAAAATTGAGCTCAGGTGCATCCTGTTTCCACTGATAATCCTTGGGATGTTTCTACAACTTGATTGGAGTCCCCCTGTGGTAAATTCAGTTGATTGAACATGATTTGGAAAGGCACACCTGTCTATATAAGGTCCCACAGTTAACAGTGCATTTCAGAGCACAAACCAAGCCATGAAGTCCAAGGAATTGTATGTAGACCTCTGAGAAAGGATTGTATTCAAGGCACAGATCTAGGGAAGAGTACAGAAAATTTTCTGCAGCATTGATGGTCCCAAGGAGCACAGTGGCCTCCATCATCCGTAAATGGAAGAAGTTTGGAACCACCAGGACTCTTCCTAGAGCGGATTCTTTTTTTAATAAAGAAATTGTCAAAAACTGCCTCTGTGTTTTTAGTACTTTTGACACTTTTTTGTTGAATGGGCAGAGGTACTATTTACCCTATACTCATTCAAAAAGGGAGTAATCAGGATCTGGGGCCCCCATGCCCGCAGTCTCTGACCATCTCCTGTAGTATGCCCGCAGTCTCTAACCATCCCCTGTGGTATGCCTGCAGTCTCTAACCTTCTGCTGTAGTATGCCTGCAGTCTCTGACCTGTAGTATGTCTGCAGTCTCTGACTGTCTCCTGTAGTATGCCCGCAGTCTCTGACCGTCTCCTGTAGTATGCCTGCAGTCTCTGGATGTCTCCTGTAGTATGCCCGCAGTCTTTGACCGTCTCCTGTAGTATGCCCGCAGTCTCTGACCATCTCCTGTAGTATGTCCGCAGTCTCTGACCGTCTCCTGTAGTATACCCACAGTTTCTGACCGTCCCCTGCGGTATGCCCGCAGTCTCTAACCTTCTGCTGTAGTATGCCCGCAGTCTCTGACCTGTAGTATGCCCGCAGTCTCTGACCATCTCCTGTAGTATGCCTGCAGTCTCTGGATGTCTCCTGTAGTAAGCCCGCAGTCTTTGACCGTCTCCTGTAGTATGCCCGCAGTCTCTGACCATCTCCTGTAGTATGTCCGCAGTCTCTGACTGTCTCCTATCCTATAGTATGCCCGCAGTAACTGACCGTCCTTTGTGGTATGGCCGCAGTCTATGACCGCCTCCTGTAATATGCCCACAGTCTCTTACCATCTCCTGTGGTACGCCCGCAGTCTCTGACCATCTCCAGTAGTATGCTCGCAGTCTTTGACTGTCTCCTGTAGTATGCCCTCAGTCTCTGACCGTCTCCTGTAGTATGCCCACAGTCTGACCGTCCCCTGTGGTATGCCAGCAGTCTCTGACCATCTCCTGTAGTATGCCCACAGTCTTGGACCGTCTCTTGTGGTATGCCCGCAGTCTCTGACCATCTCCTGTAGTGTGTCTGATGGGAAAGCAGCAACCATCCTCAGACATGGCAGGAAAAAGATCTGTCAGGGGGGAGGAGGCTGAGGGGATGGAGACTGTCTATGAAGAGATATGAGAGATAGAGGCTGTCGCTGAGGAGATGGAGACTCCCGAGGTGACAGAGCTTTTATAAGGTGGTGTATCCTCCCTGCAATGTCCCCCCCTATCTGAGGTGTGTGTGTCCTCCTTCACAGGATCCTCCAACTGACAGCAAAATCCTCTGGTGTCTGGAGTCTTATAGGTAGCTAGGTGTCAGGGGGTCTTATAAAGGGTAGGTAGGTGTCCAGGGGGTCATATATAGAGGTTGTTATGTTTCCAGGGGGTCTTATATAGAGAGCGTGAGGTTTTCAGCGGGTCCTATATAGGGGTTGGTAGGTGTCCAGGGGGTCTTATATAGAGGTCGGTAGGTACACTGATGATTTGGAATACACTGTTCATTTTCATATATTAAATTGTAAGAGTGTTAAAATAAAAGTGGGTGCACTGAAGGACTCGTGGGATGGCCAGTGAGTGCATTTGGTGGGATGGCCCCTGGGCTGACCCTGGGGAATATTGGTGGTCAGGCCTGTAAAGGGGGCAGGGTCCAGGCCTAAAGCTGTATAAGGGGCCCCAAACTTTCTGATGGCTGCCCTGGGTGCAGGTGGATTACCCCTATACTGGATAACACTAATAAATCTACTATGGACTTTCAGGAGGTTGAGTGGCTTCACTTTTATTTTTGGTGTTGTTACTTAGATGTGCTTTTAGGCTGGGTTCACAGTGATGTGAATAGGATGTGGGTTTCCCCGCATCCAATTCGCATGACAGGAGAGTGTGACTGGCTCTCAATGGAGCTGGTTCACACAGCTCCAGGACAGCCGCGGTCCACACTGGAAAAGGGTCCTGTGCGTCTTCTGGTCCGATTCTGGTGTGAATTCAGGCAAAAAATTTGGACCTCATTGGCACCTGAAGCTGAGAACAGGGACACATCCCCTGCTGTGAGCCATGGCCGCATCAGTGTGATCCCGGCCTTAATGATTTGAACTGTTCCTCAATCATTTTGCACTAGTTTTCCTTTTATTTCTATTTTATTGATAATCAATTGGTTATCTCACATCATTCCTACACAGTAGGCTGATCCATAAATTGGTACCGTATAAATAAATTTGGATCTCAGGATGAGCTCATAATGTTCTCCATTCCTTTGGAAAATATGTGCCTTGTTATGACTTTAACTGATGTACCCTGGATCATTCCTATCACAAAATACCTCTGATTAAAAGCTTTTACTGGCTTTTTACACTGTGACCCTGCAATTATAGATGATGTACTGCATTTCATCCGAGGACTGAAATTAATAACAGCGGTCCCCAAGTTGATTCAGAGCGAAGTTAATTGAACAAAACAAGGCACTTCATACCGGGTATTAGAGTAGTTTAAGAGATTATCCATGTATCAAATAGTAACATAATGTGTCTAATACATGGTGAAACATTTTTTGCATGAACATCTCCAATGGGGTTAATGGAACTGCTCTCATATAACTATAAGTAAACGTAGAATAGCTGGAATGGGACATACAGTTGCAAAAGGATATAGATATGTTCAAGCGGGCATGGTATTTGTTATTCATTTATTCGGAGAACAGTATACACATGTAAATAATTTCATTGTGGAGCCAGCAAAGTATTAGGCTTGGTGCACCATGGTAGCTGCAAAAGAGCATCTAGTGCTGGTGTGACTTACACCCTGGGGAACATATTGCTAAGTATTTGCAGCTTGAATGCTACTTAGCATAGTAATTTTGACTACAGCTTTTCCCTGCAGAATCGAGCAACACTCTGTAGTATTCATGATTGCTTGCCTGCTGAAAAAAAAAAGCATGTATACTTTAGAAAACAATACTTTAACAAAAATGTCCATGGGGGTTAGGGTTGGGAAAGGTCAAGGCTCTTAGGAATGCCCAGCCTGGAGCTCAACTCCAGACAATTCTTTTTAATTTTTGAACAATTATATATATATACATTTTGCATACAAGATATATTTTTGATCTTGTTGGATACTTCGCACATATTTTTTCATTTTTATTGTTTTACAGATCAATTGGTCACCATGTATTTCCCTTTTTTTTCTCGATATTTCTTTGACACTTGGTATTATTTCCTGTCTGGGGTGATATCTCTGTCTCTCTCCCCTCCCCCCTTCCCCTTTTCGGGGTGACCTTGGCTCCTACCCGCCTCAGCCCCGGATCAGACGGTCACTTTTGGGTTAGTTCCAGCTCCTCCTATTGCTTTTGGGTCATTTTGCATTTTCTGTAAGTAACTGACAACTTTTTATATTTATATTTATTTGGAGCAATTTGTTTTCCTGTTTTCTTTATGAGTATTCTGCATTCTGATACGTATGTATATATATATTTACAGGTATTGGTTTTTAATAGCTCCTGATGAGTAGCCTATGAGCCACGAAACGCGTCAAGCTTATACTTTGAAGATTTATCATTATTTGGAGACGGACGAAACTTTTTATGAGATACAATATTTAGGATACCTTGATATGTATATAGATAAATTTAGTGATTTTATGTCTGGTTCTCCATTAATTTATGTCTACATTGATTACCGATATCTGCATTGTACTTCCTTATGTGTATCATGAAATGGTTAAATAAATGTATATTTGATGATTGTATATTTTCTTGTTATTCAGTAAAGTGACTGATCTCACTCAAAGTCCCACAACCCATGCCCTATTCTTTTTTTTAAATCTTTTTTCTTTGTTTTTCGTAGAGTAGGAAAGGATTAGAACCAATGTCAGGGCAGGCAGTAATGGAAAATCTCTTGAAATGGCACACACATGAAAACAAAATCACTGGAAAAGGTAAGAGATTCTGCCATTGTTTCTATTGCTGTCTGTCTTTTCCTGTCCCAGTGACACCCACACCCCCAAATTGCTTGTATGGGTGACACACAGTCAGGAAATGAAGAAAAATCTCCCCAGTTGGGTTCCTGACATAAATAAAAATCGAATGATATTTAAACTTTTTCACTACTCTATCTAAACTGTAAAAAAAATGGCCGAAGTTGAGTGCCACTTGTGTGTGATCCATTAACCCACCCACCAGTTCCTAGTCTGGCTTTTTGAAGCTTGTGTGTACAAAGTCTGACTAATAACTCATATAGTAGAACACAGATGGAAAAACAAAAAGCTATTTTCAGAGAAGGAGCTACTGAATTCACTAACAATTATTTAACATTTTACTCCCTTTCCATACATGAGTGTGACACTATGGTATATGTGGTGTCTGTGCCTGTAGTGGGAACTACATCATTCTCATTAGTGATGAGTTGAACATACGAAAGTTTGGTTTGACTAATGTTCGCCAAATTCTATCGAAGTTTGCACCCAGAATTCAAACCGCATTGAAATCAATGGCGATCAAACTTTTATTTCAGTAATGGCCATTTTCTAAGCTGAATGTCAAGGGATTGGCAAAGAATGGGCATAGGGGTCTGACCAAGACATGTACCAAAGGAAAATCACAATTTTAAAAGTTATCATTCAACTGTGAGAAGCCATTTTGCAGCAGCTCAAAAGTATGAAATTCCTTTAAAAAACATTCTTGGGGAATGCCTTTAAGCTGTAAGTAAATACATAACATTATGACTGTAAGGCTCCGTTCACATATGCTTCAGCCGCGGTTCACAGCATGAGGTTCGTGCATCCATTTACCAATTCACATGCGAATAAGTTCTGAATTTTGAATTCGCCTGACTCAGACCAGAAGATGCACAGGACCCTTTCTCATTGCGGACTGCGGCCACCCCCGAGATGTGTAAACCGGCTCCATTGAGAGCTGGTCACACTCTCCTGTCATGCGAATTGTGTGAACCCAGCCTAAGGAACAGTGACACCATATTCTGGCATTACATAAATTGCATGTCTGTTCATTTACTTTACGTGTACATAATTGCTTAGCTTATGTAAAGAAGCAGCAACCCACTATGCCAAAGATTTTGCCAAACAAAAATAATTTTTTTGAATAACAGTAGAGTTTGAGCATTGGACGTAGCAGAATTAACGCAGGCAACAACTATCCTAAGATATATAAATTAAAACAAAAAAGCAAAAGCTATCAACTAGCGGTGCGCCAAAATGAAAATTCTGGACCAAAACCAAAAATTCAGGATGCAAAATCGAAAACTGAAACCGAAATTGACAGTTTTTTAAAAACTATATATATATTTTTTTATAATTGCATTATATTCAACTTTTTCATTAATGTAATGAATTTAATTTAATTTATTTTTGGCTATTATCAGCACTTTTTTTTCTGTCGGCAAAATGCTGATAACCCTATTTTCATCCATTCATTTTCGGTGGCCGATATATCGGTGAATTCCTAATATCAACTTTATATATTTGCCAAACAGGGTCAAAACAAGCTACAAAGCATAGCTTATCGTGATCTTCAAATTCAATTTCAGTATTCCAAATTTTACAACTGAGGATCAGCATGAGGAAACATGTGTTGTCCATTCCTAATGATTATGCGCTGCAATTCAACTAAATAAATAACTGCCAATACAGTATTTACCAAGCCCCAAAATTGGAACAATTTCTATATCTGTAAAAGAAAGTTTGCAAAAATCAGTCATGTGGTGCACTCATAACAACCGTGATCACTGAACCCATCTAGCTGATTGTACATGTTCATTAGGTACAGTGCAGTCAAAGTTTGCTGTATGTGTTGAACATTCAAATACAATGTATTTGTGCCTTCTGTTCCTAAAAGGTGCACCACAAATTGTACACACACACACACACACACACACACACACATATTTTCTGAAAAGCAAACTTAAATTAAAAAAAACTAACATGACTGGCTCATGTGGTAATGAAGCAAACATGTGTCAAACTAAATGGAATATCAAAAATCCCCTTCACATTAGACAGTTGTGTAAAGAAGGCAACTTACAGTGCCTTGAAAAAGTATTTATACCCCTTGAAATTTTCCACATTTTGTCATGTTACAATCAAAAATGTAAATTTATTTTATTGGGATTTTATGTGATAGACCAACACAAAGTGGCACATAATTGTGAAGTATAAGGAAAATGATAAATGGCTTTTGAAATGTCTTACAAATAAATATGTGAAAAGTATGATGTACATTTGTATTCAGCCCCCCTGAGTCAATACTTTGTAGAACCACCTTTTACTGCAAAGTCTTTTTTGGTATGTCTCTACCAGCTTTGCACATCTAGAGAGTGACATTTTTGCCCATTCTTCTTTGCAAAATAGCTCAAGAACTGTCAGATTGGATGGAGAACATCTGTGAACAGTAATTTTCAAGTCTTGCCACAGATTCTCAATTGGATTTAGGTCTGGACTTTGACTGGGCCATTCTAACACATGAATATGCTTTGATCTAAACCATTCCATTGTAGCTCTGGCTGTATATTTAGGGTTGTTGTCCTGCTGAAACCTTCATCCCAGTCTCAAGTCTTTTGCAGACTCTAACAAGTTTTCTTGTAAGATTGCACTGTATTTGGCTCCATCCATCTTCCCATCAACTCTGAACAGCTTCCCTGCCCCTGCTGAAGAAAAGCATCCCCACAACATGATGCTGCCACCACCATGTTTCATGGTGGGGATGGTGTGTTCAGGGTGATGTGCAATGCTAGTTTTCCGCCACACATAGCGTTTTGCTTTTAGGCCAAAAAGTTAAATTTTGGTCTCATCTGACCAAAACACCTTCTTCTAAGTTTGCCGTGTCCCCCACATGGCTTCTCGCAAGCTTCAAACAGGACTTCCTATGGCTTTCTTTCAACAATGGCTTTCTTCTTGCCACTCTTCCATAAAGGCCAGATTTGTGGAGTAAATGACTAATAGTTGTCCTGTGGACAGATTCTCCCACCTGAGCTGTGGATCTCTGCAGCTCCTCCAGGGTTACCATGTTCACTTGACTGCTTCTCTGATTAATACTCTCCTGGCCCACCCTGTCAGTCTAGGTGGATGGCCATTGCCTTGGTAAGTTTGCAGTTGTGCCATACTCTTTCCATTTTCGGATGATGGATTGAACAGTGCTCCGTGAGATGTTCAAAGCTTGGGATATTTTTTTATAACCTAACGCTGCTTTAAACTTCTCCACAAATTTATCCCTGACCTGTCTGTAGTGTTCCTTGGCCTTCATGATGCATTGTGTTCACTAAGGTTCTCTAACAAACCTCTGAGGGCTTCACAGAACAGCTGTATTTAGACTGAGATTAAATTACACACAGGTGGACTCTATTTACTAATTAGGTGACTTCTGAAGGCAATTGGTTCCACTAGTTAGGGTTATGAGAGTAAAGGGGGCTGAATACAAATGCACGCCACACATTTTAGATATTTATCTGTGAAAAATGTTTTTTTAAAAACCATTCATCATTTCCCTTCCACTTCACAATTATGTGCCACTTTGTGTTGGTCCATCACATAAAATCCCAATAAAAAAACATTTATGTTTTAGGTTGTAACATAATAAAATGTGGAAAATGTCAAGGGGTATGAATAATTTTTCAAGGCACTGTATGTATGTGGACTTATTATTAGAATCCATATTGGTGTTGGTGTATGGAATCTCAGACACTGACTAGTTCTTATAATTCTGTGCATGCGCCGACAGATCTGCACATGTCCAGTACAATACCCCTGTATGGGTCGATTAGGCTTTTTATGACTTAGGCTTTTTTTCTACAGAATTTATTGATTACCATGAAAGCATGATTCTATTTTATTGCAATATGTTATGAACAATTTAAATTGCTAACATTAGATAAAGTCACATTTTTAAACGCCACATGGTTTAGCTGGTGTATGTTTGAATGCTGGAGTGTACATTCCAAAGCAAACAACCCCTGTTAGTATTTCGGTGTACATACACTGTCCACACATGTTTGTGCACATTCTGGGTGTCCTATTTGCACAGGTTTGATGTATGCTTGTATGCACATATCCTTTAGTAAATAAATCCTTATGTGTATGTTTAGTAAATTGGTCCTTATATGTATAAACTAACCTCCAAACTCCAGCTTCTGTAGCCCACCATGCAATTTCCACTAAAACTTCCCAGTCATTGGGTGGTAATAATGCTGAAAGGGAAGCAGCACCAGAAGTGCCGTTCAAAGCAAAGAACAGGAAGACTTTTGTCTTTTCTAGTAGAGCCTGTATAAGAGTTATAGGGGCTGCCATTGGTCTAGATGACTGGTTCACCCTTACAGCCTGGCAACTAGCATTTTTAGGAGGAATGCTTAGCATCTCTGATGGCGGGCAGGCAACTATGCATATTCCCTACCTGTGGGATCCCTCTAGAAGCTTGAAAACACTGTTGTAGACACCACTACTCCAGTGCTTTCTGCTAGCTTCTGGGTCTCGTGCCGAGCAGTTGAACTTCTGCCTTCTGAGCACAGGAGTTTGGCCACTTGGCCCGGGCACCAAGCTGCTTTGCATTTTCTCGGTGAATGCAAAGCATTCTTTGATTGCATGAGGTTGAAAGCATGAAATCACCACCCCACCTCATTCAATCAGAGAATGCTTGGCATTGATTGAGAAAGCTAGTGGGGATTATTGGAGTAGTGGCATCTACTTCAGTTATTTCTAGCTTGTATATGGATCCTACAGGTATGGTATATGCATAGCTACATTGGTCCAAGCTACCCAATGTAACTTTGTAAAAAGGCAATACCTGGCATTTTCTTTAAATGTAAGGCCATCCAGCGCTAAAGTAAACATATCTGACAATTCCTTAGCTTAACTAGTATTTCCTATAAGTCCCTCCCCTGAGGTTCTGGCTCTTTTACTCTTGTGTTAGTGTTCCCTGCTCTGCTCCGGGTTCCTCCCTCAGCAAGGACTGAATAATAATACTATTAGATGTAACATCAGACAATGTCACTGCAGTGGCAGGGAGATCTGTATGCTGAAGTCTTGTGCCACTGTACACAATTCATCTATTCTTCACAAAGTGGTTTGTGTAAAATACATGTTACTAATGTTCAAGAAAGTATAGTGTATGTATACATTGCAGAAGATTATTAGAAAAGATGGCATTTAAAATGTAACATAACATAACATTCCTTTCTTCACAGACAAATAAAAGCATTTTAAATTTATTTCAAGTCACATTTGCCTGTTTAACATGAGCTAGAAGCTGCAATAACTCTGAGCAAACCATTGTGTCCTCTCTGTGCCATAAACCGCCACCAAGCTAATCATTCCATAAAGAGTTGTTTTTCTGCAAACTCTTCCCCATGTACAGAATGTTAATAGCTGACTGAATAATATGAATAGGCTTTGTGAAGCCACTTGAAACAGAGAAAAATGGCCTAAGCATTAAAAAGATAAAAGGGAAAAGGCCAGTAATGAATTTAGAGGAAAATGGACATTAATGGCACTAGCATTACTCATGTTCCACATAGCAAATTATTGGATATCTGTCAAGCACACCAAATTATCTACTCATCTGCTACGTGGGGCCATCCAAAGCCATCCAAACCAGCAAAAGCAAGACAATTTGAGCTAATTTTACTATTTATAACAATAGAACAGGCCATTAAGATAAATTAATGCCATTATCAAGTTTCTATGAACACGACAAATACCACTATTTCTGCATGTTTTGCCGGCTGTTGACTAAAATAAAATAGACAGTACAGGTACTATAAAGAAACACTCCAAATAATTATTTTCTAGTGCCTTGTTTCTCCATCTTACCCATTCATTTGCTTTCAACACAATTAGTTCTGTATACAATATGAAGTAACGAAAGAGTCAACACTATGCAACATTAGCACTAATTGCCCAATTAGAAGCTGGTTGGCAGCCTTTTAGATGATGTTGTGCTGTTTTATATTGATCATATACAGTACATACTGTATTGGTGTGTGGAAAACGGGGATGTATACAAACTTTGCTATCGTAAATGTAGTGAAAACTAAAAATAAAAAAATATGTAAACAGTATATATAGAGTATACATAGTCATGTAAGTACACTCCATGGAAAATTTTAACTTTTGCTGCATATATATATATATATATATATATATATATATATATATATATATATATATATATATATATATATATTTATAGTCATGTAAGTACACCTGGTAGAAATTGTTGACTTTTTCACATTTTGGAAAAGGTAAACCCTAGATGTTCATTAGAGGTGATATACTTAAATAAAAATGGACAAGAAAATTTCACCTTTTCAAATATTTATTCAACAGAATTATCAATAGATGTAATAGTATACTGTGGAAAAGGTAAGTACGTCCTTGTCCTCAGATGCTGGTAATACCTTTAGCAGAGATTACCTCTTGTAGGCATTTTGCATAACTGTCCAGTAGTCTCTGACATCAACTGGGTGCAAGTTTTTACCACTCCTACATGCAAAATTCCTTTGGTGCAAGATGTTTGTGTAACACAGCTGACCGTTCTTCTCTTTGGAATGATCACAGAGCTCCTGTGATCCTTCTATATAGGATCACAGGTCTCTATGGTCATTCCATAAGCCCTGCCCCCATACAGTTAGAATCACTCACCTAGGCTCACATTTAAACCATTGATCACCCACAGTGTTAACCCCTTCCCTGCCAATGTCATTATTACAGTAATAGTGCATATTTTTAGCACTGATTACTGCAGTAATGTCACTGGTCCCTCCAAAAGTGTCAAAAATGTCAGTAAGGGGTCCGATCTGTCCGCCGCAATGTCGCAGTCCCGCAAAAAATTGCAGATCGCTGCCATTACTAGTAAAGAAAAAAAAACAATAATAATGACATAAATCTTTCCCGTAGTTAGTAGACGTGATTTTTACATTTTTTTTTTTGGAATGTTATATAGCAGAATGTGAAAAATATATATATATATATATATATATATTTTTTTTTTCAGAATTGTTGCTATTTTTTTGTTTATAGCGCAAAATATAAAAATTGCAGAGGTCATCAAATACCACCAAATGAAAGCTCTATTTGTGGGGAAAAAAGGACATCAATTTTATTTGGGGGAAAATCTTCCGGTCCAGAAGTAGTTAAATTAGAACTATAGGCAAAACTTTTTTTATTTTTTTCACTTTGGATAGAGTAAGGGAGGGTTATAACCCTTGCCAGTTTTTTTTTCCCCATCTGTGTCCTATTGTGGAGATTTTCCTTCACTTTCTGTCCCATAGCCAAACAGGAAGTGAGAGAAAATCCCTACAAATTAAGGGAATTCCTTTGGGACCCCCAGAACTAGTGTCCCCAATGGAAGGTCTTACCTCTATTACTTTTCTGGGGACAACCCAAAATTAGGGAATTTCTTTTACTTTTACTTTCACTTTTAATGATAATGGTAAACAGGACAAAGAGGGGGGAATCTCCCTAACGACAGCACAGTAACTGACCGGTTTTGTAATCCTTCTACACTTTATCCAAAACTAGGGGAAAAGGTTTTGCCTTTAGTTATACTTTAAACTCCCTGGGCCTGTTCAAATCCTGAAACATTTCAAAGAAATATTAATCAGAGATGAGATTAGATCAGTTCATGTTGCTTCTGTGCTGCAGATTATTATCATGGTGAAGGATCCATTTCCAGTCCATCATTAGCTTTCAGAAGGATGGTCTCACAAACTTATCAAGAACACTTTGATATGATGCAGAATTCTTAGTTGACTGAAGCAGCAAAGCAATCCAATAACAAAAAATTTCCACCACCATGCTTCGCATTTGGTATGGGGTTCTTCTCCTAAAATGCTGTCATTGGTTTGTGCTACCTCTATTGTGGCCAAACAACCCTATATTTATTTCATCAGTCAAAACACAGCCCATTGTTCCAGAAGCCCTGCCTGGTCGTTGCCTACACGCATTCACTTGGCACTTATCGTTACAAGAGTTACCTGCACATCCCACTCAATTATGGAGTTCTTGGAGACTTTTTTTGCATCAAACAGCTTGCTTTGCTGATTTAAAATCTACACAACTTGTAATCTGCACAACTTGTAGTCTAAACTTTTTTTTACCTGCATTTCCTCCCTATGGAGGAAATAGTCATTGGATTGGTAGACTATAAACAATAAAATTCACTCACCTCTAGTGACTTCAACAGCCCTATATTTTAAATTTATATTTAGATCATAAATCTGACTAATATAGAAAAAATGAAGTAATATACTGTATGCAATCTATGTAGCAGTAAATTTTACTTATCAAACATTCTGCAGATTGTCTTTTATTATTTTATTAAGCTGATCAAAAAATCTATTGAATGTTTGTAGTTCCATTAGGCAATATTGGAGAAATGCATGATAATATTGAGAATAATATGTGAATAGTGTTCTGTGTAATCAGTGCTATATAGCTCTGGCAGATTAACCACTTCTACCCAGCAGTTTGCAGGTGCTTATAAATATAAAGTAGATTCTCTGCCTTCACCATCTGCATTAGGAAAAGATGTGCAAGCATTTATAAAATGAGAATTCATTTACTAAGTAATCCCATCAGTGCTATCTCTAGTGGACATTATTAACACATTTATCTAATTACCTAAAACATACAGCAGTAGCTACTTGGCTGTAGGAAAAAAACATGCTGCATTCATCAATTTCTATATATTACTGACAGGCTGTGATCGGGGGCTGTAAACTCTCCAAAAATGTATAGACAGTTTGTAAAATATGCAGACCAGTTAATACTGTTCATGGAAAAAAATGAGTGTCCTTAAAGAAGAAGTATGGGTGAAATGAAAAACTACATAACAGTATATGCTGTCACTAAAACTAACACAGCAGTTTATGGTTTTATGTTATGTTATTGCCTGTTGACCCTATCAGTAGATTCATTTTTCCACTTCCTTTAACAGGGTGACAACACTGCATGTTCTATAGTAAAATCGCACAACAATATTGTCACCCTATTGACATGATAGTGTTAAATGGACACAAAATGTCCAATTTTTTTAGGCCGTTATAGCAACAGATTTTTTTTCTTTTGAAAATAAGGTTTAAACCATATGAGTGAAAACAAACTTTTGTAAGCAATCCTGGTTATGCACAAGGCATAATTTGCTTGTATGCATTGCATACTATCACATTATGAAAGGCTTACCTTGAAACTAAGCCTTCCAGTGGTGTGCTGTCACTGCTAAGGAGGCGACCATCTTCCTTCTGGGTCTAGGGGTCCGACAAATTCACTGAAAACAGATGTATGGCGATACCTTATAGCTTTCCAATAAAGGTGATAGTTCCCAAGCTTTCCTGTTCCTCTAGGGAGCCTGAGACCATGAGAAACTGCTCATATAGTGAGACATTCGTTCCCTGATCCCTCCTGTGACTAAACGTTACATATTACATAGTTTGTGAGGTTGAAAAAAGACATCAGTCCATCCAGTTCAACCTATGATGTGTGTGTGTGTTTGCTGTTAACTGTACATTGTATACCCCTGTATGTTGTGGTCTTTAAGGTGCCCATCTAATGGTTTTTTGAAACTATGGATGCTCCCTGCTGATACGACTGCTTGTGGAAGAGAATTCCACATCCTTACTGCTCTGACAGTGAAGAACCCCTTACGTATTTTAAGGTTAAACCGTTTCTCCTCTAGTTTTAGTGAGTGGCCACGTGTTTTGTTGTATTCCCTCTCTCTAAAAAGTTTGTTCCTTATGCTAGGGTCATCACCAGTAGAGGTGTACCGAACTGTTCGCCGGCGGACAGTTCCCGGCGAACTTAGCATGTTCGCGTTCGCCGCTGCGGGCGCACATATGCGATGTTCGGTCCGCCCCCTATAATACATCATTGAGGCAAACTTTGACCCTGAACTTCACAGTCAGCAGGCACATTTCCAGCCAATCAGCATACCTCCCTCCCACACCCTCCCACCTCCTATAAATAAGCAAGGGCAGCATCCATCTTAGATCATTCTGAAGCAGTGTGTGTAGTGAGAGCAGGGAGAGCTGCTGCTGCTGTTAATAGCTAGGGACAGTTGTTAGTCAGTGTTCCTGGTCTTGCTAGTCAGTGTTCTTGGTCCACTACTGCTGTAAGGACAGCATCCTGACAGCACCCCAAAAAGCCCTTCTAAGGGCTGGTATTTGTGTAATTTTTATATATATATATATATATATATATATATATATATATATCTAGTGTCCCCAAAAGCCCTTTTAAGGGCTGGTAATTGAGGATTTTTTATATATATATATATATATATATATATATATATATATATATATATATATATAGTGTCTCCAAAAGACCTTTTAAGGGCTGGTAATTGAGTTTTTTCTTTTTATATATATATATATATCTCTATTGTACACTGCAGTTGCCTGCCCGCTGTGTGTGAGAGGCCACAGACCCACCACAGACTGTACTGTGTGCACACCACACTCATTTCGGGTGGCACAGGCACAGTACCTTGCATTTTAAAAAATATTTTTTTTTTCCTCTGTCATAATTGCAGTGAGTGCTGTGTCAGGTCCACAGAGTGTACTGTACCCACTGCAGTGCACTGCCCACCACTGATATATATACGGTGGCACAGCATCTTGTTGCAAATTGAAAAAAATATATATTTTTTATTATTGCAGTTGCCTGGGCTGCCAGTGACTGTCAGGTCCACAGAGTGTACTGTGCCCACTGTAGTGCCACTGCGTGCCCACCCACCACTGATATATATACGGTGGCACAGCAGCTTGCAAAGTAAAAATATATATATTTTTTTTATAATTGCAGTTGCCTGGGTGCCAGTGACTGTCAGGTCCACAGAGTGTACTGTGCCCACTGCAGTGCCACTGCCCACCCACCACTGATATATACGGTGGCAGGCATGACTTTTTTTGGATTAGTGTCTGGGGGGGGGGTCTAAAAAGCGTACCTGTGAAGTTTCAGCTCTGTAGCATGTCCAGAACCAGAAAAAAAAGATTATATAGGTGTAAAAGGGGTTCCCACCATCCCTGCTCTACTGAAAAAATGATCTTTTTTTCTGGTTCTGGACATGCTACAGAGTTGAAACTTCACAGGTACACTTTTTAGACCCCCTAGACACTAAATCACACAAAAAAGTTCTTAAAAATTGTCATTTTTGATAGAGAGACAATTATTGGAAAACTTAAAAAAAAAAAAAAACTTAAAAAAAAAAAAAAAATTATTTGGATTTATTGTCTGGGGGGTCTAAAAACTGTACCTGTGAAGTTTCAGCTCTGTAGCATGTCCAGAACCAGAAAAAAAATAGAATTAGGGTTAGGGCTAGGGTTAGGGTTAGGGCTAGGGTTAGGGTCAGGGCTAAGGTTAGGGTTATTTTTAGTGCTTAGGGTTAGAGGGTTAGAGTTAGAGGGGTAGGGCTACTAACTCTAACCCTAAGTATCTCACCGTAACCCTAACCCTAGCCCCTAACACTAAACCTAACCCTCTAACCATAACCCTAACCCTCTAACCTTAACCCTAACCCTCTAAGCCTAGCCATAAAAATAACCCTAACCCTAAGCCTAACCCTAGCCCTAACCCTAAGCCTAACCCTAGCCCTAACCCTAATTCGTAATTTTTTCTGGTTCCGGACATGCTACAGAGCTGAAACTTCACAGGTACACCTTTTAGACCCCCCAGATGCTAAATCCAAAGAAATTTTTTATTTTTATTTTTTTTTAATTTTTCCAATAATTGGCTCTCTAACAAAAAATTACAATTTTTAAGAACTTTTTTTGTGTGATTCAGTGTCTGGGGGTCTAAAAAGTGTACCTGTGAAGTTTCAGCTCTGTAGCATGTCCAGAACCAGAAAAAAAATTAGAATTAGGGTTAGGGCTAGGGTTAGGGTTATTTTTAGTGCTTAGGGTTAGACGGTTAGGGTTAGAGGCGTAGGGGTAGGGTTACTAACTATAACCCTAAGTATCTCACCGTAACCCTAACCCTAGCCCCTAACACTAAACCTAACTCTAACCCTTAAAGCCCAGTTCCTGTCCCATTTTGGTCGGTTCTGGTCTGTTTGCGGTTGTTTGCAGTGCGTTAAATGGGGAGTTTGGTCTGTCACTGTGAAGCGGGCGTAACCCTTACACTACCTGATCGATACAACATTATACCTGATCGTATATACACAATGGATGTTTTAAAGCACGTTATTCCAAACAATTTAGGAATGTTAGGTGATTTATGCCCTTTATGGAATAAAACCCGACTCTGCGTCAACTACGTAATTTTCCATGGGAGTTTTGCCATGGATCCCCCTCCGGCATGCCACAGTCCAGGTGTTTGTCCCCTTGAAACAACTTTTCCATTACTATTGTGGCCAGAAAGAGTCCCTGTCGGTTTTAAAATTCGCCTGCCTATTAAAGTCTATGGCGGTTCGCAATGTTTGCCGGTTCGCGAACATTCGCCGATGTTCGCGTTCGCCGTTCGCGAACGGCGAATTTTATGTTCGCGACATCACTAATCACCAGTACAGTATTTGTACATTGATATCATATCCCCCCTCAATTGTCTCTTCTCCAGAGAGAATAAGTTCAGTGCTTTTAGTCTTTCCTCATAGTCGATGCCCTCCATTCCCCTAATTATTTTTGTTGCCCTTCTCTGGACTCTCTCCAGTTCCAGCACGTACTTCCTGAGGACCGGTGCCCAGAACTGGACAGCATACTCCAGATGTGACCGGACCAGAGTCTTGTAGAGTGGGAGAATAATCTCTTTATTTCTGGAGTGAATCCCTTTTTTATACATCCCAGTATTCTGTTGGCTTTGCTTGCAGCGGCTTGGCATTGCATGCCACTGCCAAGCCTGTTGTCCACCAGTACCCTCATGTCCTTTTCCATCCTAGACTCACCCAGAGGTCCCCCCCCCCCCAGTGAGTAGCTTGCTTTCGTGTTTCTGATGCCCAAGTGCATTACTTTACATTTTTCAACATTAAACCTCATCTGCCATGTAGTTGCCCACCCCATTATTTTGTTCAGGTCCTCTTGTAAGGTTTCCACATCCTGCATAGAAGATATTGGCATGCTTAGTTTAGTATCATCTGCAAATACTGAGATTGTACTAGATATCCCCTCCTCTAGATCATTTATGAATAAATTAAACACGATTGGTCTCAGGACAGAACCTTGGGGGACCCCACTTTCCACACCCGCCCAATCCGAGTACTCCCCATTTATCACCACCCTCTGGACTCTCCCCTTGGAGCCAGTTCCCTATCCAGGTACTCACCCAAAGGTCCATACCTACATTCCTTAGTTTGTACAGTAAGCGTTTGTGGGGAACGGTGTCAAAGGCCTTTGCAAAGTCCAGATACACCACATCCACAGGCTTACCTTTATCTAGGGGGCAGCTCACTTCATCGTAGAAGGTTAATAGATTGGTTTGGCAAGAACGATTTTTCATGATTCCATGCTGATTACTACTAATAATACCGTTTTCATTACTAAAGTCTCGTATGTGGTCCCTTAACATCCCCTCTAAAATCTTGCAGACTACTGATGTTAGGCTGACCGGCCTATAGTTACCCGGGATATATCTCAGCCCTTTTTTAAATATTGGTACCACATTGGATTTTTTCCAATCAGCTGGCACCATACCCGTCTGTAGACTATCCTTAAAGATCAAGAATAATGGTCTGGCAATCACCTGGCTGAGCTCTTTAAGAACCCTCGGGTGCAAGTCATCTGGTCCTGGTGATTTATTTATGTTAAGTTTCTCTAGTTTAGTTCTAAGTCTATCTTCTGTTAGCCATGGGGGTACTTCCTGAGGTGTATTATTTAGTTTAGCATTACAAGCTGGGTTAGTGTAGCCCCCTGATTCTTTTGTGAAGACTGAAGAGAAGAAATTATTTAACACTTCCGACTTTTTTCTGTCCTCTGTGGCCAAATTTCCTTTGTCGTCTTTTATGTCAATAAATGCCAATGTGTTCTGGCCTAGCTTTCTTACTGTTTATATACTTAAAGAATTTCTTAGGGTTCTTTTTACTCTCTTCCGCTATATGTCTCTCGTGTTCTATTTTAGCCGCCTTGATTTCGTCTTTACATTTCTTATTACACTCTTTGTAATGCTTGAATGCTGCCAATGACCCCTCAGCCTTGTATTTTTTGAAGGCCTTTTCTTTAGTATTAATATACATTTTTATGTTGGAGTTTAGCCACCCAGGGTTTAGTTTTGCTCTTTTAAGTTTATTTCCCTTTGGAATGCACTGGCCAATCCCTTTGTTAAGTATGCTCTTGAAGCACTCCCATTTTTCCTCCGTGTTCTTTGTTCCCAGGGTTCAATCCCAGTTGATATTTTCTAGCAGAGAGCGCAGTTTTGGGAAATTGGCTCTTTTGAAATTCAGTGTCCTTATATTACCCTTGTGTTTCCTATTACTGTAATTAATACGGAAACTTATTGACCTATGGTCACTGTTTCCTAAGTTGCCCTGTATTTCTATATCCGTGAGCAGGTCTGTATTGTTGGTAATCAGTAGGTCAAGTACCGCATTGTTTCTTGTCGGTGCGTTCACCATCTGACCCATGAAATTGTCCTGCAAAACATTTAGGAACTGCCGAGCCTTGGCTCAATGCACAGTTCCTTTTGCCCAGTCTATATCTGGATAATTAAAGTCCCCCATTATAATGACATTTCCCATCCTTGCTGCATCTCCTATCTGTAAAAGGAGGTCCGCCTCCCCCTCCTCCCTCTGGTTGGGGGCCCTATAGCATACGCCCAATATTACCTTCCCTATAGTGCTTTCCCTTTTAAGTTCTACCCATAGGGATTCTGCCTTGTCCATAGCTTCATTATTAATATCATCCCTCATATTTACCTGTACACTGTTCTTAATATACAGACATACCCCTCCCCCTTTTTTACCTTCTCTATCCCTGCGATAAAGGGAATACCCCTGAATGGTCACCATCCAATCATGAGAGCTGTCGAACCAAGTCTCTGTTATCCCCACAAAATCTAAGTCCTCCTCATACATCAGCAGCTCCAGCTCTCCCATCGTTTTGGCCAGGCTTCTGGCATTGGTATACAAACCTCGTAATTTTGACGGGATGCATACTATATCCTCGTTTGATGTTGTTTTTAGGCTGCTCTTGTGATTTTTCCCCATACCCACCTTGGATTTAGGTACTCTAAACACCCTACCACTAATGTCCCCATTTTTGCCCTCTGAAACTTGCTCCCTGCTGGCTAATTCTACATCTGTACCCTCCCCCCCAACACCTAGTTTAAAAGCCCCTCTAACTTTATGGCCATCCTCTCACCCAGTACGGTTGCACCCTCCTGTTAGTGTAGACGAGGATGCAGATATTCAAGCATGATCTGTGCTTTAAAAGCTACACTGGAGGACAGGAGAGACATTGGGGGTCTAATAGACCCCCCAATGCCTCTATAAATAGGACTTGTCACCTGCCCACGCTATCACATGTTGGCTTGCAATAAAAAAAAAAAATCAAAAAGTGTAAAAAAGAATTATACAAAATAAATAAAAAATTAAAGGACCCCAGTCCCACCCTATATAAAAAGGCAAGCACATGTATATAAACATCCATTGTGCACACATGTGAGACATAGTTGCAAAAGTGGAGTGAGAGAAACAATGGTACATAGGTTGAAAGAACCATCTGGTCAGGTCATAACATGCATTATTACTCATTATTATCATAACCACGTATTATTAAAGAATCCTTCTGTCCTCCGGAAGTACCTGCAGAGTCATGGGTGGAAGTCTAATGCGGGGTGTCCAACAAGGGTCTGTGCACACCAATTTTTGGTTAACTAAGTATGAGAGGAATAAACCAAAGAAAGGGAGAGGGAAAGCAAAATAAAAAAACAGGGAAAGGAGAGCAGGGTGGGAGTGAGGAGCAGGAAACCTCATTACCAATTAGGCAGTGGAAATCGCAGGTGTTAAAAGTTATGCGTATTGGAGGAATTCATCGGAGAAGTGGAAAAAGATCCCAGTAAAACCATCTAGTCTTGTGTTTCCCTGACTTATCTCTGGAGGTCAGATCCTCCATCCGTTCAATGTCATTCACTCTTGCGAGCCATTGGTACTCTGGCACCGCCTGTTGCTTCCACTGGCATGGAATGCACGCCCATGCTGCATTGAGAAGGTGTTTAGGAAGGCTTTTAAATCATTGCTTATAAAGAATTTTTTGTACCATCGTTTTTAGCGGTTTCATGGGTGTGCGCAATTTTAAAGCTTGACATGTTTGGTATCTATTCACTTAATGCAACCCAATATTTTATATTTTACTAAAAATTGGGCATAACAATGTGTTTGTTTGCACTAAAATTCATTTTAGAGTATTTTTTCCTGAAATTATGAGTTTGATAAATAGCTGTGCAAATATGTTGCAAAAAAAAAATTGCAACTACCATCATTTTATTCTCCAGGGTTTCTGCCTTCAGAAAAGTTATACTTTTTGGGGGTTCACAATAATTTTTAGCAAAAAAATGCAGATTTTAAAATGTGTAAAAACAATTTCTCCATAAGTGGTTAAAAATACATTGAAAAAAACATTGGTTAAAAAACATTGAAAACACCACAGAAAGTTGTAGATACATGTACCAATACAAATGTAAAAATTATGTGTGCATATCAAAACCCATAATTTAACACATTTCATGGCTAATTTGCTACTTACTCGGGATCGGGTCATTTATGATACATACTGTATGTACAAGTTCCATGGAATTATCGGCAATACATACCTACGAGAAGGGCTGCCATTAGAAATCATGGGGTACCGTACAGCCTGCTTAACAGGGCCCCCCCCCCCCCGCTCCCATTTTTTAAAAAAAAACGTTTTTAATCGTTTTTTCCAATGTTTTTTTTTTTTAATTTTGCAATTATAAAGATAGTTTTTTACCATTTTTTTTTTAAATTTTGCAAATATAAAAAGTTTTTCACTATTTATTTTTTTCATTTTTAAATGATTTTTTTTTACATTTGTTTTTACACCACTGTTGGGGAGGGGCTTGGGTGAGATATCAGGGGTCTAAATAGACCCTTGACATCTTACCTTTGAGACAGAGAAATTAATTATGGACAGAGATTCTTCAATTTCTTTCTCTGTAGCCTCAGTTGCACTGAAGTTGAATGAACAGGAAACAGAGGTTCTTGTTCATTTAAAGGCTGAAGCATAAAAAACACAGTTTACTATGCTCAGTTATCAAAGGACACAGGAGCGACCGGTACAGATCGCTCACTGTGAACAATTAAGAAAAGATAGGGGCCGGTAAATTAAATATTTCCCGGCTCTTTCCCTACTCTCCATCTGCCTGTGCACCCGCAGCACCTGGAGGGAGAAGGAAGCCAGCAGCACTGTTGGGGGGGGGGAGGCTCACAGGTGGGAATCAGATGTGGGCAGCACAGAGAGGGGTATCAGTGCATCAGGATGGGAGGACAATTACATAATGATGCACTGTGTCTATCTCTCCAGCAGTTGAAAGCCGGTGGCCGGGAGAGGGGGAGAAACCAGCTTTCAGTTGCTGGAGGGAGTGACACAGACACATCGCATCATTCTGTAATTATCCACCTATCCTGTCACACTGATCCCCCTGTGTGCCAGGGCCCCCTACAGGAGGCCCAGTGATACCCTCCCTTTCTGAGCCCTGCCTATGTTACATACTGTATATTCACTACTATCAACACACCGAAATATACATGTCATATAAATCCTTAGTACTTACAAACAAGATGTTTACCGATATGTAAAAATTCAGCCTACAAACTGTCCCATATAGTCATAAGGGGATCAAATATAGGTAGGGAGAACAAGAGCAGACTGATGACATACAGAAACAGACCACCCCTCCATAGTATTGCAATGGGATAACCCGCCCAAATGGAAAGGGGAGTCCTATATTAGAAAGCACAGGTGATCCATATAGATCAAAGTTTCCAAGCAGGGTTCCATGGAATCCTAGGGTTCCTCAAGAGGATGCCAGGGGTCCCTAAGTAATTTCTGCAAGTCGAATACGTTCCCACTGACAACATTGATTTTTTAGCTCTCTGTAAAGGGGTATTTTCTCCCAATGTCCACAAGTGTGAGGAGCATTCTTCCCACACTATTGTATCATGAGTTGTAGATATAGTAATTTTTGCCAGAGGTTCCCTGAGACCGGAAATGTATTTTAGGGGTTTCTCTGTGTTAAAAAGTTTGACAAAGGCTGATATAGATGGTTATTACAATACCAAAAATAATTGAAATGCCCCCATCATCCAAAAAAAAAAAAAAACATAAATCATATTATGCCCCAATATTATGTCCAGAAATGGTTAATGCCTAGACTCAGATAGTCCAACCAAATAGGTGGAAAGAGAAAGCCCTTATTACATACAAGGGTTAAAGTAACACTAGTGACTGATGGCTGGAAGCAGTCTGCAGTGTGAAGACAGTTATCCACAACTAGAAGTGCCAGGTACTG
Organism: Pelophylax lessonae; assembly: GCF_965119305.1. Taxonomy (NCBI): domain Eukaryota; kingdom Metazoa; phylum Chordata; class Amphibia; order Anura; family Ranidae; genus Pelophylax; species Pelophylax lessonae. The sequence continues at coordinate 629,596,765 of NC_138769.1, read as the reverse complement.
AAGATATTACTGGTGGGTGCAGCTCTGCACGAAGCTTCCATTCACCATCAGTCAGACTGTCAAGTATTATATTTTTAAAGGCTTCTTTTTTTTACATTTTCTTTTAGCTATGGAGTATCATTAACCACTTGCAGACCGCTCACTCGAGCTCTACTGCGGCAAAGTGGTTAGTTATCGTCCAGCGACGTAGACCTACGTCGCTGGACTCCCCCCCCTTGTGGGCGGCGCTCGTGCGCTGCCGGAGGCTCGCTCCCGCTGTATTCATTCACAGCGGGAGTCAGGCCAGGGGAGGAGCGGCGGCGATCCCCGATCATTGGGGACTCGAGTTTGGAGATCTGCCCGCTTGTGTAAACAAAGCGGGCGGATCTCCTAAGTGACAGATTGCAGGGTTCAGCATAGCTGAACATGCGATCTGTCCTTGTGTCACTCAGTCACCTCCCCCCACACATGTTAGTAAGCACCAGGCATTCATTAACCCCTCCCTCTCCAATTAAATTAACCCCTTCCCTGCCAGTGTCATTTTTAGAGTAACAGTGCATATTTATAGCACTGATTACTGCAGTTATGTCACTGGTACCCCCAAAAGTGTCAAAAATGTCAGTCAAAGGTCCGATCTGTCCGCCGCAATGTCGCAGTCCCGCAAAAAAAAAAGCAGATCGCCGCCATTACTCATTAAAATAAATTTTTTAAAAATTGACTCTCTTTTTTTGTTTCTAGCGCAAAAAGTAAAAATTGCACAGGTGATCAAATACCACCAAAAGAAAGCTCTGTTTGTGGGAAAAAAAGGACGACCATTTCGTTTGGGTATGGCGTCGCACGATCGCGCAATTGTCCTTTAAAGTTGCACAGTGCCGAATCGCAAAAAGTGGCCTGGACATAAGACAGCAAAATCCTCCGGTGGTAAAGTGGTTAAAGCTGAATTCTAGGTAGGTAAAAATGAAAGAATCATCATGACTGGTATATAGTTCTGGGTTTGTGTTTGCACAGACAGAAGCTGGCATGTCTAAAAGTTTTTTTTAAAGACCTGTGTGCACAAGCTCTCAGGCCAAAGGACATGCTAATAAATGGTGAATCTGACATTCAACAAATATTCACTGCAGGTAAATCTTTCAGAAGCATGTGTTTTTAATGGCAGTGATTAATTCACTGAAAACTCTGAATTATCCCTCTGCACACTGCTATATAGCCTTACATATTTCTAGCAAATATTTGTATCAAAAACAGGAAGTCTTGGTTTGCATATAGTATTTTGCAATACCTGTTGAAACAGACCAACTGCCTCAAAGTAATCCATCTCTGGCCAGTCCCTACTCTACTCTACAAAATGTCAAATACTTGCCTACAGCATACTTTAACCACTTTCCGACCGCCGCACGACTATCTACGACGGCGGTCAGCTCCTCACAGGCAAAGTGACGTAGGGCTACGTCACTAGCTTGTGAGGGTCTAGGGAGCGAGCGCGCGCCGCCGGAGGCGCTCTCCCGCTCCTGCGTGGTCACGGACCCCCCCGCGCGTGTGACTGGCGGACCCGATGTCCGCCGGCCACTCTGCGATCGGCGGGGGAGAGGGAGAAAGTCAGTCAGCTTGTGTAAACACGCTGCCTGTCATTCTCCCCTCTGTATGAGAGATGATCATATGGATCTACTATGTAGATCCGTTGATCACTCTGCATACAGCTGAAGCCACAGCCAATCACAGTTAGAATCACGCCCCTAGGGACACACACAGCCCCTCCCTCTCAAATAAAGTTAACCCCTTCACTACCAGTGTATTTTTACAGTAACAGTGCATATATATATCACTGATTACTGTAGAAATGTCACTGGTAACCCCTAAAGTGTCAAAAATGTCAGTCAAGGGTCCGATCTGTCCGCCGCAACGTCGCAGTACCGCAAAAAAAAATCGCAGATCGCCGCCATTACGCGTTAAAAAAAAAAACAACAAAAATGACAAAAATCTTTCCCTTAGTTAGTAAATGCAATAACTTTTGCGCAAACCAATCAAAATACGCTTTTTGCATTTTTTTTTACCAAACATATGTAGCATAAAACAAATTGGCCAAAAATGTTAAAAAATTTTGATTTTTACATTTTTTTTGGGGGAATTTCATATAAAAAAAAAGGGAAAAATATTGCTATTTTTGCAAAATTTACGCTCTTTTTTTGTTTATAGCGCGTGATCAAAAAATCGCACAGGTGATCAAATACCGCTAAAAGAAAGCTCTGTTTGTGGGAAAAAAAGGACGCCAAATTCGTTTAGGTACAGCGTCGCACGACCGCGCAATTGTCCGTTAAAGTCACGCAGTGCCGAATCGCAAAATACCCCCTGGTCAGGAAGGGGGTAAAATCTTCCGGGGCTTAAGTGGTTAATGGACACAAAAGGACTGGTTTGCTGAAGACAAATAGACTTTGCACGTTGCAAGTGCAGTTGCACTCATTTTCCTTAGTAAACGTAATGTGGTAAATCTTCACTTCGTAAAGAATACCCAATCGGGCGCAGGGAAAATTAAAAAAGAAAAAAAAAGCATTTTTGCTTGCACATGTTTGGATATTGGAAGTCAAGTCGTCTTTAGTAAATCCACCCATAGTGCCAACATGGAAAAAACAGACACAGTTGGAGGAGAGCAACAGACTGGTACTGACATGCTACAGATCTGGTCACTGACATGCACTATTAACAGAAAAGGAAGAGATATGCCTGTGATCACACATGTCAGTGCAAAGAAATATCCCCTCCATTTTTGGTGATTGGTTCCGCACCAGTAAACGTTTGTTAAAAGTCACATTTGCTGCTTTATACATCTGTCCCCAAAAGGTGACCAAGCAGTAAGCAGAGAATTCAGAACGAAAACTAAATATTGTTCATTCATAGCAACCATTTTTTTCTTGCTTTTCCTTGCATGATAAAAAATTGTTGTTGCTATAGACGACACTCACTCCGCCCCCTTCTGCTTTTTTTTAAAATATTCCTGTAAATGGCCCATTTTCCTGAAGGCAGAAGCTTGCTGTGTATGCCACAATGCACTTTTTAGCACAGAGCTCTGTGTGCTGCAGCCTATACACAATTAAAGTTAAACTTCCCCAGTGTGCAGTGTTATCTTTTTAATAGCTAACTCCCAGCCCCGTCACTGCAGGGGGGACACTATTTTACTGCCGTGCATCTCAAACATTGCCTGCAGCTTTTTACCCGTTGCCAAGTTCAGCTGCAGAGTTTGTGAAAGGTGCTTTGTCTAGCAGCCCGGGATGTATCTATGACCTTATTTAACAAGAAGGAAAAGCTTACCCCCCTCTTTTTTTTTTTTTTTTTTCGACAGTAATTTCACTAATTTTACAGTCAGTTGAACAAGAATGGGTTGATTTGCTGAAAGTCTTTACAAAGAGAATCAAGACAGCACTTTCTTGATAGATATAAAGCACACGTTGACATTCAGTGCAGAGAGAAAGTCTATTAGGAGCTAGAGAATGGGGGAAGCCGCTTTTTGTCACCTGCCTCTAAGCCCAGGTGCTGACCTTGCTCTTATTCCAGGCTTCCTGTCATGGAGGGGGGAAAGAAAACCAATCTAGGTCTTTGTGTGAGGCCTAGAACATTTTTTCCAAAGATTGTGCTGTTTGGCTTCAGCAAACACGGGACGGAAAAGAATACAAGGGCGAAGGGGCAAGCTGGAGGTCAGAATGGCTTAAATTTAGCCAACATCTTAAGGTTATAGCCTAACAAGAGCAACAAGGGAGATTTAACAAAGAATCGCAATTTGTTTCTTTTTTGTCGGCCATTATGTCTTCTTCATTCTATTGCTTGTGACAGCTTTACAAAGTTTTTATATGTTGAAGTCTTTTTTTTTTTTTGTCCTTTTGAGTGAATAAAAAGAAATGCAGGTGGGAGAGTACATGATTTTTGAATTGTGAGTTGAAAATTGGCCCCCTGCCTAGACGGGTGAAAAAAAGTACATATATAATTTGTTGTGGGATGCCTTAGGCAGTTCTGCGGTGCCTGAGACTGCTATAAGGTAAATATATTCAGCCTTTTCAATAGTTGCTTTGTGTTGTTATAGGCTAGACGCATGTGCTGTCACTTTTGTCTGTTTGAAGCGGAAAAATTAAATTGTCTTTCCCAAGATTTATTTTAGTAGTCTAATCTATTTACTAACCAGTGTTCCATTGTATTTCCATAGACCGTGCTAAACCCTATTAAAACAAGTACGTGTAATTAATATATACCAGCAAATGTGTGTCTGTTCATGAATGCTGTCATTTCAGGAGGGGGTTGAAGTTCCCGATTATCGTCATTTGGTCAATGTGGAATGTTTAGAATAAGATATTTAATTTCTTTTTTGTGTATATGGGCTGTTGAATAAATGTCATGTTAGTAGACATGATTACGATAGCAAAAGTCTGCCTGTGTGGGTAGAAGATGGAAGCAGGCTCATGTTTCCTGCTACTAATACTACTAATTACTATAAAGTCTACTATAGAAGTAAACAGAAAATTTTGAAGCATAATTGGACGACTCTAGGAGTTCTGGATGTCTTTATAATAATTAGTGGAAAAGAAATGCGGTAAGAAATGTTGTAATTTTCTTTATTATAGCACTTAAACTACTAGATCTCAGATACTGGAAATCTAAAACTCCAATAATCACCAGCTAATATCTGGTAAAAATAAAAGAAACCCCATTTTACTCACCTACTGTAAATATGTGGTCACCTGATGTCCCAGTCCCAAGTCTTCTGTGCACAGGAGGTGGGGGTCCTTCTTTAGGTGTACACATCACTGCTGCATGATGTGGCCACTTCATATTAGCTTCCACTTCCTGCATGCGCACAGTTACATCATCGTTTGTACCTGACTGCCTAGGTATACAGTGATCAGCACATGCATGGTACAGTGTACACTAAAGAAAAACAACCTGCCAGATATATGTTCAGTTTTTTGCCAGAAGAAACTTTCCATGTCTGTTCTGCAAAAAAAAAAAAAAAAAAACCTAACTTCAAGCAGTTTTTTAATATTCCAGTTTAGTTCTGCCTACATTTGTATCTACGCCCAAACACTTAAACCAAATATATTTTTATACGCATTGCTGCAGTGCTGTATTTTGGCCTGGGCCAACAAGGCCCAGGCCTAGGGTTTGCACTTTGCAGGGGGGCAGCAACAAAGCTGCACCATGCACAAAAAAACAGCCTCCTCCCTGGTCCCCCACGAAAAGGGCCTCCGCCGACTTGCGCTACACTTTTAATATAGTGCCAATCTTATGGGGTGAATTGGGCCAGAGGGCAGAGTCCAGGAGGCAAATTAGTCTGGCACCCCCATAAAGCGGTCAGTGGTGAGGCTGCACTGATGGGCAGTAATGAGGCGGCACTGATAAGGCTGCACAGATGGGCACTGATAAGGCTACGCTGATGGGCACTGATATAGGACTTTTCCACTGCAAGTACCGGCTCGGCTCTACTCGGCCCTGCTTGGCCCAGTTTGCTTTTCCACTGCTGGTACCGCATGGTACGGTTCGGTATGGTTTGCTTTTCCACTTAAGTGGTACTAAAGTTAAGTGGGTGGGATAACAACGATTCTCTGACCAATCAGTGGCTAGTAGTGACTGCATGCAAAGGATTGTGGGATATGGTACCGGGTATGGTACCTCTTGGAACCACAATCGAGGTGGTACTGTTTTTGAGAGCCGTACCGTTCAGTTCCATGCAATGGAAAAGCGTCGCCGTACCGTTCCTACACTGTACCATGCGGTACCAGCAGTGGAAAAGCACAAAAGCGAGCCGAACCGTTCGGTTCCATGCAGTGGAAAAGTGCCTATAGACTTGTGGTCTGTGGTTCACAGATGACAGGGTGGGTCCTAAACAGTAAAGGGTGTGGCCTTTACAGGAAGGGGTGGATCATAGGCAAATTAGGGGGTGCACAAGTTAAGTCAGGCCTAGGGCAACACAAAAGTTAAATACACCACTGCATTGTTGTAATGTCAAATAGTTTAATCCCTTTAACTATATCTCCTGCTTTCAATGAATTTATACCTGGTGATGAGCAAGGACTGGCTGAATTTCGATCCATGTGTGGCCACTGATGCCCAGCAGAAGTCAATCTATCGATAAACTTCTGTTGAACTGACCTGTTGAAAAAAAAAGCTTCTCCTTGAATGTGTGGATGCAGGAATCAGTTACGTTTTTTCGTTCAGCCTGCTGGCTGATCGAAAAATAATGAGCCATTTATGGGAAACTTAAACTCTAGTAAATAATTAGCCCTCAGCTTACTGCATATACTGTGTTTTCATCATTCATACACTTGAAAAGTGATAGGACCTTCTCAAGCTTCAGGGAAATGTCTTCATCTTCTGCAAAATCAGTGCATACTTGAAACATTGGCAGTTTCTCTATAACTGAGAATGCTAGTAATTTCATTGGCTTTGGATATACATGTGAATGACATCATCTAATGTAAATCTCATCAGTGTGTATTAACATTTCCATGAATAGTTAGTGTATGAGCATGTTGTGTGCTGCTTCCTTAAAACTAAAAATAGTTGCTATTTTTTTTTTTTTTTTTAATAAGAAATAATACAATTTTTGTAAGATCTTACCGTAAAATCTTTTGCTCTGACAGACGCAGCCTCATCTCCATGAACTAAGTGGGGTTATGCTCCTCCCATCAGAAGTAGTCTAGGCAGGAAAATTTGAATGTACACGTCCTAGGGGCTGTCCCTCCAAGCATAACCCCCACTGCCACAGCCCAGCACATCAGTTTAGTTTTAAAGCAGTGAAGACAAAAGAACCAACCCCAAACAGGTGCAGGTGCTGCGTCTGTCGATGGACATCAGAGAAAAAGATTTTACGGTAAGATCTTACAAAATTCTTATTTTCTCCATTGTCCATCGACAGACACAGCCCCATCTCCATGAGCTGAGTGAGACGTCCCAAAGCAGGGTGGGTGCTGCGTCTGTCGATGGACATCAGAGAAAAAGATTTTACGGTAAGATCTTACAAAATTCTTATTTTCTCCATTGTCCATCGACAGACGCAGCCTCATCTTCATGAGCTGAGTGAGACGTCCCAAAGCAGTATAGGCATGAGAGGTGGGAAAAACGCAACCAGACAGTAACGTCAACTCCAAGAGGCTAAACTTGGCCAACAGGGCAACATAGAGTTCAGCCAAACAACAGGAACTCACCCAGGTAAAAGACCCCTAAGAGAATAACAAAAAAACATTCTCTTATGAAACAGAAGCCTGCAAAACCTTGCGGCAAAAAGAGGCATCTGAAAATGCCAACAAATCCACCTTGTAAAATTTTGTAAAGGTGTGCACAGACGACCAAGTTGCTGCCTTACAAACTTGTACAACAGAGGCCTGATGACAAAAAGCCCAAGAGGCAATCAGCGCTTTAGTAGAATGCGCCTTCACAGGGAAAGGAGGAACCTGACTCTTGATTGAATAAGCCTGAACAACCGTCTGCCCGATCCATCTCAAAATGGTCGCAGCCAAACCTTTGCGAGGACCGTCCGGAAGGATAAAGAGAGAGTCCGACTTCCTAAAGGACTCAGTAACCGTCAGATAAACCCTTATTACCAGAACCACATCCAAAGAGTGCAAGGCAATCTCCTTGGGATGTTTAGGCTTAGGACATAAGGAAGGCAACACAATGTCCTCATTAAGATGAAAATCCAACACCACCTTAGGGAGAAAAGACAGAATAGATTGGAAGACCTCATTTTATCCCTGTGGACACCCAAATAAGGTGAACGACGGGACGCCAACTCAGAGACTCTGCAAGCAGAAGTGATAGCCAGTAGGAAGGCATTCTTCTGCAACAAAGAGAGCAGAGAAACCTCCCTAATATTCTCAAAAGGAGACTTTTGAAGAACAGACAAAATCAGATTAAGATCCCACGGTGGTAACAGGGATCTCCTCGGAGGGGCCAGATGACACACCCCCTGAATGAAGGTGCAAATAAAGGTGCAAATAAAATTATGAGTAGCCAAAGGACATTGGAACTAAATAGCCAAGGCCGAAACCTGGCCCTTGATAGTACCCAACGCCAAGCGCTGCTCAATCCCTTTCTGTAAAAAGGCCAAAACCCTAGCTATAGAAAACAAGCGAGGGTGCAGCTGCAGCGTTTCACACCAAGAAATGTACGATTTCCACATACGATGATCTTCCTAGATGTAGACTTCCTGGCCTTCAAAAGGGTAGGAATCACAGAATCAGAGAGACCTCTATCCCTCAACACCCTGTTTTCAACAGTCAAGCCGTTAAAGCCAGCGACCATAAAGCAGGATGGAAGATCGGTCCTTGAGATAGTAGATCTTCCCACAGAGGAAGACGCCATGGAGGATCCACGTCCATTTTTACCAGCTCTGCGTACCAAGACCACCAAGGCCAGTCTGGTGCTACCAGAACAACTGGAATACCTTCCATCGCCACCCTGCGAAGAACCCTCGGCAGGATAACTAGTGGAGGGAAGGCATATATCAGGCGATACTGACCCCCAAGGAGCCACCAGAGCGTCTGTGCTGTCGGCCAGAGGATCCCAAGACCTGGCCACAAACCTCTGAACTTTCCTCTTGAGGCAAGACGCAAACAAATCCACCTCTGGAGTCCCCCACCGGGCACACAGGAGACGAAACACCTCCAAATGCAGGGACCACTCCCCCTGATCTAACACCTGACGAATTAGGTAATCCGCCTGCCAATTCTCCACACCCAGGATGTGCACTGCGGAGAGAGCCAGAACATTGTGTTCCACCCACACCAGAATCTCGGCCACCTCTTTGGCCGCCAGGGCATTCCTGGTGTCCCCTTGATGATTGATGTAAGCCACGGCCGTGGCATTGTCCGACTGGACCCGAACCGGAGAGCCGCATAACCGACTCGTCCAGTGAAGCAGGCAGAGCTTGATCACCCTCAGCTCCAGAATAATGATCGACAATGAAGACTCTTTTCCGTCGCCCAAGTCCCCTGGGCACAGATCCTCCCCAGCACTCCACCTCAGCCTGACAGGCTGGCGTCCATGGTGACCGCCGTCCACCGGCAGGAAGAAATTGCCCTGGCACAGGACAGGTGACTGGAGCCACCAAGAGAGAGCCGACTTTGTGAGATGGCTCAACAGAATCTTCTGGTCCAATGATCTCTGTTCCACTTTGACAGAATCTCTTTCTGCAACTGTCTTGTATGAGCCTGAGCAAACGGGACCGATTCAAAGGTCGAGACCATCAGACCCAGGGCCCTCATGCAAGCCCGCAAGGAGGACTGATCGGCCTCCATCAGCAACCGGACCGCCCTTTGCAACTTCTGAAGCTTGTCCAAGGGAAGAAGACCCTCGCCAGAGCAGAGTCGAGGATCAGCTCCAGATAAGTGATAAGCCGATTTGGTGACATTGATCATCCACCCAAATTCTTGAAGGGTCTGAATGGTGATAGAAACGTTGTCCAGCAGATCCGAATGGGAGACTGCATGCAAGAGGAGATCGTCCAGATATCCCACAATGGAGATACCTCGCCGACGTAACAAGGCCAGCACGGGGGCAAGGACCTTGGTAAAAACTCTGGGAGCCGAGGCTAGACGAAAGGGTCACGCCACAAAGTGAAAGTGCTCCTCTTCCACCGCAAAGTGGAGAAATCGCTGCTGTCCCTTGAATATGGGGACGTGGAGATACGCATCTTTGAGATCGATAGAAGCCAGAAAATCCCCCTGGTTTCAAAGATGCCACCACCAACCAAAACTTCTGCACCCACACAAAGCGGTTCAAAGCCTTGAGGTCCAGGATAGGATGCACCTCGCCTTCCTTTCTGGGCACAAGGAACAGGTTTGAATAGAAACCTTGAGAGCGTTCCTGCGGAGGAACCGGCACAATCACCCCTTGAGCCCGGAGATCTCCCACAGCCTCCCGCAGATCCTTCAAACACTCCGGAGACAGGTGAAGATTCGACGGAAAGAACCTGTCCCCTGGCCGGGACCAGAATTCGATCTTGTACCCGGAGCAAATCAGTTTGCAAACCCAATTGTCCTAAAAGAAAGAAGTCCAGGGTTCCTGAAAGAAGCGCAGACATCCCCCCACCCCTGACATGGGTGAGGGCGCCCCTTTATGTTGAAGAGGACTTGTCTGCAGCACCGGACTGGCCTGCCTTGGGCTTGCCCCAGGGCTCCTTAGCTCCTCCAGAAGTTCTGAATGGCTTACCTTTTTCTTGCGCCCCGGAGGCACGAAAAAAACATTTATGAGCAGAAAAGGAGGGACCCCTCTTAGTACGGGGTGTCTTACCCTTGGAGGATTGAGGAAGAAGAATACTCTTCCCGCCAGTCAGGCCCTTGATTAACTCATCCAATGAGTTGCCAAACAACCGGTCTCCCAGAAAAAAAGAGATCAGCTAAGGCTTTCTTAAAAGCTTGGTCAGCCGACCAGCTCTTCAACCTAACCATGCATCCTGAAAAAATGCCCATGGCCAAGACCCTGGCCACCAGGGGAGCCGCATCCATAGACGCATCACACAGGAACACCAGAGCCTGGATCACCTGGTCCAACAGTTCCAGCTGTTCTGGAGGAACAGTCTCAGGGTCCAAGGACTTCCACAAACCACTAATCCATTCCGTCACCGACTGTGACACTAACACAGAAACAAAAACCTGTTTTAAAATGGAACCCGCCAGCACATGAAGATGGCGGGAAAGGGAATCCCACCGCCTGTCCACTGGATCCGTAAAAACTGGGGAATCCTCCACAGGCACAAGGGTAGATTTGTTCAATCTGGAAACAGGATGGTCCACTTTAGGTGGCAACGTCCAACGGTTGGAGACCTTTTCAGCAAAAGGGTGCCGGCATTTAAAGCGTTTAGGCACCACTAACACGTGCTTAACGCGCCACCATTGGTCATTCACAATATAATAAGGTCCTGCTCTGCAGCTGAAGAAGTCAGATCCTCTTCACCATCTGACTGCGAGGACAGCGACCCCTCAGGTAGGGGGGCATCCGGGGCGACCCCATCAGCTGCTGAATCAGAGGACACCTCCATAGAAGGAGAAGGCAGCGGCCGTTTTCGGCTATCAGCCTTTTTAATCAACTTTAGTCGCCAGGCTTTCCAGGGCTGCTGAAATCGTGGCCAGTGACTGAGATCCGGACTGTCCGGGAGTCGCACAGAGTGGGTCTGAGGGTGATTGCACAGTTTGGGACTCCATATTGCAACTTTCAGAAAACGATGTACTGTTGCTTTAAGAGCGCCGATCGCGGTATCCACCACCGATCGCCATGGTCTGCAGGGAACCCCTTTAAACCAAACTGACAGCAGAAAGGGCAAGGATATGCCCGAAAAGACCCCATGTACTGTGCCACCTCAGACAAACCGTCCTCCTGAAAGGCAGGAAGTGACCTCGGCTCAGCAGCAGGAAAGGACTACACAGGAACTAATGTCGCCTGAATAAGGTTACACTGCTGAGTATAGCACCAGGGCTACACAAAGATGGATGCCCATACAAAACAATAGGAAGCTACAGGGAAAATGGCTGCCTTATACAAGTCTATGGGGAAAAAAATCACATTGCCCACACTTAAGATAGTGGCGCCCACGACTAACCATGTGGCTAGGGACCTACACATGAAGGCCTCAGGAACCACAACAGGTACCAGCAAGCCCAATGCACATGTCACCACCCACCCCCCCCCCCCCCAGGAGTGCCATGGCACTCCAGACACACAGCCACCGCAGGGACAGGGAAGGGAACAGAGAAGGACATACAGACCGGGCACCGGGCAGGCCAAGGGGGTCTTTTGGGAGGCACAAATCCCATTGTCCCCAGGAGAGGACCCACATCCCCCCAAGGCCAGCAGGGGCAAAGGGGGTACATTTACTCACCATACCATGGACCAGGTGCACTCCGGGCATTCCAGGTTGTTGCGTCCCGGCGAGGCATCTGCTCGCAGGCTCGTCCCCCTCCGGAAAAAGGGGACCGTCGTAGCGAGGCCTAGGTCGGAACTATAACCTGCTCACGCTCGTAGGCCAGACTGGGGGACCATAAGGATCTAGATTATCCAGTGCGAAGCCCCAGCCGGGATCGTTGCTTGCAGATCACCAGGAAAATTCTTCCCTGACCACTAGCTAGCAAGCGATTAAAGAGAAATAAAAGTAAAATATTCTTAAAAGAAATAAAAAACTGAGACCAGAGTCCCAGCAGTAAACCTAGGTCCTACTCCTTCTCTAGGCAGAAACAAACTGATGTACTGGGCTGTGGCAGTGGGGGTTATGCCTGGAAGGACAGCCCCTAGGGCGTGTACATTCAAATTTTCCTGCCTAGACTACTCCTGATGGGAGGAGCATAACCCCACTTATCTCTCTCTCTCTGTTGAGGCAAGAAGCAAACTGATTTACCTAAGTAGTCCCCCAACGAACACACAGGAGATGAAAAACCTCCGGATGTAGGGACCACTCCCCTTGATCCAACACCTGACGACTCAGGTAATCTGCTTGTCAGTTCTCCACACCTGGAATGTGTACAGCACACTAAAACATGCCAAAGCTGCAAAACTGTGTTCAGGCAATAAGGTTTGTTTTACCCTATATCACGAAGGGTTTAAGTAGGTCCTTGTTCTTCACATTTGTTGTTAAATCTAAAGGATATTTCCAAATTGGTTTCTAATATCTCCTATATCATTGTGTGGGTGATTTAGCTTGCTGGTTTTTGGGGGATCCCTGAATCTATTTCCATGGAGGAAGCATTAGTGGCCCCTTAGGTAGGTTTAGCTGATGGTACATGGCCGTGAGGCAAATCTCCCATGTTGTCCATCTTAACTTAGGGACTTTGTACCCCTCGTTTTTGCCGCCAGTTTGAAGGGATTGCTGTCTTTTAGAAGAAAGTTGCTGCCTTCTACACAGCAGACCAATCTACTGTCTGTTTGTTTTTATTAATTCCCTCATTGATTACATGTTTTATCTGATAGCACTGTGGTAACCCAAATACCCCATGTTAATTTCAACTTTGGTTCCCCCCTTTTGGTCTACATGAGTTACCACCAGTGGCACGTTTTGATATGAGTTTATAGGTATGTATGGCTCTCTGACACTACCGTAGTATTATAGGTGACAGATATTTTTATATATACACATTACCATCTATATTGGCTATATCATATTATATTATAATAGATTCATTAATGTTCTATCATAGTTTGCTTTCCACACTCGCCCGGTAGACTGTGTTATGGCCAGCCTCTTTTCCATCCTTAGAACCTTGGGTGGGATCCCTGCAGTGTTCTCGTCCCCATTCACTTGGGGTGTTCAGTTAAAAATGATTGGATTAGGGCAGTGTAAGTCCCTTGATCCCATTCACACTGGACCCATCATATCCTTTGTGACATGGGCTATTGGCCATTGTTATATGCATCATTTGTGATTTTTGCCTGGGAAAGAGGAGACATCCAAGGAGCCCCATCCTACACACTTACCAGTTAAAGCTCATTAAGACCCCTATGCAGTATTGCCCAGAGGTCCACATTTTCTGGTAAGTGAATTCACTTCGGGGGGGGGGGGGGGGGGCGTGAATCACAGAGTCACCTTGCATGAAAGTCACATGGATGCTAGGTATTAATAAGCACTATTCACGAACTTTCACTGGACACTTGCTTTTTTTTTAAATCAAGAGAAAAGTTTATTGAGAAATCGCACACATAAACACATAAAGCACATTCAAAAAGATCGTAACTGGACACTTGCTTAAATAAATTATTTTTGAATAATTGAATAATACATTTTTTTTACAATAACTGTTTAATTTTTTGTTTGATCACATCTTTCCCTATGTGGGAATATGGACTCACTTCAACAGGTCATGAATGCGGATTTATTACTTTATTTTAGGTATATACGTTTGGTGAGGTACACTGTCTATAGCACTGTGTTATGGTTATTTATTCACTGTGTGAAGAGCAGCAGCGACAGTTTTTGAAGTGTCAGATATTCACGTAGCACAGGGAGGACTCTTTTTGAGTCACTTATTACAATATAGTGTACTATTGTGATTCTATTGTGAGTGTAGAGTGTCAGTTTAGTGTGAATCTAGTGTGATAGTGTAGTGTGAGTGTGAGTGTAGTAGGACCATTCATTTTTACTTTAGTGTCACATTAGTGTGAATCTAGTGATAGTACAGTGTAAGAGTGGTGCGACCGTTCATTTTTAGTGTCATTTTATATTGTCAGGGCCAGGGGCGGACTGACAACTCATGGGGCCCCCAGGCTTAGAGATGGCCACCACGCGGTAGCCATCTTCAGGACACAACATTAATTGGGGCAGGCCCATGCAGATGGGCACGAGCTTGGCGACACGCAAAGTGGCAAGAGACTTGAAGCTGGTGACCCAGTAAAGGCACCAGGAGCCTCTCATGGGCAGTGCCACCTTAACAGCATCTAATGAGCAGGGCTCTCTGATTCTTCCTGTATTGAATTGTATTGTAACTGTACTGTCTTCCCTCATGTTGCAATGCACTGCACAAACTGTTGACGCTATATAAATCCTGTATGATACTAATAATAATAATGCGCAAAATAATGCACTGGGCCCCTATCAAGGAGATGGTGACCTGCCGCGCGCATAGAGCACCACAGTGAACAATGGGCATGGCCTATAGAAGGATTGAACAGAATCTGCTGTATACTATGCAAATATATACCACAGTCCTTCATTAAAACCAGAACACAGAACTTCATTAAAACCAGCAACCGTTGAGAAAATGAACACCTTGGTCAGGGCTATGTACATTATACAGTGGGTATAAAAAAGAATCACTCCCTTTAAAACAAAATCACATTTTGTTGCTTTGCAGTCTGAAATGAAGACCGACATCATTTTTGTCTTTTTCAGCTGTATTTACTTATAACATCCAAGTGAAAGACATAACACCAACATGTCAGTGATTCTGTTTTTTAAACTTTTTTTTTTCTGAGTTGAAAAAAAAAAAGGATCAAGCTCCTTATGTCTGTATTTTGTTGAATTACCCTTTGCATTAATTCCAGCCATTAGTCCGTTGGAATTTGTCTCTACTAACTTTGCACATCTAGAGTTTGCAATATTTGCCTACTCTTCTTTGCAGAATTCAGTTATTTTTGATGGTGACCGTTTGTGGACTGCCGTCTTTAAGTAATTCCACAGATTTTTAATGGGGTTTAAGTCTGGGCTCTGACTAGGCCATGCAATAACATTGACCTTCTTCTCCTCCAACCACAGTGTGGTCATTGTTGCTGTGTGCTTTGACTCATTGTCATGTTGGAAGATAAACCTTCTTCCCATTGACCACTTTCTGGAAGAGGGCAGCAGATTTTCCTCAAGAATTTCATGGTATTTTGCCCCATTCATTTTTCTTTCTATCCTGACAAGTGCTCCAGTCCCTGCTGCTGAGAAACACCCCCATACCAGGATATTACCACCTCCATGCATGACTGTAGGAATTATTATTATGTATTATTATACAGGACTTAGATAGCGCCAACAGTTTGCACAGCGCTTTACAATGTGAGGGAAGACAATAAAGTTACAATACAATTCAATACAAGAGGAATTAGGGGGCCCTGCTTGTTAGAGCTTACAATCTAGAAGGGAGGGTCAAGTGAAACAAAAGGCAATAACTGCGGGGTATGGGCTGATGGAGAATATGGAAGTATTGTTGTTAGGTGTGGGTAGGATAGGCTTCTCTGAAGAGGAGGCTTTTCAGGGATCAGGAATGGTATTATTTGGATGATGAGCTGTATTGGATTTCCACCAGACAGATTGCTTTGTGTTGATGCCAAATTATTACATTTTAGTCTCATCTG
This sequence comes from Pelophylax lessonae, assembly GCF_965119305.1. Taxonomy (NCBI): domain Eukaryota; kingdom Metazoa; phylum Chordata; class Amphibia; order Anura; family Ranidae; genus Pelophylax; species Pelophylax lessonae. The sequence continues at coordinate 629,580,988 of NC_138769.1, read as the reverse complement.
ACCACCTTTAATGCACCTTGAAGATTCTGGGGCCACATGGAAAAAGGTGTTATGGTCAGATGAGAATAAAATTTAATGATTTGGCCTCAAAACAAAATGATATGTCTGGCGGAAATCCAAAACATCTCATCGTCCAATAACACCATTCCTACAGTAATGCAGAGGTGATAATATCCTGTAATGGGGGGTGGTAAAATCCTTGTGGGGGGGTGTTTCTCTGCAGCAGGGACTGAAGCACTTGTCAGGATAGAAGAAAAATGGATGGGGCAAAATACTATCAAATTCAGAGTAAAATCTGCTGCAGTTGTCAATGGGAAGGTTTACCTTCCAACATGACAATGACCCAAAGCATACAGCAACAATGACCACACAGTGGTTGAAGGAGAAAAAGGTGAATGTCCTTGCTTGGCCTAGTCAGAGCCCAGACATAAAGTGGGAGTAAACTCATCTCTGACTTTTACCTATAGGTACTGTAAATATCTCCTAAACATGCACCATTTAGGAGATATTTATTGTACATGCAGCCATTGACATCACTGGCGCATGTGCTCTGAAAGAATGGCCATCCGGGCCATTCCTCCAGAGTGGTGTACCGTAAACGGCAGCTCACGCTGTGTGACTGGCCTGGAGTCCGCAAACCCAGAAGAAAGACCAGGTGAAGATGGGAGCGCCTGCAGCAGTGACAGTGCAGTGTTGGAATGTTTTCAGGTAACTTTAACAATGTGCTAGTATGCGATGCTAGCACAATATGATATTACCTTGCAGGTTAAAAAAAAAAAACATCCAGTGGTTTACTACCACTTTAAAGTTTAAACCCTATTGATAATCTGTGGAATTATTTAAAGACTGCAGTCCACAAACGGTCACTATCAAATTTAACTGAACTTGAGCAGTTCTGCATAGAAGAAGAGTGGGCAAATATTGCAAAGTCTAGATGGGCAAAGGACATATCCCAACAGACTAAAGGCTGTAGATAAAGCAAAAGAAAAGTTGCTTCAACAAAATTCTGACACAAGGGGGTGATCCTTTTTCCAACTTTCCAAAGTGATTCTGTTCAGAGTACCACCTTAGATCAATGTCCCCTTACACCATGGGTGTCCAACCTTTTGGCTTCTCTGGGCCACATTGAGTGTAGAGAAATTTTCTCGGGCCGCATATAAAATATATACTATAGTTAAGGTATATAAGTAATAAATGCCCCTGCGTCCTTCCCGCGCAGCCGCACCCCCCGCACTAATTTAACACAACTAGAGGATGATCAAATTAAATGGAATCAGTATACGGAGGTTTACTTCTTCTGAGAGATATTAAAGGAACACTCTAACCACCATGACCACTTCAGTCATTTGAAGTGGTCATGCTGGTAGGAGTCAGAAACACTGCACATGCTCACACATCCCTCCCCTCCGAGGCAGCCTCTGCCTACCATTAGTTGGAAGCCACTGTGGTCATGCCCCCGACCCGACTTCCTTCCTCCAGCAAAAAAAAAAATTGTCAGGGGGCAGTGGGCCGCATTGCCTGGGGTTCCGAGCCGCAGGTTGGACATGCCTGCCTTACACAAACCTTTTCACCTTGGTCCTAGGTGTGGCAGGCGGCTGGCGGGAAAAGACTTTAAAAAAAAATCCACGTTTTGCTGTCTCTGAACTGTGCATGTGCAGTTGTGGAGCCGGCTGAATGGTGAACTGCTGTGGTCACTCTCGGTTCGGGCAGTGGGGCATGTGAATAAAAGCTGTGTCTGATTTGTGCCATGATATCACTGCACATGTGTGCATCCAGACCTGCCTTCAGCCTGATCCGTGGCCGAGCTCAGCAGTTACCACTCAGTTGCCTCCCAATGGCAACAAGTGGATATTTGGCGGCATTGAATGGATGGTTGGCAACACAGCAACTGGTCGAGCGACTTGATCCAGCATGTCTGTTCAACAGAAGTCGATCAGTAGACTTCATGAAAAAAAGGATGAGGGGAAAAAAGAAATCGGCGCTGCTTTCTCAGAATATGTGGGCTAATTGATATAGGCAGAATATATCTATGTGAAAAAAACTTCTTAAAAAATAACTGGTTCAAGGTGAATAAACATAAGTAAAATAAATATATATATATATATATATATATATATATATATATATATAAAATGAATCAAAATCACCAATGTATTAAACTGAATATCACAAGATAAAGTGACTGAGTGCAACCGTTTGCAAAAACCCTGAATAGTGCAAAAGTGCCAGTGCAGACTGAAGAAATTCAGTGAATCTATAACTTATGTGCGATCCAACATATTAATATGGATATACTGTAACAAACTGCATCGATATTCTGTAAACATTCATAAAAAAGTTTCCATGTGCACAAATGTAAACGACAATGACCAAATTGCACAAATGAATAGTATTAAAAAGTGTCCCTGTGCAAAAAACTGAATTTTTGTAAAATCTTACCTGTAAAATTCCTTTCTCTGAGTCCTCTGACAGTCGCCGCCTCTTCTTATTCGTCACTAATGGGGTTATTGACCTTTGCTCCGTAGGAGTAGCTAGGCAACAGAATATATTAATATCAAAGCTTTTAGCATATCCCACCCCCAGGGGGTGGTCCCCTCAGTCCATACCTCCCTGCTTCCTGCATTTCCAACTCAGTTTCAGTAGCATAGCAGTAGAGTACATAAACAAACCCGAAAAGAGGGGCGGGGGCGGCGACTGTCGGAGGACTCAGAGAAAGGAATTTTACAGGTAAGATTTTACAAAAATTCCGTTTTCTCTTACGTCCTCCGACAGTCGCCGCCTCTTCATATTCGTCACTAATGGGGACGTCCCATAGCAGTGTAGACATGAGGGGTGGGAAAAAAGCAGCCGCGCCTAAAGCAACGCAGTACCCACATCAGAGAAAGGAACCTTACCAAAGTAAGAGAACCAACTGGGCAACAGGAAAACGTGCTCAACAGGAGCAACAACCCAGGAAAGAACAAGTAACCTAGGGGTAAAAACACCCCAACAGCCAAGGGCCCAAACAAGGGACCCTAAGGCACCGCCGCACTAAGAACTTTACGGCCAAAGGAAGCATCTGCCGATGCCTGAACATCCATTTTGTAAAATTTTGAGAAGGTGTGAACGGACGACCAAGTCGCCTCCTTACACACCTGGGCCACAGAAGCCTGATGACGATAGGCCCAAGACGTACTCAGAGACCTGGTAGAGTGCGCCTTCACAGGAAAAGGAGGAACCTTCCCCTTCAAAGTATAGGCTTGCACAATGGTCTGTCTGATCCATTTGGCGATGGTCGCAGCCGGCGCCGCCATGCCCTTCCGAGGTCCCTCAGGAAGGACAAAGAGAGAATCCGACTTGCGAAAGGATTTAGTCGATGATAGGTAAACCCTGATCGCCCTAACCACATCCAAGGAATGCAAAGCCACCTCCTTCGGATGCTTGGGCTTCGCGCAAAGCGAAGGCAGAACAATATCCTCATTGAGGTGAAAATCCGAGATCCTCTTCGGAAGAAAAGACGGGTTAGGTCGCAAGACCACCTTATCCAAGTGAATCACCAAATACGGAGATTTGCAAGACAAGGCCGCCAGCTCCGACACCCTGCGAGCCGAGGTGATCGCCACCAAAAAGGCAACCTTCTTGGACAACAGAGACAACGAGATCTTCCTGATATTTTCAAAAGGAGCATGTTGCAACACGGACAGAACGAGGTTCAAATCCCATGGAGGCAAAGGCTCCCTCCTAGGAGGGACCAAATGTCGCACCCCTTGAACAAAGGTGCTAACCAAAGAGTTAGACGCCACAGGGCGTTGAAAGAGAACGGCCAGCGCAGAAATCTGACCCTTAATCGTGGCCAACGCCAAACGCTGGTTCCGTTTGAAGGAAAGCCAACACTCTCGACACCGAGTACGAGCGAGGGGAATACCCCCTGGACTCACACCAGACAAAGTAAGCCTTCCAAGTACGGTAGTAAATCTTCCCCGAAGAGGCCTTCCTAGCCTTGATCAAAGTGGGAATGACCTCAGGGGAAAGACCCCTATCCTTCAGGATGGAATATCGGTCCTTGAGACAGGAGATCTTCTCGAAGTGGCAGACGCCACGGAGCGCCGACCGCCAGATTCACGAGGTCTGCGTACCAAGACCGGCGAGGCCAGTCCGGTGCCACCAGAATCATTGTGTGCGGTTCCGAGGTCAACCTGCGAAGGAGCCTGGACAGCAGCTGAATCGGTGGAAAGGCATACATCAGGCGATACTGATGCCAGGGCGCCACTAACGCGTCTGAGGTGTCTGCCCGAGGATCGCGCGTCCTTGCCACGAACCTTTCCACCTTGTTGTTTAGACGAGACGCGAACAGGTCCACATCTGGGGACCCCCACTTCGCGCACAACATCTGGAAGACATCCGGGTGAAGGGACCATTCTCCCTGGTCCAGGGTCTGGCGGCTCAGATAATCCGCCTGCCAGTTCTCCACCCCCGGAATGTGAACTGCAGATATCGCCGGGACGTGCGTCTCGGCCCAAGACAGAATGTCGGCTACTTCCCGAGCCGCTCGGGCACTCCTGGTGCCCCCTTGGTGGTTGATGTAGGCCACCGCTGTGGCATTGTCCGTCTGTACCCGAACTGGACGGCCCTGAAGCCGGTCCGTCCAACGCAGAAGACAGAGATTTATCGCTCGCAATTCCAGAATGTTGATCGGAAGTGAGGATTCCTCCTCCGACCAAGTTCCCTGGGCGGACAGAACGCCCAGAACACCACCCCAGCCCAACAGGCTGGCATCCGTGGTGATCACCGTCCACGACAAAGGACGAAAGGACTTGCCCCCCGACACCGCCGGGGACTGGAGCCACCACAAAAGACCCCTTCGGGTGAGACGGCTCAACGACAGCCGCAGATCCAGAGATTGCGGACGCCCGTCCCACTTGGCCAGGACCTCCGCCTAAAGCTCCCGTGTGTGAAACTGGGCGAAGGGAATCGCCTCGAAGGCCGAAACCATCAATCCCAGACACCTCATACACGTCCGGAGGGACGAGCACTGATTGTCCCTGAGGGACCTGACTTCGCACTGAAGTGTCCGAAGCTTGTCTTCTGGCAGGAAGACCTTCGCTTGAACAGAGTCCAGAATCATCCCCAGGTAGGGAAGACGAACCAACGGACACAACGTTGACTTCGGAAAATTTATCGTCCAGCCGAATTCCTGCAGAGTCTGCATCGTGATGGACAGGTCGTTCACCAGGCCCTGACTGGTCGCGGACCGAATCAGGATATCGTCCAGATACCCCAGGACAGAAATGCCCTGGGCCCTCAATAAGGCCAGAACCGGCGCAAGCACCTTGGTGAAAACCCGCGGAGCCGAAGCGAGACCAAAGGGCAACGCCACGAATTGATAATGATCCTCCGCAATGGCAAATCGAAGGTACCTCTGGTGACCCTCGAAAATGGGGATGTGAAGGTATGCATCCTTCAAGTCGATGGAGGCCATGAATTCCCCCGGAACCAGGGCAGCCACCACTGATCGCAGGGATTGCATGCGGAACTTGCGAACCCGCACAAAGCGGTTCAGAGCTTTCAAGTCCAGAATCGGACGTACCTTGCCCTCCTTTCTGGGCACAGCGAACAGATTGGAATAGAACCCCCGAAATCTGTCCCGATGAGGCACCGGAACCACCACTCCCTGGGCCCGCAGGTCCCGCACCGCCAGGTGCAGATCCTGCAAGCGCTCCGGAGTCAGCCGAAGGTTTGAGGGGAAAAATCTGCCCGCCGGCCGAGAGAGAAACTCGATCTTGTATCCAGATCGAACGATTTCCTGAACCCACCTGTCCCGAACGCGGTCCAGCCAGGGTTGAAGAAAACTGAGCAAACGTCCCCCCACCCAAGAAACGGGTGAGGGCGCCCCTTCAGGCCGCATTGTTATGGGCAGCGGATCCGGACTGGCCGGACTTCTGCTTACCCGTCCACGGCTTCTTCTGGGAGCCTTGGCCTTTGAAGGGCTTGCCCTTATAGTGCGACCGAAAGGCACGAAAGGACCCCTGAGAGGGCCTAAACGAGGCATTCTTCTTACCACGAACAAACTTATTCTTGTGAGATTGGGGCAAGAGAGTGCTCTTACCCCCAGAAATACCCTTTATCAGAGTATCCAAAGATTTGCCAAAAAGGCGACATCCCGCGTAGGGCAAATTAGCTAAAGTCTTGCGGGAAGATTGGTCAACAGACCAACATTTCAGCCATATCAGGCGATGGTTCAAGACCGCCACACTAGAAAGACGCGCAGCCAAACGGACCTAATCCAAGTCCGAATCACACAAATACATGACTCCCTGATGAATCTGATCCACCATAGCCAAAGTTGTCGGTGGGGCAGAGTCAGCCACCAGAGTACGCCTGAGCACCTGCGTCCAATCCGCAATAGCCTGGGCTGCCATAATGGAAGCAAAAATAGGCTTCAGCATAGAGCCAGCAACCGTATAAGCATGACGGGCCAGAGATTCCAACCTCCTGTCCGTCTGGTCCCGGAACACCGGGGTATCCTCAGCAGGGATCGCAGTTGATTTATCCAAAATCGCCACCGTGTGATCCACCTGAGGCGGCACACACCAACGCTCATCAGTAACTGGTGTAAAGGGATAACGCAGCCTGAACCTACTCGGCACAGCAAAAGGCTTCTTTAAATTGCGCCATTGCTCATCAACCGCACGCTGAAATTCCGTAGAGCAAGGAAAAACCTGCGATGTTTTGCGTTTCCTTTGCGTCCCATAAGAGGGCATCAAAGCAGGAGGACATGGTTCATCCTGCAAATGCAGCGTTTGTTTGATAGAATCATCAACCCCTTCCACCTCAGCCTCCCCGTCAGACCCCACAAGGTCTAGGGATGAGTGAGACCCTGAGAAGGGCACTCCAGCCATAGCAGCCCCATCGCCCTCTGAATCAGAGGAAATAGACACCCTGGGCCGTTTAGTGGATCGATCAGCCACCAGCATCTGCACTTGAGCAGCTAAGTTTGCCACAATAGTGGCCAGATCAGCCCCCTCGGGGGAAGCAGCAGCCCCTTGGCCCCCCACCAAGGTGGGAGGAAACTTGCAATCCTGAGAATCCATGCCCCAGCAAAAGAAGTAATAAAGGGTACTGCCCCTTTAAGATCGCGGCGAGCGTAGCCCACCGCACCCACTGAATACACCGACCCCCACAGGGACAAGAAACTGGGCAAGGAATACAGGAAAAAAGGAAATATAAAAACCTGGAGAGATCACACAGGCTGCTGCACCGATCGCTGTCCCAGAGCAAAAGGAAGTGATGCAAGACTGACCGCCCCTATGAAGCCTATGCAAGGCTACACAAACATGGCCGCTCGGCTGAGGAATCCTTGGGCAAATAGAACATGGCGCCGACATGTGGCCTGATCGATCGCCGCTCAAAATGGCGGCGTTTGGCGCCAAAAACGCCGTGCAGTACCTCACAGGACCTGCCACCAAGATTTTGCCTCAAAAAAATGGCGGATCGCCGCACAGCATGCCTAAAATCTGACTGCTTCACTATGACACCCAGCAGAGCGGGAGAGCCCCCCCCTTCACAGCCCACACACAGGCAGCAAGTCCACACAGGAACTGACAGGGAGCACAGCAGCCACACAGACATGCAGGGTCACACAGTCCCAGACTGACACCCAAATAGACAGGTCCCCACATAGAGTTACACTTACCAGTCCGGATGGCGTGGGGAGCCTGCTCCAGCGACCAAACCGCTGTACTGAGGACAGGGAGTGTCGCAAGCATGACGCAGCGGAACTGCGGTGCGAAACCGCAATGGTGTCCAGCGAGGTAGCCACCTCACCGATAGCATCCCTGCAGCGAACAGGGATGGGTCGTTCAATGTGCCAGGGCAAAACCTAAGCTGAACACTCAATGGCAGGCTGGGAAGCCCCTGGCCCTGAGCCCTGGGAACCAGGGTGGCCAGACTGAGACCCAGCTCCGCACGATCATCTTCATCAGAAGAAACTAACTAACGCTGAAAATAAACAGCTAAGTAAAAGAAAGAGAAAAAACTTCAAATAAAATCAAAAAGAGAAAAGAAGCTGAGACTAAGAGCCCCAGCACAGTACCAGCCCAACCTACTCCTGAGCTAGGCATTAGAAACTGAGTTGGAAATGCAGGAAGCAGGGAGGTATGGACTGAGGGGACCACCCCCTGGGGGTGGGATATGCTAAAAGCTTTGATATTAATATATTCTGTTGCCTAGCTACTCCTACGGAGCAAAGGTCAATAACCCCATTAGTGACGAATATGAAGAGGCGGCGACTGTCGGAGGACGTAAGAGAAAAGACAAGTGGTCGATGAAGTAAAAGTGCTTCAGATGCATTAACAAATGTGAATCTTCAATTTCCACAGGATGTGTCACCATGTCAATGAATCCCAGCAACCGATATCCTACAATGAGTGCAATCAACTCCAAAAACACTCAAAAGGTTTGTATATACACAGCAGGCTTTCCAAGGTATCCCTCTCAGCAAGGATTGATGAAGTTCACTGGTCAATCCCCCACTCATGGGTATGGACCGGTTGGTTTAATGATACCACATCATTCCCAAGGGTTTAGGCAGAAAAGTTCTCTGGATTCCCCCTCATGGTAATGATATAAACGTGGACAACCTCATTGTGTAGTAAGTCAACACTTTATTGAATTAAAATAGTAGGCACTTACAGTGAAAACAGGGAATTCAGGTAGAGCGCACCGTAAATACCGATACTTCTGGTCTCAGATGGGGCCCCCCACCGGCTACTGCCCGAGAGCCCTAATGGTCAGTCCGCCCCTGTAGATGACATATCAAATGTTTAAACTGAGAAAATGTATAATTTTAAGGGGGATAAAAAGTTGATTTTAAACTTAATGGCATCAACACATCTCAAAAAAGTTGTGACAAGGCCATATTTACCACTGTGGGGCATCCCTTCTTCTTTTTAGAACAGTCTGCAAACGTCTGGGGACTGAGGAGACAAGTTGCTCAAGTTTAGGAATAGGAATGTTGTCCCATTCCTGTCTAATACAGGATTCCAGTTGTTCAACTGTCTTAGGTCTTCTTTGTCACATCTTCCTCTTTATGATGCGCCAAATGTTTTCTATGGGTGAAAGATCTGGACTGCAGGCTGGTCATTTCAGTACCTGGATCCTTCTTCTACACAGCCATGATGCTGTAATTGATGCAGTATGTGGTCTGGCATTGTCATGTTGGAAAATGCAAGGTCTTCCCTGAAAGAGACGAGCATATGTTGTTCTAGAACTTGAATATACCTTTCAGCATTGATGGTGCCTTTCCAGATGCATGCAACCCCATACCATCAGAGATGCAGGCTTCTGAACTGAGTGCTGATAACAACTTGGGTTGTCCTTGTCCTCTTTAGTCCAGGTGACATGGCGTCCCAGTTTTCCAAGAAAAACTTAAATTTTGATTCGTCTGACCACAGAACAGTTTTCCACTTTGCCACAGTCCATTTAAAATGAGCCTTGGCCCAGAGAAAACTCCTGCACTTCTGGATCATGTTTAGATATGGCTTCTTTTTTGGCCTATAGAGTTTTAGCTGGCAACGGCGAATGGCACGGTGGATTGTTTTCACGGAAAATGTTTTCTGGAAGTATTCCTGAGCCCATGTTGTGATTTCCATTACAGTAGCATTCCTGTATGTGATGCAGTGCCGTCTAAGGGCCCCGAAGATCACGGGCAACCAGTATGGTTTTCCAGCCTTGACCCTTACACACAGAGATTGTTCCAGATTCTCTGAATCTTGTATAAAAATACATATTATGCACTGTAGATGATGATCACTTCAAACTCTTTGCAATTTTTCTCTGAGAAACTCCTTTCTGATATTGCTCCACTATTTTTCGCCGCAGCATTGGGGGGATTGGTGATCCTCTGCCCAGATTGACTTCTGAGAGACTGCCACTCTGAGAGGCTCTTTTTATACCCAATCATGTTGCCAATTGAACTAATAAGTTGCAAATTGGTCCTCCAGCTGTTTCGAATATGTACATTTAACTTTTCCAGCCTCTTATTGTTACCTGTCCCAACATTTTTGGAATGTGTAGCTCTCATGAAATCCAAAATGAGCCAATATTTGGCATGACATTTCAAAATGTCTCACTTTCAACATTTTGATATGTTATCTATATTATATTGTGAATAAAATATAAGTTTATGATATTTGTAAATTAGTGCATTCCTTTTTAATCACAATTTGTACAGTGTTCCAACTTTTTTGGAATTGGGTTTGTAGATATGTATATATATATATATATATATATATATATATATATATTCCCACTTCCTGCTATACAAGTCTTCAGTTTTGTAACAAGCAGTGTCAGAAGAACATATAACCCAACTCAATAGAGGGGTGGGTGCTGTGTCCATCAATGAACATCAGAGAAAAGGATTTTACGGTAAGACAAAAATCCAGTTCTCTTTAGTGCATTGATGGACACAGCTCCATATCTTTTTGACCCTTGGGACGTCCCAAAGCAGTGGCAACATGAGGGGTGGGAAGAACACAGTAATAAACAAACTACCCAAAGGCTAAAACGTAGCCAAGCAGGTAAAACGGGAGCTCAATCAGGAACAACTGGAGCTCACCTGACAAAAAAAAAAATAAAAAAATACACCCTCAAAGGGGACTAATCCTCTCCAACAGCACCCTGCAAAACTTTTCGGCCAGAGGCAGCGTCCGCAGATGCCAACACATCCACCTTATAAAATTTGCAAGGATAACCAGATGGCTGCCTTGCAAACCTGCACCACTGACACCGAATGACGGAAGGCCCAAGAGGAACTAACCACCCTTGTAGAATGCGCCTTAACAGGGAAAGGAGGATCCTGACCCTCAATGAAATAGGCCTGCACCACCGTCTGCCTGATCCATCTGGAAATGGTCGCAGCAGACGCGACCAGCCCCTTACAAGGTCCATTCGCAAGGACAAATAGGAAATCCGATTTTCAGAACTACTCAGTTGCCGCCAGGTACACCCTGATTGCCTTACATTCTTTGGATGTGGTTTGGGCAATATCTTTAGGATGCTTAGGGCACAAGGAAGGCAACACAATGTCTTCATTTACATGGAAACCAGAGACAACCTTAAGAAGGAATGAACGACTGGTAGGGACAAAGCGCCACTTTATCTCTGTGAACCACCAAGTAAGGTGAACGACAAGACAAAGCTGCACGCTCCGACACCCTACATGCAGAAGAAAAAGCCACCAAGAAGGCTACCTTCTGGGGGACAATGTAAGCAGAGGAATCTCACAAATATTTTCCAAAGACGGTTACTGAAGAACCGACAGCACCAAGTTGAGATCCCACAAGGGCAATGGAGACCACACTGGGGGAGCCAAGTGGCGAACCCCCTGAAGAAAAGGTGCGAACCAAAGAATGCGTAACCAAAGGACGTTGAAAGAAAACAGCCAAGGTCGAACCTGGCCCTTGATGGTACCCAAGGCCAGACGCTGCTCAACACCTCGTGGGAAGAAAGTCAAACTCTGAGTTACCGAAAGGGAGCGGGGGTGAACACCAAGAGATTCACACCCGTAAAGTACACTCCTCAAACGCAATGGTAAATCTTCCTAGAAAATAGATTTACTAGCTTGCAGCAGCATGGCAATCACCAATTCAGACAACCCTCTATCCTTCAGCACCAGGCTTCCGACAGCCAAGCCGTTAAGCCAGCGACTGTAAGGCAAGATGGAAGATTGGCCCTTAGGCCAACATATTTCCTCTAAGAGAAAGTTATCAAGGAGCATTGGCGACCAACCGTATCAGACCTGCGTACTAAGACCAGTGAGGCCAGTCTGGAGCCACTGGGATGGCCGTAATCCCTTCTGCCTCCACCCTACGCAGGAATCTTGGCAGCAGTTCTAGAGGAGGAAAGACGTATAGCAGATGATATACTGGCTCCAAAACAGCCACCAGTGCGTCTGTGGCATCAGCCAGAGGATCCCAAGACCGTGCCACAAACCTAAGCCCCTTCCTGTTGACACGAGAGACCAACAGGACCACCTCGGGAGTTCCCCACCAGAGATACAGCTGATAAAACCCCTCTGGAGGAAATGTCCAATATATAGATCAGTAGTTTGGATTAGAGTCCAGACCCCCCCTGAGCACAATCCGTGCCAAAAACCCCACCCCACTCGGACAAGCTGACAACATGATGACCACCGTCCAGTACGGGGGGGTGGGGAAGGAAGATTTTTTTCCCTGTCGAAGCGACAGGGAACGAAGCCACTGAATCAAAGACCCTCCAGCTCAACAGGATCAGATTGTCTAGAGACTGTGGATTCTTGCCCCACATGGCAAGAATTTCCCTTTGTAGAGGTCTTGTAGCGAACTGTGCAAACGGAACCGCCTCGAAGGTGGAAACCAACAGCCCAGCACTTGCATACAAGTCCTGAGAGATGACCTCTTATTGGACAACAGGAGCCGAATCGGGTCCTGCAACTTCTGGAATTTTTGCCCCAGAAGAAACACCCGGGCTGAGTCCGAGTCCAAGGTCAGACCCAGGTAGTACAGCTTGGTGGACGGAACCAGAGCAGATTTGTGGAAATTTAGTTTCCATCCGAACTCTTGCAGGTTGTCTTTCAAAGCAGTAGGGGACTCTGCTCGCAGAAGGAGATCGTCCAGGTACCCCAGTACCGCAATCCCCCATTGGCGAAACAATGCTAACACCGGGGCCAACACTTTTGTGAACAGCCAAGGAGCTGAGGCTAGACCAAAGGGTAATGCCACGAATTGATAATGCTCCTCACCCACGGCAAAGCGAAGAAAACGCTGATGTCCACCATATGTTGGGATATGAAGGTAAAGCTGGCCATACACTAGCCGAAATATCAGACGAACTCCTTTTCGAAAAACAAAAAAATGGCTGTGAGAGCAGACGATCGTGCCATCATGTAATGACTGAATTTCAAACGATAAATCGTTCAATGGACATAAATGATTCAGTTTTTCATTCAGTCTGTCACATATGCCTAGTGCAAACAGGTCAGCCGAGAAACACCTTAACCTTTCAATTTATCGGTCAGCGGATTTTCAAAATTGTTCCTTCGATTTTTCAGCTCTGAAAAGTTAAAAATTATTTTCTATTTGTGCCCATTTTAACTGGACGAAATGTGAACAATTGGACCAAATGACAGATTTTCGAATGATCTTTAGGCTAGTGTATGGCCAGCATAAGTGTCCTTGATATCTATAGAGGCCAGAAGATCCCCTTGATGAAGGGATGCCACTACCGTGCGAATGAACTCCATCCGGAATTTTTGTACCACACAAAGCGGTTCAAGGCTTTGAGGTCCAGGATTGGACGAACTTTTCCCTCCTTCCTTGGAACAGTAAATAGGTAAAACCCCTGAAAGCATTCGAGTCAGGAATTGGTACAATGACCCCTTGTAGAAGTAAATCTTGACCGCCCCAAGGAGACCTCACAGGCGACCTGGGGACAAACACAGGTTGGAAAGATTAAACCTTGCCAGAGGTGAAGACCGAAACTCGATCTTGTAATCGGACCGAATCAACTCTTTGACCCACCTGTCTTGAATCAAGGAGGTTCACCGGTCCGGAAAAACACAAAGACGTCCCCCCACCCAAGATACAGGTGAGGGCGCCCCTTCAGGCAGAAGAGGGCTTGTCTGCGGGTCTGAAGGGACCTGCTTTCGACTCACCATACCAGGGCCTCTTGGAACCTCCCGAGGGGGTTCAAACGGATTTCGATCCCTTGTCCTGAGAAACAAAAGGGTCGCTTGTGAGTCGAGAAGAAAGGCCCACATTTGCGATGGGACTCCTTGCTCCCGGTAGCCTGCGGGAGAAGAAGGAGTACTCTTCCCCCTTGTAAGACCCTTAATGATCTCATCCATGAAGCTCCGAATAGGCAATCTCCTACAAAAGGAAGATCAGCCAGGACCTTCTTGGAAACTTGGTCTGCAGACCAATGTCTGAGCCAAATCATGTGCCTCAGGGTCACTGTTACAGATACCCTGCAGACTAAAGGAGCCTCATCCAGAAAGGCATTATAGATGAACTACAACCCCTGTACCAACTGGTCCGCAAGCTCCGTGAGGTTAAGGGAAATCTGGTCCCCCTCCAAAACCTGGCGCAAAAGCTTTGCCTATTCAGTTAAGGTCTGGGAGATCAAAGTATGGTAAAACACCGATCTAAGGATGGAACCAGCTATGGGGAAAAAGATGTCAGGCCAGAGATTCCGCTCTGGTCAAAAGCGCCTTTAAAAAAGACAGAGAGTCCTCCACCGGGAGAAGGGTGGCTTTGTTTAGCCTGGAAACCTGAGAGTCCTCCACAGGTTGGACTGTCAGCTTTTTTTAAAACAGGGACTCTTCAAAAGGATACCTTCTAGCGAAACACTTGGTACCCCAACAGTGCGTTTAGGTGAACCCCACTAACTCGTGACAAATTTGTCAAAATAGGCAGGAAAAGGAAACATCTTTGTCGCCTTAGAGTATTTGCAGGTACCAAAACGGAAACAGTCAGATACGCAACAACTTAGTTGTCTGGCATCATCACACAAGAGGTACCTTCTATTCACCTCACCCAGACTTTATCAAAATTTTCTGATGCATCACATATTAGCATAGGTGTCCTTATAAAGGCACACTAGTATTTACCAGTTGTTGCCAAAATTAAAACAGAGGGTGGAGATTTGTTTCCCCCCCAGCACAGAGTTATAGCCTTTCTGGCTTACAATAGTAGAAGCCCAAGGAGTGTCTTCTCTGCTGTGGTGGGGACTAGGTGGTCCTTGACAAGGCCCAGTAGACCTTTCTTGGGGAGGGAAGAAAAGTACAAGCACTCAGAGATGGCCCCTCTACAATATTGCAAAATGGCAGTGGGGGTGGGGTGTCAATACTTTAATTTCACCCCAAATGCGGTGCATTTGCAGACACCAGATTGGACGATGTGGTTGGGTATGGCACATTTGTTTGAAGTAGTGCATACACTACTTTGTGATCTGATGCAATTTGTATTCAAATGAATAGGCAGCAAAAATTGCACTGCAGTGGTACATATAGAAACGCAGACAGTGGTCCTGTGCAGTTTTGGTGTACACCGGACTCTAGCCTGACCTCAATCTTTGCCATTCTAGTTGCAATGAAAAAAAAAATAGCACTTTCCAATTTTTATTTTTGATTGCCTTATCTGCCTTATCTACAGACCATAAGTCTTAAGTGATGATCAGTAGCATCCATTCCTATCTTATACCTAGAAGGTGAGCCTCCCCCACAGGTGCTGATATTCACTGCGTAAAAGGCTGGATTATGACCAGTTCCAGTTGTGGACTGAGTTTGGGGGAGGGGGGGGGGGTAGCACTGTCTTAAAAGCTGATTGGAAGTTTCTTGGACAGAAAGGCTCACAGTGGGATTGTGAGAAGGTGCATGCTTGTTCCTGGTCAACAAGATATTGCATAATTAGAGATCTTGAATGGGATAGAGCAAAACAAACAGTTGTAAATGAGGCCATCCTAAAAACGTCTGTCAAATCTCAAAGCCATACACTTGGGACAAGGAGGAGAAAAAAAAAAAAAACACCCCCCCATGTATGACAGCTGTTCTGACAAAATGCAGCAGTTGGCCTGGCTTTTTTCAGCCGAGCATGCTGGAAAACCAGCAGCCGACCATCTCCCGATCCCCACTCGGCTGAGAGCACTGATGGAAATGTTCAGGTGGAAGGGCCATCCCCCTGTCAGAACACAACAGCGCAGCAGGTGGGGGAGATCTCTGTACCAACATCAAATTAGTACAGCAGCTCTGACCTTCAACAGAGAAAAAAGTGTGTACCAGGCTGGGGGAGGATGTAGCTTTGATCTTAAAATCTGAACATGAGATCAGATTATTTTGGTTTCTGTAAGAAAGTTGATTACCTAAAGCATCTGAACAGTACTACGGATTGTCTATGTACCCGGTTACATGAATGCCATGTGTTAAGGGCAAGAACCTTTATGAATACTGTGGGTGTGGAGGCTAGCCCTAATTGCAGTCAACAAAATGAAAGCATTTGTCTCCTACCACAAAGCTCAGAAGTGCTGATGAAGTGGGTCAAATTTAATATTAAGCAAGCTACTTTGATGTCTACTGATGCCATGTTTTCTTCTTGTCTCAGGCAACCAACCTTGCAGATTCCATTTGAAACACTGGACCATGAAGGCGATTCTTACAGATTTTAGGTTCAAGATAGGACAAATACACCAACGGACACGTCTAAAGAAAAACCTTAAAACCTGTCCTTTAGAGGAACCAGAACATACACTTTCTGGGACAAGAGATTGTTCAGAGCGGTCTGACATGAAGAGAAAAACTCACACACCATGAGAGGGTGGGAGTTTTGAACTCTTGAACGCATATGTCTGGGACCCAAAGAAATGCAAAACTATAGCAGATGTCTCCCCATTCTAGGGGTGAATGGTAAAGAGGATTTTGAAGTTGTGTTTTCCCAAGTCTTATGCCAGAAAAGGGACGAGTTTGTTTTGAAGATGAAGTCTGAGGATAGTGATGGAAACTCTTAAAGGAGTTATCATGAAAGGGGGTTTTGGAACCTCATTATGAAGTACAGAATTTTCTGGCGTATAAGACAACTTATAAACCCCAAACATATGGGGGGTCGTCTTATACGCCGAGTACAATATCTCCAAGGTAACCCAAGTATAAGTATTACCGGTAGATGTAATCTCTCAAGACGCTGGCTGTGTGGGAATCCTGTACCGGTATACCATTTCATAGCTTCAGCTACATACAGTGTACCGTGCTGAGCCAATCAGGGAGAGCGATGTATTCTATTATTGAATGCAAAGCCTGCTCGGATTGGCGGAACATCAGCCCGCCTCTGACTCCGCCAATCCGAGCAGGCTTTGCATTCAATAATAGAATACATTGCCCACTGTGATTGGCTCAGCGCGGTATACTGTATGTAGCCGAAGCTACAGTACATACGGTATACCAGTACAGGATTCCTGCACAGCCAGCGTCTTGAGATTACATCTACTGGTAATACTTAGGGTACCTTGGAGATATTACATGTATTACAGTACATGGATACCTTGGAGACCTATGAGAAATCTGATGTTTTTCAATGGTGTTGCCTTGCTTCGGAAGGGGGGGTATTCTTATACGGCAAGTATAGCCCAAAACCTATGTTTTAACGTGAAAATTAGGGAGGGGGGGGGGTCATCTTATACACCAGAAAATACGGTAGTACTTTTTCTCCTATGACATCTGTCATTTGAAAAGAGGATGTCTATTTGGTGAAGCACTTGACATGTGAGGTGATATTTGCAAGCAGCTTCAGCTTACCAGGCACTTAGCCATAAGATTGTGTACATATAGACTGGACTAAAATAGAGCAATTTTGACAATCATTGTTATGACTTCTCCCAAGGTAGGAACAAAAAAAGTTGAATGTAGTGTCTGCAAGTGCTCTGCCAAGGTGAAATCATTGAAGACAAGATCCTAGTTGTGGTCTGACAAACAAATTACAAGTGGCTCAAATATTCTGTCTGCAGAACCCTAAAGAAACATCTTCTATAGTTAGGGTTTTTTCACACTGGTGGACTCTGGCAGTGGCTCCGCAGGGGATCTCCCAGTGATCAGGCAGATGACAGGTCCTACAATTTCATGGGTCATTTCCATTGTCTAGAGTTTAGAAATGATTCTCAGTGTTAAAATACCCACGTCAGTAAGCCATCTTCCACAATCTCCTCTTCAATGTGCATCCTTTAGAGACTGCATTTCACTTTCCAACTCAAGCAGGGTAAGAGCATGGCACATTTATGCTTCATTAAAGCCATTCTTTGTCCAAAGAGTCTAGAATAGGTTCAGAAAATCTGCCCTAGTGAGATAGTCCGCTTGTTGCATGCATGAGGTTGCAATGCAGAAACCAGTGTTAAAATAGAGCCCTGCTCCAGTGCAAGAGACTCCTAGCCACTGAGAAATTTTGCAGGCCATCAGCAGAGTAAATATTTTTGTCGAACTTTGCCACTGCTATCAATGCATCAGGTATTAAGCTGTGATGTACTGAGAGCAGAGCATGTTTGTGCAGAATTACACAGCAACCAGGGTATATTTTACCACCAAATTGTTAAAATGCAATACTCCAATATGGCACAGGCTAAATTTAAAGAAGAAAATGGTCGCACACCACGGACTCCAATGATTTACAAACAGGAAGCAAGCACGTAGCAGTCATGTGAAACGCGTATAGTGTCCTACCCTGCTGTACCACTTATGTGAATAAAGCTTTTCTTCATTGGATTCCGTTGTGGTGTGACCATTTTCTTCTTTCATGCTTCTCCTTGTGGCAAGCCGAGGTTCAGCACCCACCTTGGATTGTGGACTTTGTCTGGCCTGAGCGGTGATCTCTTCAATGCACAGGATAATGTCACCCCCAGCAAAGGCCACCAAACCCAGCACTTGGAGAGTTTGGGACAAGATAACAGCCAGCAAGAACTGCCACATTACGGCAGAGATAAGCATTTCCAGGGGTTTCGAATGATCCACTTTGACACAGTGGAAGTGATTTTTTTTCCTGTTTGAAAATGTTTCCCGATTATGCAGAAAATCCTAAAAAAAAGGATGCTACAGCATTGGTCTAGTACAGGGTTAACCCATCTTACCTGCCCATGTCCCTAGCCTTTAAATCAGGATCCAGGCTTCACCCATCAGTAGCCATAACCCTGGAGGACTCTTCATGGTCTGGGTTCCATAGGGATAGACCACAGCCCTGGACAGCATCCTGCAGCCAACTACAAGCATCACATTAACTGCCAAGGTAAGCAGCCTCCAAGCAGGATTCAGTATCTGTAGCAACATTACAGGCTGTCCAACAGGCCTACATCATTGGAAACCACAACCAACGTTATACAGATGTTGAACCAATCTGTACACATGGCTTGGACACTGGCAAAGCTTTGCTGGACATCTGATTCTTCAAACAACTGAAGGGCCCAGCCTATAACCCAGGGTCTATAAAATATCCAGCCTGTGTCCAGTACAATAAAGAAATTACTTTGCATAGCAACTCACACTTAAACAAAAAAGATAACCAGGCCTTTGAAGCTGCTTTTCCTCCTTTAATCGTTAGACATTAAACTTTTAAACCTTTAGTAACAAACGGGCAGGAGCAGTACATTCATATAAATGAAAGAAAATAAAATACCCTAACTCAGGAACTGAAACCATTGAAAACCCTCACAGCAAAAACTCCCATAAAATGGGTTACTCCTCTTGAGGTCAATTTTAACATAAAATATAAACTGATTTACTGTAACATGTGCTACCATGTTATTTAATGCTGAGATTCTGCATTGCTGTAGAAGGATCTGGAGGACCATTTGGAGGCAATTTTCCCAATTCTGAGTTTGGTGTTTTAGACAATTTCTTTGGCTTGTATCCAGAGAGGCGGGAGGCAAGACTTCTTTTTGGACGAGTCTTCTTCTACAGGAGAGAGAAGAAAGTCAGTAAATGGCAATACTACAGATGAGCACTGAGAATACTGTTGAGCACCAACCTAAAGGGTTTAGAAAAACCAATGCTCTGGAATAATGGTTATGGAGCAGTCTTCCATTTTTCCTCTTTACCAGTTACAAAACTCCCACTTACAAGCATTCAAATTGGATAAAAACATGGTTTCCCTCTTAAGTAATGCTGTGTACAGATTTGAGAACTGCCACTGCTGCCAAAAAACACGGAAAGGCTTGTACGCTCCTGATATCCCAAGACTCCACCTTCCTCCCAAAGGGCCCCAGGGTATACTTCCTGCATTACTATATTGGGCAGACTAGATGGGCCAAATGGTTCTTATCTGCCGACACATTCTATGTTTCTATGTTACTCTGTTGGAACCCCTGATTTTTTGCTCTAACAGAACAGGTGACCTCCCACAGGTGCCAGTCATGTCTTGTGCACACATTCAAAGAAATTCTAAGAAATTCTATAGTGCATCATCAGTTTCTCCAGAATGATTGATAGACAAATATTCCCCGAATTGCCATTATACGAAGGATGACCAGGCATTCAAAGCTGCATGTGCGAACCGCTTATTGAAGAATACAGGCTTTTTATACACTTGAGAAGTAGGTCAGTGACCACCCAAATATTTACCCAAAACATCACACACCGGTCAGGCGAGCCTGATTACATCATAGGCAGATGGGGGGGGGGGGGGGGGGGGGAAATCGCAAGAGCAGCCTAAAAACATCAAACAAGGACATAGTATGCAACCGAACAAAATTATGAGGTTTGTATACCAATGCTAGAAGCCTGGCCAATAAGATGAGAGCTGGAGCTGCTGATGTATGAGGACTTCGATTTTGTGGGGATTACAGAGACTTGGTTTGACAGCTCTCATGATTGGCTGGCGACCATTCAGGGGTATTCCCTTTATCGCAGAGATAGAGAAGGTAAAAAAAGGGGGGGGAAGGGTATATCTGTATATTAAGAACAGTGTACAGGTAAATATGAGAGATGGTAATAATGGAGCTATGGATGAGGTAGAATCCCTATGGGTAGAACTTCCAAGGGAAGGCACTATGGGAAAAGTAATATTGGGCATATGCTATAGATCCCCCCAACCAGAAGGTGGAGGCGGACCTCCTTTCACAGATTGGATTGGCAGCAAGGATGGGAAATGTCATTATAATGGGGGACTTTAATTATCCAGATAGACTGGGCAGAAGGAACCGCACATTCATCCAAGGCTTGGCAGTTCCTAAATGTTTTGCAGGACAATTTCATGGGTCAGATGGTGAACGCACTGACAAGAAACAATGCGGTACTTGACCTACTGATTACCAACAATACAGACCTGCTCACGGATATAGAAATACGGGGCAACTTAGGAAAGCTTGACCATAGGTCAATTAGTTTCAGTATTAATCATAGTAATAGGAAACAGATAGGTAATAGAAGGACACTGAATTTCAAAAGAGCCAATTTCCCAAAACTGTGCTCTTTGCTAGAAAAGATCAAATGGGACAGAACCCTGGGAACAAAGAACATGGAGGAAAAAATGGGAGTGCTTCAAGAGCATACTAAACAAAGTTATTGGCCAGTGCATTCCAAAGGGAAATAAATATAAAGAGCGCAAAACTAAACCCTGGGTGTCTAAACTCCAACATAAAAATGCATATTAATACTAAAGAAAAGGCCTTCAAAAAATACAAGGCTGAGGGGTCATTGGCAGCATTCAAGCATTAAGAATGCAGTAAGAAATGTAAAGGCGAAATCAAGGCGGCTAAAATAGAACACGAGAGACATAGCGGAAGAGTAAAAAAAAAAAAAAAAAAAAATCCCAAGACATTAAGTATATAAACAGTAAGAAAGAGGCCAGAACCCATTGGCCCCATAAAAGACGATGAAGGGAAGCTGGCCACAGAGCAGGCGAAAGTTAAATTTCTTCTCTTCACAAAAGATCGGGGGGCTACACTAGCCCAGCTTGCAATACTAAACAATACACCTCAGGAAGTACCCCCATGGCTAACAGAAGATAGACTTGGAACTAAACTAGGAACTAAACTAGAGAAACTTAATAAATCACCGGGACCGGATGGCTTGCACCCAAGGGTTCTTAAGGAACTCAGCCAGGTGATAGCCAGACCATTATTCTTGATCTTTAAGGCATAGTCGGCCAGCTGCTTGGAAAAATGCCAACGTGGTAGCAATATTTAAAAAAGGGCCGAGATATATCCCGGGTAACTATAGACCTGTCAGCCTAACATCTGTAGTCTGCAAGATTTTGGAGGGGATGTTAAGGGACTATATACAAAAGACTTTAGTAATCAGCATGGATTCACTGAAAATGGTTCTTGCCAGACCAATCTATTAACCTTCTACAATGAAGCGAGTTGCCATATAGACAAAGGAAGGCCTGTGGATATGGTGTATCTGGACTTTGCGAAGGCATTTGACAGTCCCCCACAAATGCCTATTGTACAAACTAAGGTACGTAGATATGGACCAAAGGGTGGTGATTAATGGGGAGTACTCGGATTGGGCGGGTGTGGAATGTGGGGTCCCCCAAGGTTCTGTCCTGGGGCCAATCCTGTTTAATTTATTCATAAACAATCTAGAGGGGGATTTCCAGGACAATCTCTATTTGCGGATGAAACTAAGCATGCCAATATCCTCTATGCAGGATGTGGAAACCTTACAAGCAGACCTAAACAGAATAATGGGGTGGGTAACTACATGGCAGATGAGGTTTAATGTTGAAAAATCTAAGGTAATGCACTTGGGTGTCAGAAACACGAAAGCAAGCTACTCTTTGGGGTAAACCTCGGGTGAATCCAAGATGGAAAAGGACCTGGGGGTACTAGTGAACAGGCTTGGCAGTGGCATGCAATCCCAAGCCGCTGCAAGCAAAGCCAATTAGATACTGGCATTTATAATTAAAAAAAAAAAAAAAAAAAATTCATTCCAGAAATAAAGATTCTCCCACTCTACAAGACTCTGGTCCGGCCACATCTGGAGTATTCTGCCCAGTTCTGGGCACCGGTCCTCAGAAAGGATGGGCTGGAACTGCAGAGAGTCCAGAGAAGGGCAACAAAATTAGGGGAATGGAGGACCTCAGCTATGAGGAAAGACTACAGGCATTGAACTTCTCTCTGGAGAAGAGACACTTGAGGGGGGATATGATATCAATGTACAAATACTGTACTGGTGATGACCCTAGCATAAAGGAAGAAACTATTCAGAGTAAGGGAATAAATAAGACACGTGGCCACTCACTAAAACTAGAGGAAAAACGGTTTAACCTTAAAATATGTAAGGAGTTCTTTACTGTCAGAGCAGTAAGGATGTGGTATTCTCTTCCACAAGCAGTATCAGCAGTGAGCATCAATGGTTTCAAAAAACTATTAGATGGGCACCTTAAAGACCACAACATAGAGTATACAATCTACAGTTAACTACACACAGACAGACACCGAGCTGGCTGGACTGATTTCTTTTTTTCAACCTCACAACTATGCAACTCAGCCCTGCAATAAGGCCAAAACAAAGCACATAACACATTATCCCAAGTATACACATACAACACCTTATTAAACAGACAATAGTAGAAGACTCCAGTAGTAGACTGTCCATCTCCTATATTGAAGTACTTTGAATCCCCATCTAAAGCCTCGTACACAAGCGTCGAAATTTGGCTGGGAATTTTCATCCGACGACCGATCTGACGATTTTCGGCTTGTTAGTATGATGCTTCTGACAACCTACTCAGACTTTTCGGCCAAAAAAATCCTGGTGTGCAGGCTATAACATTTTTTTGTCCGTCAAAACACGTCCGATTTTCGTGCAGTCAGTACAGATTTCGACAGGGAAAACTCTTATGAGCAAGACTGGGCTTGCTCAGAGAAGAAAGAACACAAAGAAAGCAAACCAACACATGACATCACTTCTGAAGTAGAATTTTGTCGTGCAGGAAAATTAGTGTGCAGTCTAGGCACATTGCAACCAACAAAACACAACTCTGGACAAAAGACCGACAACCAGTCGGAGCAAATTCGTTGCGTGTTTACTAGGCTTAAGCAATGCTTTGATTATTCAGAAGTCAGACTCCATGGCACCGGTCTACAAGGCAAAGCTCATACAACGTTCTTTCATTCCGATAGTGTGAAACGGTGGAATTAATGTTCCACTGTAAATCAGATTTCTTGAGGGATATTGTGAACTATTACTGTCCCATTTGAAGTAATCAAAACCATATTCTGCGTCCATTAAGTAGTGGTCCATCATTTTTGCGGTCACCCTGTGTCTATTAGAGGTAAGCTGGGTTCCACAGGCCTATAGTCAGTAGGCAAGAGGCTAGCCTGCAGTCCCCTCCATAAGCCTCTGTCCTGAGTGAGTTGGCCACATAAGGGTCTTGGATTTTGGGGGGACCCCCCTTTTTCTTCCACTTTATTGCTGGCAAGGTTTTTTCAGCAGTGAGTGGGAAAGTCATTGACAGCTGATGACCCATCAGTTGTTAAGGACGCTGTGGCCAGCTTTCCGGCTTGCTTCCTAACAACCAGCTATTCACTGCACCCCAATTGCCCAATCAGGGATTAAAATGCACTGTTCAGCACATTGCAGGGCATTCAGAGGGGGTGAACACATGCTAAATGCCATGCAAATTTTGTTGTTCACTGAACAGGCAGTGTTTGGGCCCAAGCCATTTGACTAACTCTAGATATCTCAAGGCAGCCCAGTGTGCGCAAGCACAAAACTGACCCCAACCTGTTACCCCCACCCCCCCCAACACAGAACACATGGTAATAGGCTGCAGCATGTGTTGCCTTCATGCATTGGGAGAATGGAGCTGCAACACTATACTGCAAAATGAAGGTATGAAGGAGTGTAAAGATCTGTATTACTTTATACAAACAGCAGCCAATAAAACCAGAATTCACTGTACTAAAACCAAACACGTACAAGAATGCCGTTTAGTTGCTATAGGTACTGCACATCACCCCAAAATAAATGAAAGTGTCTAAGAGGAAATCTGCTTACCATCTTTTTCTTCTCTGGGTCATGGGT
The DNA here is from genome assembly GCF_965119305.1 of Pelophylax lessonae. Classification (NCBI taxonomy): domain Eukaryota; kingdom Metazoa; phylum Chordata; class Amphibia; order Anura; family Ranidae; genus Pelophylax; species Pelophylax lessonae. The sequence continues at coordinate 629,556,468 of NC_138769.1, read as the reverse complement.
ATTTGCATGCCTATCAAGACTTTGCTGTAACAGACAATACTGGTTTGAAATTAGGCCATTTTTGGTCAAAAATGCGCAAAGTATAAAGAAATAAGCAAAAAGTTAATGTTAAACATTGCTATACAACAGTATGGGCCAAAGTGAGATTATGAAAAATATGCTACAGAAAAATATAAATTTACAGTGTTCCAAGTAAACTATTCCAAAAACACACTAGTTTCTCCTTGGCTGTCCAGAGTACTGATCAGTGTTCCACATCTTAAATTCAAAATGACAGGTGCACTTTACTGTCTTCCCCACCAGCATTTTGCATTAGTTCCCACTTACAAGTAACCCTACTCCTTAGGCTCAACAATGTGCAGCTTGCCCAGCAATGCATGCCTAATCCTTCCTAAACTGAAGGCTGAACAGCACTAACTGTTCGTGAGCAAACTTTCCACCTTAATAGAAAGTCAGTTTGCAGAGACTTCTCACTGAAATACATAAAGATCTTGCAGGAATAGAGTTTCTGCAAGGATAAATTCTGACCAACTCTTGGGAGAGGAGGGAGAAACCATATCCTACAATAAAGCAGAACCTCATGAAACACAGATGCATGAAGTGCTTTTAGTTACCTTCATTGCAAAGGTCTTGCCACATCCAGGACGGTCACAGGCAAATGGACGCGAATCCTCATGGAAGGAAAGGATATGACTCTGGAGACCAAACTTTTTGGTATATGTTCGATCACATCCATCCCTGGGGCATTTGTATACCACCCTCTCCTCTTCATGGGTTTTCTTATGGTCCTTCAGGTGAGTTTTATTCTTAAACTTGCGATTACATACATCGCAGATGGCAGGCTCTGTACAAACTAAAATTGTATTAAAAAGGAGGAAAATAAAGGTCATCTGATCACACAAATCTGTCCTGTTACTGTTAATGTAACTGCAGCATGAGTGATTCTTTTTACACAAATATTTTGAATGTCTTCCATGTTAAAGGATGCATTCATACTACAAACCTTTGCATCCTATGATTCCTGCAGCTAGCACAACTGCATTTACACTAATCTAAAGCAATGCTGCTGATAGTTTGAAACCCCCCCCCCGCCATTACCATGCCTAAAGTGGTGGTAAACTGCAACACACCCTTTTCCCCGCAAGTTAACACAATGTGCTAGTATGTACATAAAGTAAATATCTCCTAAACTGTGTACATTTAGGGGATATCTACTGTACCTACATGCAAGATTTTTTTTATAGGCTTACCTGTAGGTATAAATCAATAAAAGGCTATTTAAGTTACACCACCATTCATCGGTCTACCACTTCTAGGTCCAAGCAGTACTGAAAGTTTTAGCAAATGTTAACAAAATGTATAAAATTACTGTACCATTGGGGACATTTCACATAATTTAACAAGCAGTTAAGAGAAAATCTTCCAAAGTCAGGGCATTTCTCCCCCCACCCCCCTTAGATGCGGGATCGCTTTTGATCCGTTTCTGAAGTTTTTTTGCACATATGATTTCACTTTGTATTTTTGTGGCCAAATTGTTGGGCAGAGTAAAAAAAAAAAAAAAAAAGACGCAAGAGGCAGTAAAAAATGCACTGCATGTTTTTCTGCAGCTTCTCCATTGAATTCTATGCATCATGTTGCATTTAAGTCCAACCATCTTCAAAAATGCAGCATGGGGGGGGGGGGGGTTGGGTGAAGTGTGGTAACAATTAGTTTCACTACCCATCTTCATCTTGTGACCCTGCCGGTAACACTGCCTGCCCTAGAGTTACTATGCTGTATCTGATAGTATGGTCATCCTAGGTCTAGAAACCTTAGGTCTAGACCAAAGAGCACCTTATCTCCATACCATAATAGGAGAGATTTGAAGCCCTAACTTCTATAGATCCTAATGCATAAACAGCATTATTCATGTTCCCTTGGCATACATTTTGCAGCTTCTATTGCAACTTTAACTTCCTGTCGAAATGGTTTCGGACCAGTACCACTATGGCAGTTTTAGACTGCTACCTTTGAGTTGAGCACTAAAGGTGCGTTCCAAAAGGTGTTTTAAAGTTAGTGTGAACAGCATGATTCTGATGTGCAAGGTCTAAGAAGTTAAAAAAATAAAGTGCCCCCCCCCAAGTGTCATTCCAATGTTCCAAACCTCTTCCACAGACAACCCCTTCACAGTAGCTACATGTGAAGGGGTCACCCATTAAACTCTTTGGCACTCCAGGTTCATGACTGTACAAAGAAAATACCTGAATGACTAGCTGCCACATGTTTTAAGTACTCTGTCCAGGTTTTTCCCACAAAAGAGCAGGTGCTATCCTTCTGGCACGGATATCCTAGAAAAAAAAAACAAAAAAAAAAAAACATTCAGCTAAAATGACAGAACATGAATATTGCAAGTTTAATGGAAGATATTTGCCTGCATTTTGATGGAACACAGCAACTCTAGAAGTGGTTTGAAGGCATAGTCATAAGGAAATTTCATTTTGATGAAAGACTTTAACACACTAGAAAAGATCCACAGAAAATGGATTTAGGCCAGATTAGTGAAGTACTGTACCTGCATGAACTTTTTCATGGCGTTTAAGTCTAGAAGGCGAGGAAAAGCTTTTGTCGCATCCTTCATGAGTACATCTATAAAAAAAAAAAAAGTGCAAGTACAATTTAGACCTCACAAAAAGTGTGCTGTCAGAGTGAATACCAAGGTTCAAACAGGTAACGTGTCCATGAGCAACTACCCAGCAATAATGGAAACCAAAGCTCACCAATTAGGCAACCTAAGTTTAAAGCAAAAGTAGCTTGGGGGGGGGGGGGGGGGGGGGGGGAGGAAAAAAAAAAAGCCCTGAAAAATTAGCACAAGGGACATAAGCGAGTAGGATGTGTCCCTTGTGCTGATGACTCCCCACCCCCTATGCAATCTAGTGTAGCAGGGATTATTAGACCTAAGGGGCTGCCACAGGCTCTCATCAAGAGCCCAACTATGCCCGCACTTTCCACTAGCTCCTCCATTCATAGACGAGAAGCTAAAGCTTCCAAGAATGGAAAGCAATCTTTAAATTGAACAGAATGAATGAGGACATTGATGAGACTGAAGGGAGTGCTCTGGCTTGTTACACATTGCTATTGGGGAGAATTATAGTTGAGCACTAACACTTAAAAAGTCACCACCCTTGCAGCATTGAATTGTGTGGCTTTTATACCTTGTGTTTTTTATTTGGCCATCCCAGAATGTAACTGGAAAAGCCACACAAAAAAAAAACAACAAAAAAACCACACATACGTGGTGAGACGACTAGCCAGGCAACAAGTTCTAGGTAATCTTGACCTTACTTGTATGGGTGCTGGTTGGTATGGATGTACTGATGAATTTTTAGTTGATTGTGTTTCTTGAAGGTTTTCCCACAATCTGCAAAGTAACACTGAAAAAGAAACAGTAAATTAGAAAGTAAAGAACCTAATACAAAGCAGCCGGTTCAAACAAAAAAAAAAAAAAAATAGTTTTTTTTTTTTTAAACACGTCAAGCCGGGGGACAGACATGGTTAGGATGGCTTCTATGGGGTGGAAGTATGAATTATGGGTATGAACAGGAGTCCCAACAAAGTTAGGGGAAGCTGCAGGCCTTCCATTTTCTGATAAGCGATATTACTGCATATTAGCAAGCCAATGCACAAAAACAGCACTGAACACAAGGTTTCAAATATCACCATAGAAAAGTACAAAAAACATCAAATGAAAGCCTTGACTTTAGTCAGAAAAAATAGGTCTGGCTAGATTACTGGCCTGTTTTAAATGTATAGCTGTGTAAAACATTACTATAGGCCAAATGTACACGGGACGTTTGCAAAACTCCTTTCACCGCTGGAATTTAACAGCTATGTAAACGACGTTTAAAACGTCTGTTGTGTCGCGTTTACATGCGGTGTTTAGCGGGCGTTTGCGCTCAGATCTGTTTTAGAGGTCAAAAAAAATCATTCCCTTTTAAACAGTAAAAAACACAAGTGCTAAACGAGGGTGACTGCATTTGGTCGCGTTTGAAACGCCAGTGAACACGTTCTGAACGCAAATAATTGCTTTCCAAAAAACACTGAACTCAACTGCCTCTAAATTACTGTAAATGACTCAGTGTACATGGACAGGTAAGAACACAGAGGAGGGTTCAGGGGTTTTAAAAAAAAAAAAAAAAAAAAAGCCCAGCTGCTCCTAAACGTCCGTTTATCAGCAGCAGTGTACATGAAGCCTAAGTGTATTCTGTTTAAAATCCAATATACTCTCACCCTGCTCTGCACCTGCTCAGTTGCTCTCCCATTTTTAGGCACTGCTGAGTTTGTAGAGGCTGATCTGTTGAGACTCACAGTGGAATAAACTCTCCTATTTACAACCAAGGAAGCAGCTTCTGTTTGAATCTGCAACTGCCATGGTGCTGCACATGATCAATGATGACACCCTGCAACTGCCATGGTTCTGCATATGATCAGTGATGACACCAGCCATTTGATGGTTTGACAGTTTGGTTGAGGACACAAGCAAATGTGACATTTACCAATCCTGGCTTCCAAGAAGGTAACTGCTTTTTGAAACCTAAATTGATAAGTTTAGTTCCACTTTATGAATCCCGTTTACCTCCAGCAATAAGAAACCGGAACAATGCTGAGGCAATTTACAGCCCAGACTCATTTTGGTAGCATAATTAACGTGGAATGCATGTTCTGTGCTAAACAACATTTCATCAAGCTATGGGTTAATTTTTTTTTTTTTTTTAGCAGAATACTTTACACCTCCAATTTTAACCCCCCCCCCCCCTTTTTACACTGCCTCCCCGCAGCCCATTTAATGTGATTTAATGCAAGAAGATGGCATGGCATCCTAATCACATGACTGCTGTAACTGGCTCACGGCGGTCACATGATGATTGGGAGCTCAGTCTGCTGGCTCCTGATCAGAAGCAGTGGACTGGTAGCTGTCAGAAAACCTCAAGACTGCTGTGGATTATTAAGGTCTACTTCTATGTGGTCAGGAAAAAGGTTAAAATAAAGGGCCCATAGGTGATGTAAAATTAAGAGTTTCTCTGCTCCATTAGCCCTGGTTCTCTGGTGCAGCATTAAAAAAAAAAAAAAAAAAAAAAAAAAAAAAAAAAAAACACATTCCTTCAGTTTGCACTGACGAATTATTGCAGCTTACAACTTCATTAAACAGAAGCCTATTCAAGTTAAAATGAAACCAGTAAAAAGTAGCGCAGGAACCTTCATAATTGTTGCAACATGAAAGGTTCTATTGCTGGCAATGGGTGGGACTTGCCATGCGATTTGACAGTTCAAAATCGTATGACAAGTCACATTGGTGTGAACGGGGGCTCAGGGGTATAAGGGTGTGAGCTTTAAAGCTTAGTTCTCTTTACCAAAAACTTACCTATGCAGATCAGGGACATCTATAGTAAAAACACAACTGTACAGCTCTAAAGGTGAATGCCCTAGCTATAGACATAGGCCATTTACATACCTTGAAGCCTGACTGAAAAACATCCCAGGGCATTGCCAAGCAAGGCCTAGCCATTTCTGATCACCATCTACAGCATTAGCCCTCAGATTATTCAGACCCTCACATGTACACTCTGATGCAGTAGCTCTGAGCTCAGTGCTTAAAGGCTCACTACTGTGATGGTGCAAGTCAGGGGTCAGCAACCTTTTTCCACTTAAGGGCTGGATGAAGCTAGTGGGCGATCGCGCGCAGCCGGAGGCACGCTTCCGTCCCCGCTCATCAGCTGGGGAGCCAGCATGTGTGACCGGCGGCTCCGATGGCCGCCGGCCACTCGCGATCTCCCACAGCTGTGAGAGAAGGACAGACGGCTGATGGTAAACACAGCCATCTGTCATTCTCATTGAAGTAATCACAAAGACTGATTACTTCACAAGCCACGCCGCCTGACACTTAGAATCACGCCCCTAGGGACACATTTAACCCCTTCCCTGCCACTGTCATTTTTACAGTAACAGTGCATATTTTAGCACCAACTACTGTAATAATGTCACTGGTACCCCCAAAGTGTCAAAAATGTCAGGGAATCCGATCTGTCCACCACAATGTCGCAATCCCACAAAAAAAAAAAAAAAAAATGACAAATGTTCCCGTAGTTAGTAAACGCAATAACTTTTGTGCAAACCAATCAAATACCTACCATTACTGTACCAGTAATGGGGTTTTCTTCCAGTTCCTTCCAGGACGAACATGAGGTGGTGGCTCCCCCGACAGGAAACACAATCCAATTGCTCAGCTGTTAAAAGGCCCACCCTTCCCCTTGGTCATCAGTTGTAGTAAAGTAGCTTCCACAACCAGTTCACAAGGGATATACAAGCCCTTAGGCACTCACCAGTGGAGGCACTCACCAGTTGCCCTCACCCTTTTAACAGGGCGGGAAGTAGGCCAGCCTTCCTGGAAGGAACTGGAAGAAAAACACTGTTCCTGGTACACCAACGGTAGGTATTCTCTCCATCCTTCAAGGATGGCCAACATGAGAGGATAATAAAAATGGATTTTTGTAAGATCTTACCGTAAAATCCTTTTCTCTTAAGCTCATTGACAGACGTAGTCTTCTTGATTCTCAAGAGCTGGGTTATGTTGTCTCCGCAGGAGTAGGACTAGGCAGAAAGACAAAACGTTCTGGCTCCACCTTAGGGGCAGTCCCTGAGGGTATATCCTCCCTCTCTCTGCTACAGGGAATCAGTTCTGTTCTAAAGCAGTAACAGAGAATTTAACCCAACCCAACTCAATGATAGAGGGGCGGGTACTACGTCTGTCAATGAGCTTAAGAGAAAAGGATTTTACGGTAAGATCTTACAAAAATCCGATTTTCTCTATCGCTCATTGACAGACGTAGTCTTCTTGATTCTCAAGAGCTGGGACATCCAGAAGCAGTGCCACAAATGAGGGGTGGGATTGACAAAATCAAATCCAATCTAGAAGGCCCAACCGGTGCCAAACTAGAAGTTTTAAAGGCTCATTATAAACAAAGAATGAGACTAAAGAAAAATTTTCCAACGGAAAAAACCCTCGAGGTAGACCACTGGTCTCCTCAAATTGCGGCCTGCAAAACCTTGCGGCCAAACGAGGCATCAGACGATGCCATTACATCAACTTTATAATGTTTAGTAAAGGTATGCACCGACGACCAGGTAGCCGCCTTGCACACCTGGACCACTGACGCCTGATGGCGAAAGGCCCATGACGCACTAAGTGCCCGAGTGGAGTGCGCCTTAACAGGGAACGGGGGCTCCCGACCCTTAATAGAATAAGCCTGTACTACCGTCTGTCTGATCCATCTGGAAATGGTCGCGGCAGATGCAGGCAACCCCTTTTTGGGTCCATCTGGGATCACAAAAAGTGAATCCGTCTTGCGAAACGAGTGTCGTTTTCAAGTATACCCTGATCGCCCGGACCACATCCAAGGAGTGTAAAGCAAACTCTCGCGGATGACTGGGCTTAGGACACAGGGAAGGTAACAATTTCTTCATTCAGATGAAATTCTGAAACCACTTTTGGTAGGAAGGATGGATTCGGACGAAGAACCACCTTATCTCTATGAATCACCAGATATGGTGGACGACAAGATAATGCGGCCAGTTCTGACACCCTGCGTGCAGAAGTAATAGCCACCAAGAAGGCCACCTTCTGGGACAACGTAGGTAGAGGAATCTCCCTAATATCTTCAAAGGGAGGTTTCTGAAGAACCGACAACACTAAATTAAGATCCCAGGGGGGTAACGACGCGTGCACTGGCGGAGCCAGATGTCGCACCCCCTGGATGAAATTCCGCACCAAGGAATGAGTAGCCAAAGGCTTCTGAAAGAAGATAGCTAATGCTGAGACCTGACCCTTGATAGTACTTGCAGAAAAGCTAATATTCGACTAATCGAATAAGACCGAGGACGGAACCCCAAAGGTTCACACCATGCAATGTAGGACTTCCATGTGCGATGATAAATCTTTCTGGAAGTCGCTTTCCTTGCTTCAACTAGAGTAGGAATAACTGAAGCTGACAATCCCTTGTCCTTCAGCACCTGGGTCTCAATAGCCAGGCCGTTAAAGCCAGCGATCGTAAAGCAGGATGGAAGATCGGTCCCTGAGACAGTAGGTCCTCCCTGAGAGGAAGTCTCCACGGGACGTCCGCCACCAGTCTGACCACGTCGGCGTACCAAGCTCGATGAGGCCAGTCCGGAGCTACCAGAATTACTGGAATTCCTTCCTCCTCTATCCTGCGAAGAAGTCTTGGCAGTAACGCGAGAGGAGGGAAGGCATACATTAGCTGGTATTGCCCCCACGGGGCGATCAGTGCGTCTGCGGTTTCTGCTAGAGGATCGCGGGAGCGAGCCACGAATCTCTGAACTTTCCTGTTGAATCGTGATGCCAACAGATCCACATCCGGAGTGCCCCACCGTAGGCACAACTGGTGGAAAACGTCTGGATGGAGGGACCATTCCCCCTGATCCAGAGTCTGACGGCTGAGATAATCTGCCTGCCAATTCTCCACCCCCGGAATGAACACCGCAGAGATTGCTGGAACAAATCGTTCCGCCCAGCGAAGAATGCAAGCCACTTCTTTGGCCGCTCGGACACTCTTGGTGCCCCCCTGGTGATTGACATAAGCCACGGCCGTGGCATTGTCCGACTGGATCCGAACCGGGTTGCCCTGGAGCTGCTCGGTCCAGTGAATCAGACAAAGTCTGATCGCTCTCAGTTCCAATACATTTATCGGTAACCTGGATTCTTCCGGGGACCAAAGTCCCTGGACAGATAACGGACCGAGAATTCCTCCCCATCCGGATAGACTGGCATCCGTGGTCACCATCGTCCAATATATTGGCAGAAATGACTTTCCCTGGCTGAGCATCGGAGACCGAAGCCACCAGACCAGAGACTCTCTGGTCTGTTTGCTCAATCGGATCTGATTGTCCAGGGATTCCGGTTCCATCTGAGAAGAATCTCTTGCTGAAGAATTCGGGTATGGGACTGGGCAAATGGGACTGCTTTGAACGAAGCCACCATCAACCCCAGAACCCTCATGCAAGTCCGAAGGGAAGACCAGCTGTTGGACAGTAACAACTGGACTCCTGATTGAATCTTTCGGAGTTTCCCTACCGGAAGAAAAACTCTTGTCCTGACTGTCTAGAATTAGACCCAGATATTCGAGCCTCTGGGTGGGAACCAGAAATGACTTTTGCTGGTTCACCAGCCACCCGAATTCCTGTAAAGAAATCATAGTAATTTCTATGTTTTGTAGCAAGGTCTGAGGAGACTCTGCATGAAGCAGAAGATCGTCTAGGTAACCAAGGATCGATATGCCTCTTTGGCGCAGAAGTGCCAACATTGGGGCCAACACCTTTGTGAAGCCCCGCGGAGCCGTGGCGAGACCGAAAGGTAACGCCACAAACTGATAGTGGTTCTCTTCTACGGAAAAGCGTAGAAACCGCTGATGTCCTGCGAAAATGGGAATGTGAAGATATGCGTCCTTGATGTCTATGGACGTTAGGACATCCCCTGGATGCAGGAAGGCTGCTACTGTGCGAATGGACTCCATTCTGAATCTTATGTTGACAAAAGAATTGAGTGCCCTTAAGTCCAGAATTGGACGCACTTTGCCCTCTTTCCTGGGTATTGTAAATAGGTTTGAATAAAACCCTTGAAACCGTTCTGTCCAAGGAACGTGGACTACCACTCCTTGTTGTAGTAAATCTGTGACTGCTCTCCGCAGATCTTCTAAACGATCCGGGGATAATCGGATATTGGAAGGGAAGAATCGCGCCGGTGGGAGAGATCGAAACTCGATCTTGTACCCTGACCTTATGACTTCGCAAACCCATTTGTCCGGGATTCTGGAAAGCCATGGATCCGGGAACCGGCGAAGACGTCCCCCCCACCCCAGTTATGGGTGGGGGCGCACCTTCAGGCTTTGGATGGTTTATCTTCAGGTCTGGAGGGGGCGGGCTTTTGCTTGCCCGACCAACGACCCCTGACGCCTCCTGCAGGAGCTTTGGAGGACTTAATTTTTCCACCCGCGGGACGAAAAAACCTCTTGTGAGCAGAAAAAGAAGGCCCTCGTCTTTGACGAGTTCCTTTACCTTTAAAATTTTGCGGTAAAAAGGTGCTCTTTCCACCCGTGAGATCCTTAATGATCTCATCTAAGTTGGCTCCAAATAGACGCTCTCCTAAAAAGGGGATATTAGCCAATGCTTTTTTGGAACCTTGGGTCGGCTAACCAACCTTTTAGCCACAGTGTACGCCTGAGAACCACTGCTGAGACTGATGCTCGCGCCAATAATGGAGTGGCGTCTAACGCCGCATCACACACAAACTGTAACCCCTGTATCATTTGTTCCAACGAATCTGATACCGCCTGAGGGACCTCTTCTAAGTCCCGGCGTAACCACTTGGTCCATTCAGTTACAGCCTGCGAAACCAGACCAATAGCTATTATAGGTCTGAAAGCTGATCCAATCAAGGAAAACATGGTGCGAGACATAGCTTCTATCTTGCGATCCACTGGACCTTTAAAAGACGGAGCGTCTTCTAGAGGAATAACCGTGGCTTTATTCAATCTAGCAATTGGTGAATCCACCACAGGTGGTTCTGTCCATTTCTTAATGAGGGTTTCCTCAAACGGATAACGCCTGTCAATGCGTTTAGAAATAGTAAAAGTGCGTTTTGGCAGACGCCATTCTTCTTCGATTGGATTGCCAAAACATTTGGGCAATGGAAAAACCTTCGCCACTTTGATGCGTTTTTTAGTCCCAAAAGGGATTTCAGTTTCAGCTATTTCCGATGGAATACCCTGTAACCTTAAGGTTTCTTGAACAGATACAATGAGTGCGTTTACCAACGCTTCCTCTCGGGCTATGGCGGATGCCGAAACATCCTCCTCGCTGTCTGAAGAGACAGGACCCGAGACACCAATCCCAGATGAAGTACCTGCAACTGCAGAAATAGGCTCAGAGTCTGAATCCGAGGTTTCAGATAATAAGGGGTTAGGCGGGGGTCGCTTTCTTGCGCCCTGTCCCTGACAAGCCACTTCCACCCGGGACACAAAAGTTTCCATAATAGCTGACAATGATTCAATTGTCAGTGGGGTGCTGGAGGATCCCGCAGACCCCTCGAGGGGATCCGGAGGAGATACATGAGTGGCAGGGTCCATGTTAATTCAGGACACCTTTGCCAGCAAAAACAAAAAAACTTTTTCTTTTTTTTTTTGTGTGTCTCCCCCTAGCGAAATAGCGCCCCTCAGAGTACCTGCTTCTCGATCCCACAGAGAGAGAGAGGGACCCCCAAGGCTCACCAACCGATGCAGTGAAGTTTCCAACCAACTGCAGTCAGCGTCTGTCTTACACAGACTGGAAGGAGCTGTTGCTTTTTCCCGGGTAGAAGGACGTGGCTCCGCCCCCTGTGTACGCCTTCCGGCGTTCCCAGCTCTCCACGAGGTAGCTGGGCTCACGAAACATGGCCGCCCCCATAGAAGAGACATAAGACTCCAAAAACATGGCGGCCGGCGTGACCTGAGGACATACATGCACTTGGTCTACGGCAAAATGGCGGCGGACCGCCGAAATCGTTTTCCCAGCACATCCACCTGCATCTCTGCTAAGAGGCGATATATGGATCTACAGGAGATACACTACAAATAAGGTAGGATTATACCTCCTATGTCTGCTGTAATGTTACAGTCTGCTGGGTAGAGTGTTAGCTCTTGAACCAAGTCCACTTCCCACAAACACATGCTGTATTACAAGGGGGACTTGTAAGTATCAGATATATACTGACCATATATGGAGGGGCCCATAATTCATACTGCCTCATAACGAGGAAAGAAAAAAAGGGGACGTTTACTCACCATACCGAACCGACAGGCACCCTCTCTTCACAATACCCTCTCCACCGGGGTGGGGGTTTGTGGACCACTCCGGATGCCTCGACTCTCTGGTTCCTGGCGTCCAAGCGAGACTTTTAACTCGCAAGGTCAGGCCCTCCACTGGGACTCCGTCGCGGCCGACCCAGCGTGGAGCTCTGGTCTGCACGCGCTCGTAGGCAGAAAACCGGGGTGACCACTGGATCTCAACATCCAGCCCGTCGCCCGGCCCCGCATACTTACTTGAATGTGTCGCGGCCGACCAAGCGCAATGCCATGGTCTGCGCGCGCTCGTAGGCCGGCTGGGGTGACCACAAGTGTCGCCCAGTCCGGCATTTTTGCTTGAAGATCTCACAGGAAAAAACACTGGAGAAAAAACTACCTAAAAAATGTCTTTCTTAAAGAAAAAAGTCTTGCCAGGACCAAAAGATCCCAGCAAGGAACTTAGGTCCTTACTCCTGACTAGACAGAAAAAAACTGATTCCCTGTAGCAGAGAGAAGGAGGATATACCCTCAGGGACTGCCCCTAAGGTGGAGCCAGAACGTTTTGTCTTTCTGCCTAGTCCTACTCCTGCGGAGACAACATAACCCAGCTCTTGAGAATCAAGAAGACTACGTCTGTCAATGAGCGATAGAGAAAGTAACCCTACTGGCCTACCTTAGGGTGGGACCACTTCCTGCAGTACTTTCCTGCCAAAGGCCAGGTCTTGCTGTGACAGTACTTCCACACTTCCCTTGTAGAGTGAGCCTTCAGCTTTGCTGAACACCTGCAACCTCATAAGACCTGGTAATGGCTTTTTTTAGGATTCTTGTTTGAGGATTTTGCAGCCTGCATACCTTTCCTTGGTCCAGAGTAAAGAACCCAAAAAGAGGATTAGACCTAAACTCCTTGGTCCTTTCCAAATAAGTGAGGAGACATCCCCCATCTAAAATAATGAAATTTCATTTATTTTTCATTCCTAGGATTATCGCAAAAATATGGTAGAACAATCTCTTGCTTCCTGTGGAAGTGAGAGGCTACCTTGGGCAGATATAAGGGATCTGGTCTCAGGATAATCTGGAAAGATTAACTTAAAGGTTATTTTATTGACAACCTATGTAGGTCCCCTACCCTCCTGGCTGTAGTGATAGCCAAGAGGAAGGCTAATTTGAGAGTCAGCACCTTAAGAGGGACTTACTCTAATGGTTCAAAAGGGCTTCTAGATAGAACCTCTAGAACCCTGGTTAGGTCCCATGGAGGTAACCCATTCCCAGTGACCGGGGTGGTCCTGTCCCTGGCTAACAGAAATCTTTTAATCAAAGGCTCTTTTGCCAGACTTGAATCTAGGAAAACAAAGAGCCACAATCTGTACCCCAAGTGTGTTCACCGCCACACCCTTATCTACCCCATCTTGCAAAAACTAGAGGCAGATACCACATTTTTCTGTTTATGCCAGGCACAGAATTTTTTCCAAACCTTGGAATAAATTGTGTTACTAGCTTCCTGCTCAGAAGGAGTGTGTCTATGACCCTATCCAAGCACCCTTTACTTTTTAGGAGGGGCCCTCCCTCGAGCAATTCATCCTCTGGTAGAAAACTAGCTTGGAGTGGTTGTCCAGTTTCTGTTAAGGCAGGACTGGGAGATTCCTTTGTTCTTTTTAGAGGAATCTTTCCCTGTTCCTTTCCTTGGTGACAACTGCAAATTCCAGGAACACCCACCGCTCCCTTATTGGAACAATAGGCTAGGTATTCCTGAGATCCAGAGCTGTCACCGGCCCTAGGGGTTAACCACCCTGGTATGAAGGACTTGACATCACTTGGCCTCTTTTGGAACTTGTTCTTGGGGTGAAAAGAGCTAAAAGTAACTCTTTTCCATGTTCTAGGAGCACTCCCCTTCTTGAAGGGTTCCCTCCTAGTATCCCTTAAGGAGGCCCCTAAAAAATTTCATAGGGTTGTCCTTAGGTTGTTTCCTAGAGAAAGGGAAACTGTTGAAACCCTGAGGATCTGGATAATACTTCATCCAAGCCTGTGCCAAACAGTAGGGATCCTTTGAAGGGCAAGGCACATAGCTTTACCTTAGAAGTGAAATCCCCTTCACAGGCCTTTATTCCAAATTGCTCTTCTGGCAGAATTGACCAGAGGGGCCGTTTTGGCTGAGGCGACCACAGCTTCCACTGCTGCATCTGCCAGGAAGTCTACAGATTTCCTTATCCCTGACAGGGAGTCCATCAGATCCTGGGACCCTCCTTCCTAGGAAGTGTGTCTTAGGAGTTTTCCTATACAGAAGTCCATATTTCTGGCGACAGGATGCTGCCAAGGCTGGAGCCATAGCAGATGAATTAGCCTCCCATGCTTTCTGCAATAAGGCTTCAATTTTTCTATCCATAGGCTCTGCTATGTTACCTGTATTTTCAAAGGACAGGTCAGACCTCTTGGTTGCTTGGGATAATGATGCGTCTAATTTGTGAATTTATCCTCTTCTTCCTTGAAGGGAAATTTCCTTTTCCACGTTTTTGGCTTTAAGAGGCTTTTCTCCAGAAATTGCCACTCTTGGGAGGATTAAATCCTTCAGGGATTTGTGAATAGGAAAGGCCGAAGGATTTTTGCCTAAACCTTTGTACATTGCTCTGTACTGAGGTTTTAGGAGGATCTGGGATTCCTTCACTATTATAGACAGCCTGAAGAAGTCCTTCCAAGTCCTCTAAGACTTGTTTTTCCTGGAAACTTCTTCCTTTGGCAGCTTTGCCTTTCCTCAGGGCTGAAGGCTCTGCAATGTTACTGTTAAGTGGTTTGAGCGTCTCCTCCGGATATCCTTTCCTTCCGTATTGCACTGCGCATGCCCAACACCAAGCGGAAGTTCTGGTCCTGAAAGTGAGGCTTGCAGCAGACTAGCAGTGGGTTTTTTGAAATTCCAAAGGCACTGCGATCCATGAAGAGCGGAGGAGACCCCTGCACACTGTCAGGGCCCAGGCATGGAGGAACCACCCATAAGAACGACTGCCTAGGGCTTTGGGGGGGAACCTGTAAGAAGCCTAGGAGGCGGCAGGTAGGGAGAAGCCTTTCATTGGCCCGACCGAACCTGGCTTACAGGGGGACCCATCCACATCCATTTGTTTTGGGTCAGAGAAAATAAAATGTTCGCTGTGGGAGAAACAAGATAAACTGCGATCAAGGGGAAGGGTGGGCCTTTTAACAGCTGAGCAATTGGATTGTGTTTCCTGTTGGGGAGAAGCCACCATCTCCCATGTTGGCCGTACTGGAAGGATGGAGAGAAAAATGCTTATTGCGATTTTTAGCAAAAAACAAAATAGAAAAAAAAAAAAAAGAAATTTGCACAGGTGATCAAATTACCACCAAAAGAAAGCTGTTTGTAGGATAAAAAAAAAGGACGTCATTTTTGTTTGGGTACAGTGTCACACGATCACGCAATTGTCCATTAAAGTCACGCAGTGCCAAAAAAATATGGCCTGGTCATTGAGCAGCCAAATCCTCCGGTCTGAAAGTGGTTAAATGCAAGAACTCACTCTTGCTGGTAGTCAAGTGTAGGTTTATGAAACTGAAGTTCAGTTCACTTCTCGGCAGTTCTCAGAGGAAAAGTATCTCCTCTGCCACCCTGTTTATGAAGCAGAAAACTAAGTTCACAGGGAGAACAGAAGTTTGCTCTGAAAACAGCTGAGAGCCATGAAAAACTGAACGGGCTGCCTGGAATCTTGTGAGACATAGCGAGATTACAGTACGAGAAAAATCACTGGTGCCTGTTTATTAAGCAGTGGTGAATTAATACTGTTGAATACACATGTATTCTCAAAGGAGACGCCCCACCTAATGTTAAAATGAGTCCCCCTACACAATATCTCCCTGTGCAGAGATGATCAGCGGAGAACATGTTCTCCCCCGATCATTTGTTTCATAAACCAAAAACGATCCGAGATGAGCTGCAATCATTAGGATTGCTGCTCATCTCAGTATCATAAACGGACACCTTTGTGTGAATGAATCAATGCAGTGCATGTTCCCAGCTTGCATTCATTGAATGAGTTCCCCATATATGTAAATATTGCAGAATATACAGCCTCTTGTTACATAACAAAGCTCCATTTCATGCTGAATAAACTAATGTAGCTTTACTAGAAAACTGGTTTAGAGTAAAAAAAAAAAAAAAAAAAAAAAAAAATCTTAAAAAACAATTATTCACCCTGGTAGGAGCTACAGATCAGCAAGATAGGGGTGGACATACTGTAGTTCTTTAGTCAATTTCTACTCTGGCGGCCATTCTTTGAAAAATTAATGACAGGTACACCAATTGCTGCTTGACATCTCATTACTCTTACCTCATAAATAAGGCTTGGAGAAAGATGAGCTCGTTGATAATGTTTCCTCATATTTGTCATGGTGGTAAATGACAAGTCACAATCTGGAGCCTCACACCTGAAAGGTAAAAAATTCTAGTAGTTTAGCAGTTGAATCTCACAGCTGCATTTGCATCTACATCTATGAATGTCCTACACCTACCTCTAGTTCTATGTATACAGTTTTTAGTACCACTATTTGTGTACTGTTACAGTTTGCTTTGCCAACACCTGGTTAGTCATGCGATTGGTTTTCAATAAACTGCATAAGGGAGGGGGTAGGGTTAAAATTTGTTGAGCTCAGAAGCCAAGGTTTCATTAAAGTAACTGAGGGGAAAAAAAAAAAAAAAAAAAAAAAAAAAAAAAAAGCACACCACGCATTAGGTACCGAGTAACTAACAGGTCTTCCAGGACAGCATCAGAGGCTCCTCCCACCTGAGACAGCAACCAAAATAGTCCATTTTTAAAAATGCCAGTCATAGTAAAGCACCCTCAGTAGGCTTATGAATCCGCACAACCCTTATGTAATTAGGTACCATACGGTTTTCCCTAATCTTCCAGGGCAGCATCTGAGAGGATGCATCAAGCAATACTTAGTAGAGAGGGGATAAAGTCTGAAGCACCTTGCGACCAAATGTCTGAAAAGATGGGTCGATGCAGTAATGCCTTGCGATAGTACTGAAACTAGACCATGCCGCTGCCTTCAGGGCTGCTCTGGTGTTGCCCCGACCCTTTCTGCGCATGGATGCCCAAGCTCTGGTCGAGTGAGATTGACCGCTCGGTGGGTCAAGGTTTTGTGCTTGGTAGGCTGTCTAAATAGCAAGCTTTATCCATCTGGCTATTGTACTTTAAGGCCTGCTTCCCCTTGTTGACTCCTGCATGGAGAATGTGTAGTGTGGTCGTTTTTTGCTAATCTAGTCCTCGCAAGGTAAGCTATGAGAATTTTCTTTACATCTAGCTTGTTGTATGCATCTCTTCTTGCTAGTCATCAAACCTGGAAGGGAGGGGATAACCACATCCTGTGTTCTGTGGAACGTTGGAATCTTCTGGTAGAAAAGTTGGATCTAGGGTGAGGATTTTATCTGTCAGAATCAGACAAGGTGCCATCATAGATCCAAGCCTGTAGTTCACCGATTCTCCTCGCTCACACAAGCACCACTAGGAGTACTGTTTAGTGTAAGGTATTTATCGGAGCATTCTTTCAATCGTTTAAAGGGTGCAGAGAGGAATCCTTCTGTACTGTGGAGAGGTCCCATGTTTGGGATTTGCCAAACTTCATGGGTCTGGCTCTTTTTAAACGAGAAAAGGAATCTTTTTGGTTCTCTGCCAGCCTGATTTCTAGGCAGGACAGAGCCGCCACTTGGACCTTCAAAGTGTTGTGAAATGCTATTCTGGCCCTTCCCGTAAGAAATCTAGGATTGCTGGAATAGGCCCTTGTCGGGGTCTCCTTTGTCTTCTGGTATGGGAGCAAACTTTTCCATCACTCTTAGATGGCTCTGGTAATTGGTTTTCTGCTGGCTAAAATGGTGTCCCATTACCCTGCTCGATAGACCCTCTGTAGCCTCCCCCTTCTCAGGAACCAGGGCGAGAGCTTCATGACCTTGTAGTTCGGGTGGTTGACTGGCCCCTGCAACAGGAGATTTGGCATTTCTGGAAGTGTTAGATGTGGTTAAAAGACTGAGCTTTTTCAAGTCACTGAACCATGGCCTCTGGGGCCAATGGGGTGCAGTAAGTATCAATTTTTTCCTTTCTTCCCCGATCTTTTGTACTACCTTTGGTATTATGGCAGTTGGAGGAAATGCATTATACAGCCGATATGCCCAATTTTGGTTGAACGCTTCAAAACCCATGTTTCCATCTGTGGGGTTCAGGGAGAAGAACTTTGGGAGCTTCGCATTTTTTTTTTGGGGAGGGGGGGTGATCCATAATATACAAAAAATACTCCACATAGACATGGGTATAAGAAGCTATAAAGCTGGCAAAAAGTAGGCAAGGTGATATTCGTAAAGAAACCAAATACATTATTGGTAATGGATATGATAACCAATGGAAGCGCTCAAGGATGCACCTGTATAGTATAGATATCCAATGTACAACTAGAAGACAAGACCCATACACAAAAAAAAAAATAAAAAAAAAATAGAGAATATCCTCCTTGATAGACATTGCTCCCACTGAATACCATTCATCAGCCCTCTAGAGCAGGGTACTCCATCCCTCTCCCTCCCCTCCATTGAGCTCAAGCTCCCAGGGGCTTGTACAGAGAAGGACCCCTAGTATCACCTATTGGTAGGTCCCATATGGCATATGTCATGGGTATCCATCCCTGTGCAAGTGGCACCAGCCGTTTGTTTCTTTTTTACTTCATTTATTTTACTTAATTTTGTGTATAGGTCTGGTCTTCTGGTTGTCCATAGGTTATCAGATATCTATACTATACAGGTGCAGCCTTGAGCGCTTCCAATTGGTCATCGTATCCATTACCAATTAATACATTTTGTTCCTCTAATAGCCCCTTGCCTACCATTTATTGCCAGCTTTATAGCTTCTTATACACATGTCTATGCGGGGTATTTTATGTATGCTTGGTTTGGCATACATCTATTAGATGAAGGCATTGTAGGGATACGTTTTACACTAGCTTGATGATACATCTATTTTTTTCACATTTGGGTGATCCACAAGGTTGCTTGATTTAGGACATGTCTTGTTTTTATGGCTTTTCAACTGAAGTCTGCCAGCATGTCAGTTCCCTTCAGATGGATCTGATGTTTCTCAGCCCATGACAGTGTCATTTCTGTCAAACTCAGACAAGAGTCAATTTCGTTGGGAGGAACCAAAATATTAATTTCTAGGGATGATTGGTTGCCATCCCATCGGGCTAGTGATTTTGTAGAGGCCTCATATGGAGCTGCATCCAGGTGATGGCCGGAATTGAGGATGTCATTAGTCCCAACACTGCCATGCCCTGTCTGATGGTCATGAATTTGGCCACTATCAGATACTATTGCCTCCATGATTTTCTTTTTTTCTCAAGTTAGGAAAATCTTGGTTATTTTGGCATCTAGTATGTAGCCCAAGTATGCGTCTCTGGCTTGGGATTAATTGATTTTTCTTTGTTCACAATCCATCCTAGGCTTTGTAGGCAAGATGCGTTTGTGCAAATTGTCTTCCAGGCTGCCTGCTGATTCGGCGAAGAACAGTAGATCTAAAGTATAGCCCACAACGCCTATGCTTTGCTGTTAGGTTTTTCAGTGCTTCTGCCATTTGAGAAAATTCTGGGTGCAGAGGAGATGCCAAAAAGGTAGAGCTGTGTACAGAAAATGTAGAGATGGCTCTTTATCAGCACATGCAAATCTGCATACTGCAGATCTACTGTAGCCATGAATACTCCCACCGGAAGGATATTCATGACCGAACTGATGACTCCCATCCTGAATCACTTGTACCTTATCCTTTTGTTTAGTGGTTTGAGGTTCAGTATGAGCCTTAGCTTGCCTGATGGTTTTCATCACAAATATGTGCGCATAAACTACTGTTTTTTCCCCCTCTTCTGGCGGTACATGACAAATCACCTTTAGTAGTTTTCTAGTGTGAATAAAAGGCCTCTGCATGGACTGCCTTTCAGGAGGGTTATTACCAGGTACTTGGTTGGGGGGGGAAGAGTGCAAAACTATAGAGTAACCTGCTATTTGTGCAAAGGATAAGTCTGTTTTGGCACTTTTCCACTGCAAGTACCGGCTCGGCTCTACTTGACCCTGCTTGGCCCGTTTTGCTTTTCCACTGCTGGTACCGCATGGTACAGTGTTGGAACGGTTTGGTATGGTATGGTTTGCTTTGCCACTAAAGTAGTACTAAAGTTAAGTGGGTGGGATTCTCTGACCAATCAGTGGCTAGTAGTGACTGCATGCAAAGGATTGTGGGATATGGTACCGGGTATGGTACCTCTTGGAAACCACAATCGAGGTGGTACTGTTTTTGAGAGCCGTACCGTTCAGTTCCATGCAGTGGAAAAGCGCCACCGTACCGTACCAAACCTTTCCTACACTATACCATACGGTACCAGCAGTGGAAAAGCACAAAAGCGAGCCGAACCGTTCGGTTCCATGCAGTGGAAAAGCGCCATTTGTGATCTTCCTCCACTGATAAGCAAAGGTTGCCAATCTGTCCCCCCACCGGAGACAGTCATTGCTTCATTTCTTGGAATGGAATACTTGAGGATAAAGTCTCCCTTGCCTTTGTTGTCTCCAGTGCTTCCTTGATCCGTTTTTTTTTTTTTTTTTTTAATCTCCTGGACTGACAAAAGGGCCCTTTCCCTTGCTTCTTTTTGGTTTGAGGAAACCCTTATTTTTGGCTGCGGTTATGTCCAGAACAGTAAATCGCCTGTGAAGGGGATCCTACACAATCTATTTTTGGAAGCGATTTACCCCAAATGCCAAATTAAGCCAGTGGTCCAGGCAGATACCCTTGCAGCTTCAGCTGATGCATCTGCCAGGAATGCTGCCGGTCTAGTTAGTGTGGGTACGGTCCTTCCCAACTTCTCTTGGGGTATCTCCTAGCAGCCGAGTCAACCAGACTATCAAGGTCCTAGCCATGCAGGTGGTAGCTATGGCCAGATTTAGATTCACGTCTCCAGCTTCCCAAGCAATCTTTAGCAGTGCCTCTACCTTTTTATCCATGGGTTCACTGAGGGTCCTGAAGTTGAAGGCCAAGTTAGATATTTTGCGACGGGCAAGGGAGGAATCTACTTTAGGGCATTTTGCCCAGGATGCTGTATTCTCCTCTGCAAAATTATATCTGCACTTATACAAAGCTGGTGTGAAGAGCTTGCTTTTCCAGTTCTTCCCATTCTTTGACTATATTTTTCAGAGTCTCATGTATCAGGAATGTTCTTGGTTTTTTCGGTTGTAAGCCTTTGTACATCTTAACCTGTAAGGAAAGCTCTGCGACTTTTTGCTCTTTGATGCCCAGCATATCTGCTTTGGCTCTCAGCAAATTGTCCGTGTCTTCCAAAGGAAAAAAGGTTGCCTTGCCTGAGTCCGAGCATAGGCCATCTTTGGATTCTGAATCGGTTTCCTGCTCAGCTAGGGTTAACTCTTTCCCACTGCACAAGGGGGATGGATGGCTTACTAGTAGACGGGAACTGGCCTGGCTGGAACCTCCAGCTTTTCTATAGCCAGATGTAGTGGCCCATTCATGCCTTTTTAAAAAGAGTTGAGAACGTCTTTAAAGGAACCCCTGTGAATCCTTGGCCACCATTTTGTTGATGCATTTTTAGCATAAGGTTTTTTCCCCCCCATTCTGGAGGAAACCTGTGACTGCAAAAGGCGCATTCCTTGCTGCGGGTCTTTGCCCTTTTTTCTTCTGGGGTCTATATCAATAAGCACAAAGGACTCAGTGAGGTAAAGTAGGGAGGTAAAGGCCAGAAACTCTAGTTCTCTGGCTTACCATGGAG
This sequence comes from Pelophylax lessonae, assembly GCF_965119305.1. NCBI lineage: Eukaryota > Metazoa > Chordata > Amphibia > Anura > Ranidae > Pelophylax > Pelophylax lessonae. The sequence goes on along the minus strand of NC_138769.1, from coordinate 629,534,806 downwards.
CTATCCTGACGAGCAGATCTGCAGGGCAGGGAAACATCCGACATGGTCAGCCTCAGAAAGCCTCCCCCACATAAAAGCTTTTTAACTGCTTCCTGCTACAGCCCCACTCCCAGCCAATTCTATGCAGGTTGGTGGACATACCTGCACTGCCATCTGCTCTCCTGGTATCCTTTCCGCCTACCGTTTTAGGGAAGAAAGGCCATCTGAGCCTTTGTTTTCTTTAAAAACCACACCGCCACCTGAAGTGACTTCAGCAGAGGTGCCCTGCTCTGTCATCCAGCTCCAGGGCTTCCGCCTTCACCAAGATGGCTGCAGACCGAAGTGCTGGAGGACCATGCTCTTCCAGCAGCGCGGTGCAGCTGTTGTGTGAGGAGGCTGGCAGGGCAGCTCGTGCTCAGCTAGTGCCATGTAGATGGGGGAGACTGAACAGCTGGCTCCACTCCAGGTGCAGAGGTCTTTGGGGGGGGAAATACCATTGACATTCTGTGCAGCTGGGGGGTGCTGCATATCCCTCAGTAGGAGGTGAAACCTCAGGCGGGGGCCAGCTTGCCCCGAAATGCTGCCCCTGACCTGCACTACCCACAGCCTGCTGGGCTGGCCAGGGAGTCCCCTGCAAATAGCACAGAGACTAGAAGAAAAAAAACATCTAAACGTCTGCAGCTCCTGTGGATTCGGAGGCAACACTAAACGGAGGCACGCAGGTATGACTGACATTTTTATAATGGTGGACTATTGTGTTTCCCTGTTTCAGGGAAGAGGAGCCTCTCAGATGCTGCCCTGGAAGACAATTCGAGAAAAAAAAAAAAAAAGACAGATCCCCCCCCCCCCCCTATACACAGCTATCTTAATCTAAGTGGGGATACACAGGTTGCAGAAATTTCCATGATACACCATCCCACAAGCCCTGCCTCCCATGCCGGTTTACTGATCCTGCTCATTAGCCAAAGTCTCCTACAACGCAGATCTGTGGTCCTGCATTGCATGCGATCAGGTTTGAGATCCCGTCCCATTTTTTGGCTACCAGAGAAGACACGACTGAGGATTAACATGTTAGAAAAAGTGAGCTTATCCTTTGGAAGAATCATTTGTATAAGATTCTAGGCAAAAATAAACAGTAGAGGCAATTGAGATATGTTTGGTGGTTTTGCACATAGCAGCTGGGATCCCCCCTCTTAGAATCCCCTGCCATCCCTCCAGGCCCCTCCCTCTTGTCCCCACAGCAAGCAGCTTGCTATAGGGGCCAAACAGGCTCACTCCCAAGCTGCTGCTCTGCATGCCCATTCAGACAGCTGTGCCTCAGCCACACCCCCCTCTCCCATTGGCTTACTGGCTGGGATTGACAGCAGTGAGAAGCAAGTTCCTGAAGAGCTGAGGCAATCAAGCACCTCACTGGATTGGGATGGGGCTCAGGTAAGTATTGGGGGGCTGCTGAATAGAGAAGGTTTTTTACCTTCATGCATAAAATGCATGAAGGTAAAAAAATGTGATCCTTTAGAAACACTATCATGGGTTGCAGAGCTCTAGCTGTCACTCAGCTGCCATGTCAGATCACTGCCACCCCATTGTAATTCTAACCATTTCCTGGCACTATTACCAACTCCTAGAGGTTTCTCCAAGTACTTACTTGCAAGGCTTTTCCCCAGTATGTGTCATAGAATGACGGGTCAGGTGAAACAAAGTCACAAAGCCTTTACGGCATCCTTCAAAAGTGCAGGGAAAAGGTCTCTAGTCAAGAAAAAGAAAAGCACATGTTACAATAGTAGAACGGAAGAACAGAACTGCTTTTATTTTGAGGACCAAGTCTACACAAAATAATGCACCCTGGATGGAAGGCACACTTGAGTGACATCACTGGGCACTACAAATGTGAATATCTCTCAAAGTGCACATTTAGGAGATATTCACTGTACCTACAGGTAAGCCTTAATAGAGTTGTATGCAACAGTGAAAAAAAAAAAAAATTAGGACTTCTCTGCTGCTTTAACTTCACCTCCTAGCCAGGAAACAGAAAACGAACTGAATTTTCATCAGAGAAATCCTCTCAGAACACATACCTGCTGGATCTTTCCAGAAATTCAGGAGCCATCCTTCACAGCCCGTTTAGTTCTCATCTTGGACTACAGAATGACTAGCCTTTATGTTGTAGACATCCAAGAGTGGGAGTGATTGAGTAGTTTAACAAAGCCACTAGGCAGGGCTGACACCACTCATTCCACAAAAGTGCTGCTGTCTACAACAGGAATGAAGTGGCCAAACACTATACAATCTGATCATAGAATTGCCTTTAGATCTATTACGTAGCATGTAGTTTATAGACTTGCCTTATTGGCTACAAGTTGATCAGGTGTGTTATTTTGCATAGCTTTGGGAAAACTGCAGATTGCACAGTCAGATTGCATAGTGCAATGATGACGAACCTTGGCACGCCAGATGTTTTGGAACTACATTTCCCATGATACTCATGTACTCTGCAGTGTAGTTGAGCATCATGGGAAATGTAGTTACAAAACATCTAGGGTGCCATGGTTTGCCATCACTGGTATAGTGCATTTCCCACTTTAGAGCTTAGTGCATATCTGGCACATGAACAGGTAACCTTTTTGTACTAGCAGGGGGATAGATAGAGATATATAGAAAAAAAGTGGGATTTGAAATGTGCACATAATACAGGGGGCACAACGCTGTTCATTTTGCCTTGACATGCTTTAAAGTGATTGTAAGGTCTCAAGATTTTCCACCTGAATGCTTTCAGGTGGAAATCCTTTGCTGCCCCCCTTTTCTTACCTTAGCCCGACCCAATGAGGAGCACGAGGCCAGTGGGTCCAGCTGCTGTCTCCTCATTGGACATTGGCTACCGCTGCTGTCAATCAAATCCAGTGACAGGATCAGGGACAAGTCCCGCTGCCTGATTTAACAGACACAGTAGGACTCTGTAGCATGCCCACATGGAAAACAGCTTTCTGTGGGGGGACCTGATGAATGGGAGTAGCCAGGAGCACCAGTGGGGGACCCCAGAAGAGGAGGAATGAGTCTGCTCTGTACAAAACCCTTACACCGAGCAGGCAAGTATAACACGTTTGTTCGTTTTAAGAGTGGGGGGGGGGGGGGCTTTTAACAATCTCTTTTACAAAGTCTGCTTTAAACGAGGCCCCTTTATTCCTTTGTGTTAGTGTAGAATGTAGAATGCATAGACCAGTAGCTGAGAAACGTCAGACGACATGTCTGGACAAAAATCACTGCCATACAGGACACAAATATGGAACACAGCAAAGCACTGACAAGTGATCAGGGGAGATCCCATACACAGCACAGCACTGACAAGTGATCAGGGGAGATCCCATACACAGCACAGCACTGACAAGTGATCAGGGGAGATCCCATACACACAGCACAGCACTGACAAGTGATCAGGGGAGATCCCATACACACAGCACAGCACTGACAAGTGATCAGGGGAGATCCCATACACACAGCACAGCACTGACAAGTGATCAGGGGAGATCCCATACACACAGCACAGCACTGACAAGTGATCAGGGGAGATCCCATACACACAGCACAGCACTGACAAGTGATCAGGGGAGATCCCATACACACAGCACAGCACTGACAAGTGATCAGGGGAGATCCCATACACACAGCACAGCACTGACAAGTGATCAGGGGAGATCCCATACACACAGCACAGCACTGACAAGTGATCAGGGGAGATCCCATACACACAGCACAGCACTGACAAGTGATCAGGGGAGATCCCATACACACAGCACTGCACTGACAAGTGATCAGGGGAGATCCCATACACACAGCACAGCACTGACAAGTGATCAGGGGAGATCCCATACACACAGCACAGCACTGACAAGTGATCAGGGGAGATCCCATACACACAGCACAGCACTGACAAGTGATCAGGGGAGATCCCATACACACAGCACAGCACTGACAAGTGATCAGGGGAGATCCCATACACACAGCACGGCACTGACAAGTGATCAGGGGAGATCCCATACACACAGCACGGCACTGACAAGTGATCAGGGGAGATCCCATACACACAGCACGGCACTGACAAGTGATCAGGGGAGATCCCATACACACAGCACGGCACTGACAAGTGATCAGGGGACATCCCATACACACAGCACGGCACTGACAAGTGATCAGGGGACATCCCATACACACAGCACGGCACTGACAAGTGATCAGGGGACATCCCATACACACAGCACGGCACTGACAAGTGATCAGGGGACATCCCATACACACAGCACGGCACTGACAAGTGATCAGGGGACATCCCATACACACAGCACGGCACTGACAAGTGATCAGGGGACATCCCATACACACAGCACGGCACTGACAAGTGATCAGGGGACATCCCATACACACAGCACGGCACTGACAAGTGATCAGGGGACATCCCATACACACAGCACGGCACTGACAAGTGATCAGGGGACATCCCATACACACAGCACGGCACTGACAAGTGATCAGGGGAGATCCCATACACACAGCACGGCACTGACAAGTGATCAGGGGAGATCCCATACACACAGCACGGCACTGACAAGTGATCAGGGGAGATCCCATACACACAGCACGGCACTGACAAGTGATCAGGGGAGATCCCATACACACAGCACGGCACTGACAAGTGATCAGGGGAGATCCCATACACACAGCACGGCACTGACAAGTGATCAGGGGAGATCCCATACACACAGCACGGCACTGACAAGTGATCAGGGGAGATCCCATACACACAGCACGGCACTGACAAGTGATCAGGGGAGATCCCATACACACAGCACGGCACTGACAAGTGATCAGGGGACATCCCATACACACAGCACGGCACTGACAAGTGATCAGGGGACATCCCATACACACAGCACGGCACTGACAAGTGATCAGGGGAGATCCCATACACACAGCACGGCACTGACAAGTGATCAGGGGAGATCCCATACACACAGCACTGACAAGTGATCAGGGGAGATCCCATACACACAGCACGGCACTGACAAGTGATCAGGGGACATCCCATACACACAGCACGGCACTGACAAGTGATCAGGGGACATCCCATACACACAGCACGGCACTGACAAGTGATCAGGGGAGATCCCATACACACAGCACGGCACTGACAAGTGATCAGGGGACATCCCATACACACAGCACGGCACTGACAAGTGATCAGGGGACATCCCATACACACAGCACGGCACTGACAAGTGATCAGGGGACATCCCATACACACAGCACGGCACTGACAAGTGATCAGGGGACATCCCATACACACAGCACGGCACTGACAAGTGATCAGGGGACATCCCATACACACAGCACGGCACTGACAAGTGATCAGGGGACATCCCATACACACAGCACGGCACTGACAAGTGATCAGGGGACATCCCATACACACAGCACGGCACTGACAAGTGATCAGGGGACATCCCATACACACAGCACGGCACTGACAAGTGATCAGGGGACATCCCATTCACACAGCACGGCACTGACAAGTGATCAGGGGACATCCCATACACACAGCACGGCACTGACAAGTGATCAGGGGAGATCCCATACACACAGCACGGCACTGACAAGTGATCAGGGGAGATCCCATACACACAGCACGGCACTGACAAGTGATCAGGGGAGATCCCATACACACAGCACGGCACTGACAAGTGATCAGGGGAGATCCCATACACACAGCACGGCACTGACAAGTGATCAGGGGAGATCCCATACACACAGCACGGCACTGACAAGTGATCAGGGGAGATCCCATACACACAGCACGGCACTGACAAGTGATCAGGGGAGATCCCATACACACAGCACGGCACTGACAAGTGATCAGGGGAGATCCCATACACACAGCACGGCACTGACAAGTGATCAGGGGAGATCCCATACACACAGCACGGCACTGACAAGTGATCAGGGGACATCCCATACACACAGCACGGCACTGACAAGTGATCAGGGGACATCCCATACACACAGCACGGCACTGACAAGTGATCAGGGGAGATCCCATACACACAGCACGGCACTGACAAGTGATCAGGGGAGATCCCATACACACAGCACTGACAAGTGATCAGGGGAGATCCCATACACACAGCACGGCACTGACAAGTGATCAGGGGACATCCCATACACACAGCACGGCACTGACAAGTGATCAGGGGACATCCCATACACACAGCACGGCACTGACAAGTGATCAGGGGAGATCCCATACACACAGCACGGCACTGACAAGTGATCAGGGGACATCCCATACACACAGCACGGCACTGACAAGTGATCAGGGGACATCCCATACACACAGCACGGCACTGACAAGTGATCAGGGGACATCCCATACACACAGCACGGCACTGACAAGTGATCAGGGGAGATCCCATACACAGCACGGCACTGACAAGTGATCAGGGGAGATCCCATACACAGCATGGCACTGACAAGTGATCAGGGAGATCCCATACACACAGCTTAGCACTGACAGTGATCAGGGAGATCCCATACACACAGCATAGCACTGACAAGTGATCAGGGAGATCCCATACACACAGCTTAGCACTGACAAGTGATCAGGGGAGATCCCACAAACACAGCTTAGCACTGACAAGTGATCAGGGGAGATCCCATACACACAGCTTAGCACTGACAAGTGATCAGGGGAGATCCCATACACACAGCATAGCACTGACAGGTGATCAGGGGAGATCCAATACACACAGCATAGCACTGACAGTGATCAGGAGATCTCATGGGGAGTACAGGTGACTGATCAGGGAGTACAGCTCAGCACAGACAGCAATCAGGGAGACCCTATACATAACACTGGGGTGATGGTTCCGGTGGGTCTCACCTCCCCGGTGTGTTTGCAGAGATGAGCCTGCAGCTTCCAGTTCTTATTGTAGGATGCACTGCAGTCCGGAAAAGAGCAGATAAAGCGCTTATACACGGCCGGTGGCGCCTTCTCACCCATCTTCCCCACCCGGTTATACCGTCCCGGTTTCCCAATACTGAAGGCACAACTCCTGGGAACCACCGACACCGCCATGTCCTGGCTTTCTACACATTGGACTCATCCACTGTCTGTCTCCAGAGAAGGGGGAGGGGGCAGCCCGAATACATACAATTACAAAGCTTGTCTGGAATGAGTGGTATATTGAACGTATTCATATACAATTACTATGGAGAATAAAAGGTAACATTCAGTGGTTTCGTTTCTGTGGCCACTGTATTATACAGCGTCCCCCCCGGAACCTTCCATGGTACGATCCCGTTCGGGTCACGTGCACTGCTTTGAAGTTAGAGCGCGCCATGTTGGTGATGGGAGACACGTGTTCTGGCTATAGTCGGGCTGCTCACGTTGTACAGTTCTAACTTCTAACAGTAGAGCAGGGAGGAGGTTGTAGGAAGCTGTAGGAGAGGGAACTGGTATAACGTACAGCCTGAGCTTCCAGGAGACTGGTGTATATGTAGGTGGGGGTGTACAAGAAGGAGGGGTGCTCTGAGGGCAAAGGTACACAGATGCTAGCAGCCTGTAAAGCTCCATGGGCCCATTCACACAGGAGGTTTGGGGGTTGGTCTGCACTGTCACTGACCCCCAATTATTACCTCTTGTAGCGGCCGGGGGGATGTACACATGCCTGCCATGGTTTTGTGTAGCACCTGCTGAAAACCACCCATTTAAAGTGACTGTAAATGATCACATTGTAAGCCCATTCAGTTTAAAATAGATATCAAAGGCAAAACATTTTTGAATAGATATTAAAATACATTATAAATACCTTTATTTCTCAGCTGCATAAGAGCTGGGGGAGAAGGAACAGCAGAACACTAATCTTCCCTGTGAATGACTGGAGGGCGAACCAGGACAAGTCAGATCATTGAAGGAAAGCATAGCCAGAGAACTGACTAGGGATGCACCGAAATTTCGGCCGAAAATGAGCCTATCCCATTTCGGCCGATAATGGGTTAACATTGCCGAAATTAATATGGCCGCCGTGAGGAAGGAGGAGGGCGCAGGGCAGGTTTTAAAAGTTCCGCCTCTCAATGACGTCCCTACTACTACGATCTGTGCATGAATGAAGGGACATACCAGGGGGGAGGGCGGGGCGAGCGGCCGCTAATAACTATAACTATGTGAGCCTTCACTTCCCTGTCAGAGGAGATACATGCCTGACAGGGAAGTGAAGGCTCACATAGTTATAGTTATTAGCGGCCGCCCCCCCCCCCTCGCCCGGTGTCAGGTCAGTTCTCATTCACACACAGAGTCCCGCTGACAGGGAAGGATCACGTAGTTATATCTATTAGCGGCCGCTCGCCCCGCCCTCCCGCCCGGTGTGTCCCTTCATTCATGCACAGATCGTAGTAGTGACATCACCGGGAGGAGGGCCGCCGGCCAGAGGCGCTTCTTTTGAATGGACACCTGAGGAAGGACGCTGAGCCAGAGGGGGGGAGGGTGTACTGCCGAGGGGGACGCTGAGGCAGTGGGGGGGGGATGGGGGAGAGCTGAGGCAGCTTACCAATGGTATTTGTATTATGAAGCATGAGGGGTTAATGTATTGTCACTGCAGGTCACTGATGCATTAGTGACCGACCAGTGGCAGTTAATTAACCCCTTTGTGCTGCATTAGTGCAACCAGTATCAGTGTTAATTAACACTGGTTGCACTGATACTGGTTGCACTAATGCAGCACAAAGGAGTTAATTAACTGCCACTGGTCGGTCACTAATGCATCAGTGACCTGCAGTGACAATACATTAACCCCTCATGCTTCATAATACAAATACCATTGGTAATTAAATGAACCTCTTGCCAACCCATCACAGTACATATACTGTGACAGGGTGGCAGCGACAGGTGTACGTCGCTACCTGTTTTTGGTGCATGCCCCTCTTCTTTCTATTTTAATTTTTTTTTGGGGAAAAAGTCATTTTCGGCCAAGGGCATCCTGCATTTTCGGTTTCGGCCCAGAATTTTCATTTCGGTGCATCCCTAGAACTGACCACCATGTGTTCTGCTCAGTGTGGTCAGTTTTTATAATAGGAAAGCAGAGGGATTGTTGACAGGACACCAGGGATTTCACCGTAAGTGCCAGTTCATTTGTACGATCACAGAGATCGCATGTAGTTCGGAGCGCACTTCTCCTAAAATTACATGCAAAGTCTGTACGGTGCAAATACAGTCGTACAGTTTGTATGGCTGAATTCGCACCGCAATCGCACTGAAACACGCACCGGGCCCTTTTTTTGGTCCACAGCAGAATCAGATCGCATGGTGGTTCACACTAGTGCGATCCAATTCTGTGCAAACTCTCAGATCGCACTGCAATATGCGATCTGATCTGGGGGTTCCCGCATCGCATAAATGTGAACCGGCACTTAGGAAGCAATACAAAGAGATCAGAATACTTCCTCATACAAGTACAGCAGGCACATGTCGGGAATAAGAAGTTTTGGGGTAGCAAACGCTTAAAGAGGCTGTAAGCCTTGAAAAAAAAAAAAAAAACTGTAAGACAAAGACATAATGAGCTAGTATGCATTGCGTACTAGCTCATTGTGAAATACTTATCTTAGAACGAGCCCTTCATCGGTGCCCACACACCGCTCAGACAGCTGACATCTTCCCCTGTGTTTCTTCTGGGCTCCAGCACTGTGAGTGGCGGGAGCCGCAATAAGGTCATTCCCGCCGCCATTTACGGCACAGTAAGCCGGACCTTCAGAGCGCATGCGCCAATGACCTCATCAGCTGCATGAACGCTGAATATCTCCTAAACAGTGCAAGTTTAGGAGATATTCACAGTACCTACAGGTAAGTCTTATTACAGGCTTACATGTAGGTACAATTACAAAATAAGACTTTACGTCCTCTTTAAGGCCCCTTTCACACAGGCGGACCGTTCAGATGCGCCTGTCCGTTTTTTTGGCGGATCTGAACGGTCCCCCCATGCATTCCTATGGGGCATCGGATGTCAGCGGAGACATGTCTGACATCCGATCCGTCAAATCTGGACGGATGGAAACCCTATTTTCCATCCGTCCAGCGGATCGGATGAGAACAGACCGAGGGTCCGTTCCCATCCGATTTTCCCCATAGAGATGCATGGGGAACTGACAGCTGTGTCTCCGCACACAGCGCGGAGACACAGCTGTCATCCTTCTGCTCAGCGGGGGATCGGCGGATCGATCCCCCGCTGAGAAACGTGGAAGTCCATTTGACAGACTACAAGTGTGAAAAAGCCCTAAGTGAATGGGGTTGCTCCATGTGCAATGCATGCACTTACCGCACACTGGTGCATGGTTAAAGCAGCTTTCTCAAATGCTCTCTGAAGAGTGATCCGAATACTGGTTACTCTTTGGAGAGCAAAGCAAGTGTGATTGAGCCCTCCGAGGCTGGATGGTGCATTGAGTGGTACTTACTTTTATGGCAGTATGCGCCCAGGCATTCAGCATGTGTTTAGCAAGCAAGGGGTCTGCATTCTGGACATTCACCTCTGGGTACATACAGTTTTAAAAGTTAGTATCACTTGGTGCGCCATCCAGCCACAGCAGTTTTCAGCCTCTCATAGAGGTTTACAGGCTGCCTTCCATTTACACCAAAATACCAGATTCTCCTGTACTGGGGCTAAATACTTAGTGTGTTTGAGACCTATACTGTAATCATAGTGGGCAATGTTATATAGGGGTCCCTCACTAAGCTAAAAAATCGTATTTTCGTTTAGGGCTCGTTTACACCATATCCGTAGAACTGTGTTACTCTGCATAGATCAAAGCACACATAGAAAACAGTTGTTTTTTTCTGCCCCGGTCACACAACTCTGCAACACAACTGTGCAGCACATCACAATGCACTGCATAACTACCTGCTGACCTGGCCTTTTCTGACACTTTTTGATTATGAGTGTAAATCAGCATTTTTTTGCTATAAAATTACTGGTAACTCCCAAACATTAAAACATATATATATCATTTTTTTTTTTTTTTTTTGTAGCAGATATCCTCGGGATTAAAATGGTGATTGTTGTTGCATTTTTTTTATGTCACACGGTATTTTACGCAGCAGTTTTTCAAACATAGTTTTCTTTTTTTAATACATTTTAATGCATTAAAAACAAAACACAATATATACTTTCATTTTTTTATAAAATATGAAAGATGATAATACATAGAGTAAATAGATACTTAACATGTCATGCTCTAAATGTGTGCATGCTCGTGGAATGGTCACAAACTACAGTACTTAAAAATATCCATAGGTGACGGTTTAACATTTTTTACAGGTTACCTGTTTAGGGTTACATAGGAGTTCTAGCTCTAGAATTATTGCTCTTGCTCTAACGTTCGCGGAGATTTCTAATGTGTGGTGCGAACACCGTTTTCATATGCGTGCGCTACATATTCATTCGCTTCTGCGATTGGGGCGCTTTACACTTTTATTTTATTTTTTCTTATTTATTTTATTTTTACACTGTCCTTTTTTTTTTTCTTTTATTCCACTTATAAGGAATGTAATTATTCCTTGTAATAGACATCAGGATGACAGATCCGCTTTATGGAGAGATCTGGGGTCAAAAAGACCCCAAATCTCTCCTTTACCTTTAAAAGCAAAGGATTTTACACTATGAGAGTCCTTCTCTCCATTAATTTTCTGCCTATATAAAAATGTTCTGGACCTGAAGTGTGGAAATTGTTCAGGGAACATCACAGTGGCATAGATCCCCCAAAAAGACCTACAAGTCCAGTTGACTTTCCTCACTATACAGTGAGGGGGTCACCAACATCTGGTGAGTGCGGAGTGACTATATTACCCCACGTGGTGGACACACAGGGAATATCCTGGGAACAAAGCACAAAGCACTTCATATTACACTGTGAGCCTTTTTCTATTTGCACTCTGGCACTTTACTTGTCACTTTTTTGTATTATGTTGGAACTTTAATTGGTTTTATAATGGTATTAACAGTATTCACTACAGTATTTGCAGTACAACTCATCATCTAAGGTTAAGCAAGTGCAGTCTGAACAAGAAGAAATAGTTTTAAATTTACTACGGGGACGGTGCCAGTTGATCTCTATACCCTTTCTCTCCATACATATTGTAGTTTGCAGTCTGAACATTCAACTAATAAGAAAGTATGACAGTTCTGTCCAATTTGCGCCCACAGTACCAGTGCAAAGCTATAAAATGTTAAAGCCCACAAAACAGCCCATTCCTCCTATGGCGCATCCTGCCAGTACTACTGATGGGCTTAGTAGTCCTTACTAACGCTGGCTTTAGTGGGAAGGCAGTAGCTTACTCACTTATAAGATTTTCTGAAGCTTCCCACACTAGCAGCTAGTTATTGGTCTGCCACATGTAAACTGCCATGTTGGCGCCAGGAAAATGGAAAATTGTATCAAATACTTACCATAATTTTCCTTTCCTGGTGCCAATCAGTGGCGGCTGGTGCTCTATGGGGGGGGGGCGGCAGACAGACCGCACCATACACCCTCCGGACCACACCAGGCCGCACACCCCCGGACCGCAGAAGGACAGGACCCCCGGGACAGGACCCCCAGGACATGACAGGACAAGATTACTCAACCTGCCTGGACATCAGGGACAGCGGCGGCGGCTTCTTCCCCCTGTCTACTGTGTCTCCTCCCTCCTCCTCCTTCATGCCCAATGGCATGGCTTCTCCTTTCGGCCAATCGGGAAACGGGTCTCAGAACCCGCTTCCTGATTGGCCAGGAGGAGGATCCATGTGACAATAGTGAATTTTAATTCGCTATTGTCACACAACTGGGTGGGCTCTGCTCCCCGAGCCCACCCTTTTTTTTTAGCCTGTGAGAGCAGCCGCCACTGGTGCCAATCCATGGCAGCATACCAAACCCACCCAGTTCTTTCTTAGCAATGCACAGGGAATGGCTGTTGTGTGGGTGTTAACTCTTTATAGCTTTGCTCTGGTCCTGTGGGTGGAAGTAGGCAGGGCTACTACCACATGTATGCTGCTATGGATTGGCGCCAGAAGAGGAAAAATATGGTAAGTATTTGACACAGTGAAGAGTTAGGAAATCCGGATGGCTGCACACCAAAGATCCACCTTATTAATGATAAAAGACCAAAATGACAGATGGTACACACACAGCAGGGGACAAAAAGGTAGACACATTTCATGCTACTGACAGCAGAGGCGGCTCTAGGCTTTGTGAGGCCTAAGGCAAAACTTGGACATGAGGCCCCACTCACGCCCATAATGGGAAAAATAATTCAAGCGATAAAAATTAACTGTATAAATTGCATATATTAAGAGCCTTAACCTTTGTACTATGAATTCACAGGTCATGATTCCCTGACTCCCTCCTTACATCAGAGTTCAGTGTCCCCCTTTACATAAGAGTTCTCCTTTAAATCAGATTCTCCCCAGCATCTCCTCCTTACATCAGAGTCCACAGAATTCCTCTTTACATTAGAGTCCGCTTCTTAAATCAAATTTCACAGAGCCCCCTTTACATCAGAGTCGCCAGAGTTTCCACCTTACACTGTAAGAGGGAACTCTGAAGACTCTGATGTAAGAGGAGTTCTGGGAACCCTGATTTAGGGGGAATGTTGGGGACTCTGAAGTGTAAGGGGAACTCTGGAAACTCTGATGCAAGGGGGAGCTGGAGTTCCGGGAACCCCAATTTAAGGGAGAATGCTGGAGGCTCTGATGTAAGGAGAGTTCTGGGAACCCTGATTTAACGGGGAAAGCTGGGGCCTCTGGTGTAAAAGGGAAATCTGTGCTCACCAAAGCTCCCCCTTGCATCAGAGTTTCCAGAGTTCCCCTTACACTTCCCTTCCTCAGTCCGCCACAGTCTAGGGTACGACAAGTCCCACTACAGAAGGCTGCTATACCTGAGTCCCCACAGAGGGCACTGTAAATTTCAGTATAGTGCACTGCCATTCCTCCCTGAGGAATGGAAGCCTGCTATGCTTGGACTTGTACTGCTCTCTGTAGGGGACTGAGGAACTACTGCCTGCTATGCTAAGACTTGTAGTGCCCTCTGTGGGGACTAAGGCATGGCAGCCTGCTATTCTGGAACTTGTAGTGCCCTCTGTGAGGGACTGAGGATTCCTCAGTGATCCACATCCTAGGGCACTATAAGTCCCAGCATAGTGGGCTGTCATTCCTCAGTCCCTCACAGCTGGGGGGAAAAACAACACAGAGTTAAACATCTAAAGGACAACTCCAACCAAAACCAATAATGTACAGAGTCCATATGCTATATAATGTCACAGCCCCGCTACCCCTCACCTTCCACCTCGGGTGCTGTCATTGTGTAGGGCAAAGGGCTCCAGGTCCACCAAGTTTGGCTTTGATGTCAGATATGCAGGACTGGCTCAGCTCCACTCTCTTCCCTGGCAACTGACTCTGGCATCAGGGGGGGGCCTCTCCTCCTCCCTCAGCCACCCAGGGGCCCTCTCCTTCTCCCCCAGCCACCCAGGGGCCCTCTCCTTCTCCCCCAGCCACCCAGGGGCCCTCTCCTTCTCCCCCAGTCACCCAGGGGCCCTCTCCTTCTCCCCCAGCCACCCAGGGGCCCCTCTCCCTCTCCTCTAGCCACTCAGGGGCCCTCTTCTTCTCCTCCAGCCACCCAGGGGCCCTCTCCTTCTTCTCCTCCAGCCACCCAGGGGCCCTCTCCTTCTTCTTCTCCTCCAGCCACCCAGGGGCCCTCTCCTTCTTCTCCTCCAGCCACCCAGGGGCCCTCTCCTTCTTCTCCTCCAGCCACCCAGGGGCCCTCTCCTTCTCCAGCCACCCAGGGGCCCTCTCCTTCTTCTCCTCCAGCCACCCAGGGGCCCTCTCCTTCTCCTCCAGCCACCCAGGGGCCCTCTCCTTCTTCTTCTCCAACCACTCAGGGGCCCTCCCCTTCTCCTCCAGCCACCCAGGGGCCCTCTCCTTCTCCCCCAGCCACCTAGGGGCCCTCTTCTTCTCCACCAGCCACCCAGGGGCTCTCTCTTTCTCCCTGAGCCAACCCAGGAGCCCTCTCCTTCTCCCCCAGCCACCCAGGGGCTCTATCCTTCTCCCCTAGCCATCCAGGGGCCCTCTCCTTCTCGGTCAGCCACCCAGGGGTCATCGCTTTTTCCCCTAGCCACCCAGGGGCCCTCGTCCTTTTCCCCTAGCCACCCAGGGGCCCTCTCCTTCTCTTCCAGCCACCCTCTCCTCTCCCAGCCACCCTTGGCCTTCTTATTCTCCTCCTCCTCCTCCTCCTCCTCCACCAACCATTCTAAGACCCCTCCAACCACTCTGGGGCTTCTCACTTGCTTTACGTAGTAGACACCACCAATCTATGACCAGCCTGCAGAGTGACAA
This sequence comes from Pelophylax lessonae, assembly GCF_965119305.1. Taxonomy (NCBI): domain Eukaryota; kingdom Metazoa; phylum Chordata; class Amphibia; order Anura; family Ranidae; genus Pelophylax; species Pelophylax lessonae. The sequence continues at coordinate 629,519,432 of NC_138769.1, read as the reverse complement.
GTCGGGGCCTGGTTACCTGTATGTCCTTGGGCCAGGGCAGAGCTCTCCTCCCAGAGCAACAACCGATGATAGCATTGTGAGCTGACCGGGCAGCCACTTCCTACTGATGCACGCCCACTAACTCCTCCATATCCTAGGATTACATGATCAGACGACCAATCCCTAGGCAGAGAAGGTGGGGTAAGTGTCAGCAGACAACAGACATCTGGCAGCCGCAGTGAATGGACTGCAGCACACTGCTGCAACTTTTATATCCGAGGATTTAAAGCAACCTTTACTTGGGAGATTTCCCTGACTGTTCCCTTCTAAATGTTGTCGCTCCGCGACTGGCTGCGAGGCCCCTGTAGGTGCGAGGCCTTAGGCGACCGCCTAATTTGCCTAATTAGAGAGCCGCCTCTGACTGACAGGGCTTACTCATTACCCAATTGGTGTATGTGCTTGGCTGAGGAGCCATTGGGGTGAAGCTACCATCTGTGGAATTATGACTGAATGCCTCTGTGACAGACTGCCTGGCACCCAGCCTGGGTGCCTCAGCCAAGGTACAGCTTCCTCCACTCTGTGTAATCTGTCAACTGGATAGGTCATTATAAGACAAAAATATACATTATACTATACAATGTTCCAGCAGTCTGAAAAAGTAGAATTTATTTATCGTCATAGATTTCTTGAGGGTTGATAAATATTTCTGTCCCAAGTGGGAGAGCTTCTTCACCTCAGTCTGCAGGAGGGCCACCAAATTTCCTCTGACCATTAACCTATACAAAATTATTATTGCACCTTTCCATCCACTCCAGAAGGGAAGCTTTATTGTCTTTATTCAGAGAATGTAATCCAAGCCTCACTCTCAGCGTTCATCACATTGTTGTTCATTATTAGAGAATGATCTGCTCTCTCCATGGGTTCAGGGGCTGAACTGAGCTCTTTTCCATGCTGTGACCATGAGAAGCAGACAAAATCCCCAGTCTCCTCCCTGGTCCATAATAAATGGGTAGAAGGAAAGCCCCTAGTCCCCTTTAAAAGCCCCTGTCCTGGTTTGGTCTGTTACAGCCTCCAAGTCAGAATCCCCCCTAAAGGTGATGATACCACAGTGCCGTGGAGCCCATGTTGGCCTGGGATAGCCACTCCACCTCTACCCCTTCGCTGGGGTAGAGGACGGTATGTAGCACCACTCGCCTAGGGACTGGAGCGCGGACAGATGCAGACTGTCTCTCTCCTGAAGAGCATCTCATGTTTGTTGGGAACCCAGTGCTAAATCATTCATAGACAACCTGATTCTGGGCCAGGGTTTTGTGCGTAGCAGAGCAGCTACCTCGCTGCAATCTATTGAAAGTCACCCCTTTGAGCCAGGAAAAAATGGGTAATGAGTAAGTGCTGGCAGTAGTGTGAAATGCGTCAACCTTTTTGTCCCCTGCTGTGTGTTCCACCTGTCATTTTGGTCTTTTATTGTTAACAAAGTGGATCTTTGGTGTGCAGCCATCCAGATTTTCTTACTCTTTTGCTGGTACCCGACTAGAAGATGTGTATAGGGATGTATTGGAGGTAAACTCACCTGGAGCAGCTATCTATTGTTTAAAGTGTTTGATACCATTTTCCATTGTTCTGTGTGCACTTCTGTAGAGTGGTGTTTTTTTGCACTGGAACTCCAAAAACATTATAACTAGACTTCGACTCTAAAGCTGTACTCCAGGTATGGTCTTTTATGCTTATGTACATTGATCCAGCTTGGCACAATTCAATATGCATATCCCATACCTGATGGCCCACAGAGAAGCTGACAATCACTGTAGTAGCCTATTCTACTACAGTGATAGCCCTGATCTTCTTGGTCCTGTACGATCACGATCAGCTTCCTTTCTACACACTGACCTCAGAGGATCGCTTACTTGGCACTGCCACTATTTATAGAAGGCTTTGTGTTTTTTTAATGAATGCCGGGGATTCTCTGTTTGGATGAGGTGGAGAGGAGAGGCAGTGAAATCATAATCAGTCATTCACTATGTAGAGGGGAAGCTGTACTTACAGGTCCTGGTAGATTGCAACTATAAGTGTAGTAGCACTGAGTATTACATTGATTGTCAGCTTTCCTAGCTGACAATCTGATATGAGATGATCATTCCTGGAGCTTTACTAGTAAAAAAATACTGGCCCTTTGACCTTTTCTTTTTCTATTAATAATATAGGCAACAATTTCAATTTTTACTGGCCCATTGACAAATCTAAAAGACTAATCACCAGTTATTAGAGCTGGTTCCAGTAACTGGATCACTAATAGTGACAGAAGCTTAGCTGCTGGACCGATTATTTCACTTTTTACACACATTTTAAAATTCATTTTTCAGTCTTAGATCATGGGCTATGCAGCTACCTTCATGTGATTGGACACTGACAAACAAATCTGTAACGACAACCCTAGCATAATCCCACTCATTTAAGCCTCAGTTTCTTCTTAGTCCGCTTTAGTGCCAGAGGGGTTAATATGGAGTGCTGGGCCGCGTCTTTTTCTGTCACAGCCTTGGCGGGCATAGCCAGTTGTTACCCCAGAAAAAGAAGTCAAAATCTCCTGCAGGCATCTCTTTGGTTCCTAATAGGAATTCCTTTCATTTCTCAGACCGCTGGATTCAAGTCTGGCTCATATTTCTGCCATAAGACCTAGACCGCCAAGCCCGCCAAATCCGAGTGCAAGCTCTCACAAAAAGAGTGGGCCCCCATTTCAGTGTGGAGATGCACTCAAGGTAATCTAGGCACAGGCATTTCAGACATCTGGATCCAGAATGTCGTATCCAGGAGCTAGAAACTAGAGTTTTAGTCTCTGCCTCCATCCCACTTCATACTGTCAAACTTGCTATCCTCCCCACTAAGGTTCTCTCTAGCAGCTCCTCTCACTGGGGATCATTCCGTCTGTCCCAGAAAAGGAAAGGTTTTACTATTTCCAAGGCAAAAAAAGGCATTCACCCTAATCTGCAGCCAGTCTGAGGATTCCCCAGAGGTTCTTTTGAGTTCAAAAATTCCATATGGAAACTGTCATATCAATTATCATTTCTCATCAGCGGGAGAACCTTCTTCTGTGGGCATCAAGAATGTCTACATGTACATCTGTATCTTCCCTCCACATTAACGCTACCTGTATTTTGCTGTGGCCACGCAAAATTACCAGTTTGTTTCCCTTTCCTTTGCCCTGTCCACATCACCTTGGGTCTTCATCAAAGTCAAAGTGTTAGCTATCGAATGTGCTGAGTTATCAGGGTATCCTGTGGGATGACCTCCATCTGAAGGAACAGTCAGTCTAGGCGTTGTCATCCAATGTCCATTTTACAGTGCAGACCCTGAAGATGTTTGAATGAATCATAAATCCCCAAACACCTGACCCACCACTTGGGGCCTCTGGGCCTGACTCTGGACACAACCCCGTCCAGGGTCTTCCTCTCTCTGGTAAGGCTCTTGGCCTTCCACTGCAATATTCAGACCCTATAGTCCAGGAGATGCCCCACTACTCGCTTTTGTATAAGGTTCTTGGGCCTGATGGAAGCCACTTTCAAGGCAGTACCATATGAAGGCACTTCAGGCCATTCTGACTATGTAGGACAAACAGACTTGGTCGCGCCAATGGGGCAATTCACAGACTAACAAAACTAGGCTTGCTCTAGCGTGATGGATTTCCAGTATGGCACTGATGACTTGATCTATGCTTTTCCTCTGCTAATGACTCTTTCCTGTCTTCGTCACAGGATCAAGAGGAAGGGCATTTAATTGATCTTTATTGAACAATCTGGCCCATGAGAATAGGGTTCCCAGACATATTCAGACTGCTAGTGGACTCTTCATGAGCTCTCCCAGATCACTCAGTTCTACTGTCCTGGGGCTGGTCCACCATCCCGCTTCTTGGTCATTGACTAACATTCTGGCTGTTGAAGCCCAGGTCACCAAGGTGCAGGGGCCTATCAGATTCAGTCAATCCTACACTCCTAAAAGCTAGGAAATGGATTTCTCACAAAGTCTATCATTGCACCTGGAGAGCCTGATTTTCACTGAGCAAGACTAGGAAATTCCATCTCAGAAAATACTCCATGGGACAAATCCTATCTTTTCTCCAATCCATTCTGGGTCCACTTTTTGCCTTGAGTGCCATCATAGGTCAGTTTTTTTGCCCTTGCTTTTAAAGACAGTTTATCTTTTAGTTTTGTTGTTTTTTCCAAAACTGCCCTGCGAGCAAATCAGGGATATGCACTGGCTTCCATTACTCAAAAGGTTGCCTTCCTCATTGCTATCACCTCTGTGAGACATGTCTCAGAGTTAGCGGTCTTATACTGTAAGGAGCCCTTCCTACTTTTACACAGGGATAAGGTTTCCTTGCAGCCTCATTTCTTGCTAAGGTGGTTTCCTCCTTCCACTTTATCCAGGACATTATTCTTCTCTTTTTATGTCCTGCTCTAAAACTCTATTCCCTGCTCAAAAAAATTCCAGAAAGTTTACTTTCCACTGTCAAAAACATTCCAGGGAATTTACTCTCCACTGTCTGGATGGGGTACGTGCTATGCGAGTCTTTGTTTCAGCTATAGCCATTTATTGTCCGGGAACAGAAAGGGAGGGAAAATCTCTCCAATTTGGTCACAGACAGTAATAAAAACCTGACAAATTTGAACCCTTTCACCGATCTATTTAAAAATTTAGAGCGGGGTTTAGCTTCATTTTTAGTTAGCTGTGGAGACCAGTATGCTACCTAATGCTATTTATAACATTTATGTAATTCAGAAAATGTATGAAACCCTGTTGGTTCAAGATCTAATATAAAAAATATACTGGAACAGTAGGAGAGAATGTCTCTAGTTCACCCAGTCCAAATGTATTATAAAATATTAAGTGATACAGATCATAGCAATTTTGTTTCTAAATTATTAAAAGAAGTTTTCCCTTTGATGAACAAAATTTTGCCATAAGCACCAAGCTGGGTGTTTTTTTTTTTTATTCAAGCTTGGTAAAAATATTGGCCTCTCCTGTGAAATTATGGGCTATCTGTGTGACCCATTATACTGTACAAGAGGGCCTACACCTATTAATATAAAGCATGGGTGTCCAACCTTTTGGCTTCTCTGGGCCACATTGAGTGTGGAGAAATTTTCTCGGGCCGCATATAAAATATATACTATAGTTAAGGTATATAAATAATACAATGCTGCCACGCCCTTCCCGCGCCCCCCGCACTAGTTTAACACAACTAGAGGACAATCAAATTAAATGGAATCAGTATACAGAGGTTTACTACTTCTGGGAGATATTAAAGGAACACTCTAACCACCATGACCACTTCAGTGATTTGAAGTGGTCCTGGTGGTAGGAGTCAGAAACACTGCGCATGCTTGCCCCCCCACCCCCGAGGCAGCCTCTGCCTGCCGTTAGTTGAATGCCGCTGTGGCTTTGCTCCCGACCTGACTTCCTTCCTACCCACCAAAAAAAGAAAGATTGTCAGTGGGTAGTGGGCCGCATTGCCTGCGGTCCTGGGCCGCATGCGGCCCCCAGGCCGCAGGTTGGACATGCCTGATATAAAGCATGAGAGACCACAGCTTGTTCTTTTAGTGCAATACTTGCTGTTACATATGTGGCCACCAGAAATCTTGACATATGGGTAGAGAGTTAAAGACAACCTTTAGAGTATAGTACATTGAAAGAATGTTATCAGGTTCATTTTACAAGATCACCCAAGATGTGCACTCTCCTATTTTCCTAATTAAAAGACCTCCTATGAATGTTTATTTGATCATACATTTAAAGCTGTGGATTGAATTTATACTGGGTAGGTAGTAAGGGTGTTAGAAGAGGGTGGGAACAGTTTTAAGCTTAGTTTATTCCAGCCTGGAATTCCACTTTGACCTGTCAGGTCTATCAGACCTAAGAGAACAGACTAACCCTAATGGTAGATTTTAACCAGCTTTTGTACCTACTGTTAACTGTGCTTTTCTACAGATGAGCTAAAACTTCCCAGATACTCTATAAAATATATTTTTGAAAGTTTTTTTTATTTATTTTATTTAATTATTGAAAATGACAACATTTTCCTGTTTTGCTGTTCAGGGTGGATTTGAGGGTGGCTCACCCCTAGCTGTTGGTGGTTCTCTCACAATAGACAGACCTAAGCGACACCCAAGCCCATTCAGACTTTCCTCCCAAACGCAGTATGGCTGAGTCTGACCAGCTCCACGTGGAGACAAGCGGATTATGGTCTACTTAGAGGTTCTTGCACACTATAGGGTCTTAAACCATATTCCACACTGGTTTGCTGAGATCTGAGTTGGTTCATATGGGGGCAGTGACCTTTTCTATTGTTTTGTAGGCACACTGCATTTATCAGTAAGCACCTATCAGGAGGAGAGCTGAGCCCCCTTTATGTATCCTCAGTTTCAGTCCAGTGGATATTTGGGGTCAATGCGATCTACGGAGTGCCTTGCACAGATTTCTGTTACTACAGGGACTTACATTGATACACCAGTAAAGTAGCAGCTATTCCTGTTGGAAAAATTGCCAGTCTTTTCAACTTATGTGCCCTTGTGTCTGCCCATGGGAATGTTATTTAATGGCTTTCATTTAGGAACCTTTTTTTTTAACATTAGTTTTAAGTGGACGAACGTTTCTGTGAAATGCATTGAGACCTCATTATCATTTCACCATTTGCTGCGACAATGTAATATACCGTATTTTCTAATGCTAATAGATGAGTTGGGATTCTTATTGGGCAATGGTGTCAGGGAATTGAATGGTGGTATATTGTATGTATACTTTTGTACTACTTAAATTACTATATGTTGAAAACTTTTTAATAGCTTTTATTTTATTTCACTTTTTGTCTTAAGAAAATAGGAAAATATAATTAAGAAAATCTGTGTCTACCTCTAAAGTCCGACTTTTTTTTTTTTTAAATAAATGTGTTTGTAGACTGGCTTATGTTTTCTTCATGTTTTTTAACATTCTGGTGCAAATTGGTACTAAATAGAGGGGTTCAAAGCATCCTCCTATTTCCTTTATGCCTCTGAAAAAGTTGTGGTTAAGTTGGGAAATAAGAGGATATTTTTCTAACCCTAACTTTTCTTCTGATGAAGGAAACTGGTTTTCTACCTCCTGCAGTAGCCACTCAACAGGGCTGAAGAACATATCTTACAAGTCATGATTTTTATATCCTGTGCTTGGAGGGAGAGGCAAACGGACAGGCAGCAAATTTCAGCACTACATTTGTTCATTATTTTTTGCAGAAAGAGAAAGTTCCCAAAATACTGACCCTTTTGAGCAGGCTAAGGTAGCGGCACATCACCAGTACTCGAGTGTGTTATGTCCCTCTGTTAGGCAAACCATACCTCCTAACTCACTGTAAGAATATTTAATAATAAATATCTCGCGCTCGTACTTATGTCAGAATATTTATACTGCTCTGAATATAGCAGTGTATTTATTTATGGTTAATAAGCAAAGATCTGTGAAAAAGGAGAGTCTTCACCTATTGCCATAAATCAATGTCGTGAATTCTTTTTAATTGATTAATTTCTTTTTAAAAGCATATACCAATCTTAGTGAGTACAGTCTACAGCGTGGAATATATATAAAAATATTTATTCTCAAGACATGCAAACACAATATATGATCAAACAAGAAGTGACACAAAAAGATAACTCTACAGAAAAATACTAACTTCAAATAATCAATGCAATGTGATGTTTAGCTCAATAATGAAAGTGAAACTAAAACAAAGTGAAACAAAGTGAAAGTAAAACGAAATGAAAGTAAAACTAAAGCAAGATTACCATTTCTTCCCAGGTATAGTATAAGCCATAAATTAATGTTCTATATAAACAGACTACAATGGTCTGCGTAATCACATAGCCAAAGTCATTCCACTGCAGATGAAATGAGAATAAGCCATGCAAAACGGAAGACTTAAAATTGCAAATAATGCATTTAATCTGATATTAATAAAAATGTATAAAAACAAAAATCAGCTTTTTAGAGAAAAATCTACCATGGTTTATACGGCTGGGATTGTAATCTCATTACCCTTAAATATGCAATATAAAACATATAAGGAAGGAATAAACAATTGTTGAATAAAATCAAATAACATAGCAAGGCATAATTACCACACTTAAGATAGCCGCTAGCTTCAAATCGTTACCAGAGTCCTAAGATGGATGCCTTTCTTAAGATGGTGGATTCCCTTCAAGTTTCAGATGAATGATGGACCAGGGAGTATGTCTGGATGAGTCTTTCAAAAAATGTAATAGCGTGTGTGGTGTAAGTGTGAGGTGTGTTGTCAGTAGTGTAATGTGTGTCTCTCTCTCATCTGGGTTGGTCTTTTATATGGTAAGAACAAAGAGCTATAAAAATTACCATAAGTAAAACCCAGAGGGATGAAACAATATCCCAATTGGTTGGGATATTCTATACCTAAACTGGTGAGATCATATACACACCTCTTTTGATTAATTAACCCTATACCTTGGATAATAAAATTAGGATGATTTCTCTATATGTGAGATTAATCATATAACACAACATAAAACTTTGCCCAGACTCACAGTACATACATAAATGTCCACCTGTGTCTCCATCATTCACCTGGGCAAGTAATGCCATTCCAATAATTATATTATTTAACACAATATAATATTTTTATATGGGAATATCTCAAATTATCTCAAGACTGCACCTGGTATTTCGCCTCCAGAGGGCAGTATCGTACCGTTCATTAGATTTTGTATTTAACACTTTTACCACCATGTCCTTATCTGATGACCTCTCTGACCTCTGGCTAGTGAATAGCCATTACTTCTTTGGATTGTGACATAGGGCTGTCAGACATAGTCTAGGTTTGGGAATATTTACGACACCTTGAGCACTAAACCAGTCCAAAGCAATTCTTATATAAACACTCCTACCACATGCCTTAACATGAAGTAATTTGTTTTTAAGACGCACAAGTCCTTACACATCATAGAAAAGTATACTTATATATATATATATTATATATCTAATATTATATAAGTATCAAGTTCACACTTCTATATTAATAAGAATACAATGTATTATCGTTAATATACATCTTACATATGATGATGTTTTCTATAAAAACTTATATGGTTCATCTTTAATGCCCCATACACACGTGCAGATTATCTGCAGACTTTTGTCTGCAGACTTACCAAAACCATATAATATGAGGTCAAACCTAAACACTTTCAATTTGTATGCAATCCGGCAGGCCCTTGCACTACATAGAAAAGGTAAGTCTGCAGACAAAAGTCTGCAGATAATCTGCACGTGTGTACGGGGCATAAATGTCTGCTAGAATATACTGGGGTATTGTCAATTGTTATATACTTATAGACAGACTGAGATATCCCCCCTTAACATAGCGTCAGACTGACTAAGTTTTATCTGATCGAGATGTCAAAAGAAATCTTATTTACGATTACATAGAAATACAAAGATCTCTGTTGAAACCATAGACCCTTTGTAAGCCTGTGAGAGACATTTTGTTTAACAAGTATATATATGAACTTTGTTTCACCTTAAAAACAAGATGGACGCCATCCTGTTCAGAATCTCTTATATGCATAATATGAAATATACATGGCTTTTAAAATCATTTTTCTTTTTACCTATTATTATTTTAATCAACCCCCAATAACCCCGACATCACATAAGGAGGGCCTGCTCCACTTTTTTAGCCAAAAATCTCTGTCCTCAGTTGTCTGATGTAAGGATCTCTGTAAAAAACGTATTACCTAATAATTAATTTAATTATTAAAAGAGTTTTATTGCATTGAACATTTTATCCAACCCTTAAATTATTTTATTTGTTATTTTTAAAAGCCAAAACAAAGGAAACATAGTGATAAAAAATTGGGTTGACATTAATTATTTTTTGTGCTTTAATCCTCAAGGTTTGTGTCACTGGCGGCATGGCAGGGGTGTGCTCTTTTCTTGAATACTTTGTGCACAAAAGACAAAAATTAAAGCAACTGAGTCCTACAAGGTTTGAACGACTCAACCCTGTAGCCAGATGGGGGGAACAGCTCGACTATATAAAACCAAAAATAAACACTCAACTAAGGAATGGATATAGCTCAATTTCTACCTACTCATGTAAATGCTTGTGCAAAAAGAAAAGTGCTCCAAACATATATTGGAGGTCCAATATATTCATCAAAAGAGAGAGAAATTATAACAAAAATGAATGCGATATTACCCCCATTCACATAGTAAACAATCGACCTTAAAAATACATAAATCAAATGACATGTTAAACAGACGCCCAGCCCAAACCTGCTCCAAACAAATGGGCCTATAGATGTACTGAATCCACTAAAAAGACTCTATAGATTAGTCAGTCATACACTGATAATAACATTCCTATAGCACACATCTATTTCAGTTGTAAAGGGTGGCCATCCCTATAGTATGTGTTGGGAAAAGGAATGTTGTCCAGTGGAAGACTGTGAGGTTATTAAAGCGGAGTTCCGGGCACAAAAACGATATTTTTTTTTGTGCCCCTCCGCTAGGTAGACCTCACCTGAAAAGGAATTGGATAGTTATTTATTTATTTTTTTTGTTTACTTACCTTGTAATTGAAGATCGAAGATACTCACCTCAGAGTACTTCCTCCCTCGGAGCCGCGGCTCACCCCGTCACTTCCTGTCTCGCTATGATTCCTGGGAGCTGAACGTCATAGCTCCCAGGAATCAATGCGACGGCACCGGCCTCCTCTCGTCATTTCCGGGCGACGCCGCATTCCCCTGCTAAACAGCTTCTGGGCATGCCCAGAAGCTGTGGAGGAATGCGGCGCCGCACTGGAAGTGACGAGAGGGGTCGGTGCAGGCGACCCATTCTGGGACAAGAAGACGCGGAAGAAGACACAGAAGAGGACCGCGCCGGCTTCAGCTGCCCACAAGAGAGATGGAAACGCTGTGGAAGAAATTTTATATGTAAGTATTTCTTCTAAAAGGTAAGTGCGAACCGGGACAGATCAGAGGCTAGCCATTGTGGAATGTGCTAGCCCTGACTGTCCCGGGGGTATGTTTAGTAAAAAATGACTTGTGTGCCCGGAACTCCGCTTTAAGACTCTTGTGCTCTGGAAGATAGACTAGAAATAAATGTGCATGCACTCCTTATGTCGATGGATTTCCTTATCAATTCTGATGAAGCAAATGTACACAGTCCAATAATACTGATTGATAAATTGCAATGTCACTCAGAAAAGGTATCAGGCTTGTGATTGAGGATTACAACACCTATGGTCCAAAGGAGGTGAATTGATAAATGTAAAGATTTTCAATAGGGATATTATATACTTTGTGCTATAATTTGTCCCTCTTTCCCATCTCGCAAAGTTGGGGGATAACTGAAATCGTCATTGTTGTCTGAAAAAGTATTTTTTAAAGTATCATTGCTTTTCTTTTAAAAGCCTTAAAGTGTTTCTAAACCCAGGACCCTGCATTCACTATATCCGGTCTCCCACAGTACACAGAACATGGAAATGCAATTATTTTAGTAAATATAAACTGATAAATACCTTTTCCTATCAGCAGTTAGAGCAGTCTTGTGACTTCTATCAGTGTCCAGCCAAGCATTGGTTAAAGCTTGTAGGAGGAGTTTTCTGACTGACCTATGAGACTGCAAGACCCCTGACCCTATGTCTGGACAGTGCTGATTGGCCCTGTGCTAATCACATGCATCCTCCCAAGAAAACAAAATCAATTCTATAGCAATACGCACCAAACTGAGCATGTGCATCATGACTCCATAGACTCTGTTATCAGGAAATAATTTGGAGTCAGTTGAAGGTGGGGCGAATCAGAGAAGACAGGATCAAACAGCCTTTTTACACAATGCATAGGATTAACCCCTTAGGTGCCACAGTGAGTATAACAAGCATGCTTTACTGCATATACAGACTGATTTTAACATTCTGTATATACAGTTTGTTTGGAATCAGTTTGTTTCCACAGTGAGACTATTTAAACATTAGCATTGTTTTGTTTGTTTGCAAAATTTTAGGCATTTTTTGGCAAAATACTTTGCTGTTTTAGTACCAGGAGGGGACAATCCATTATCGGTTTGGTAACTGAAAGCTGTACTTTTTTGAGATTATTACAGGCATTGTTTTACAAAAAAAACTTTCTCTTTTAGTTTTAGGAGCTTATATTTTTTTTTCCTAAAACATTCACTTTTTTTTAGAAAAATTAAGGCCTGTTTTAGTCCCAGGTGACAATCTATTATCAAACTTGGTAATTAAAAGCTGCACTTTTTCAAGATTAATTACAGGCATGGTTTAACAAAAGACCTTTTTCTTTTACTATCAGGAACTAACAATTTATTTCCTAACACTTTTTAAAGAAAATGAAGGCCTGTTTTATACAGAACAAAAATATCCACAAGCTTTTCAGCATCCTCAGTACATTAACATGTAGTGCTCTGTTTTGTGAAAGAATGTCTACTTTTTCAGCTGCTTATTTAATTGCCTTCCCTTCTCCATCCTGGACAGAGCAGGACATACTGAGCACTGGATGCATGGTCAAGTAAACTCAAGAACTAGCAATTGACTTTATTCCTTACCCATGCATGTGTAGTCTGCTCTCTCGCAGCTTAGCCTTCGGCTAGAGTAAGACAGCAGACTGCGCATGCATGGGGACACTGTAATGCTTGGCGTTGTTTCTGGCCAAAGTTAGTGAAGGTGAACTAATGTGTTGGACTGCCTGGCACCCCGCCTGGGTGCCTCTGCCAAACAGTGCCTCCTGCCCTCCATGCCCTTCCAGAATACCTATAGCTAATACCAGCCCTTTACCCCAAGCATCATACAGAGCAATCCAATTAATAGCTAAGAGTGATCTAATTAGAACAGAGCTTCACCCAAAAGGCAAAGTTCAGCTTTAAGGCCTCCTCCCCCACTCCTGTTGTAAAATGGAGCTTTTTGGGAGGAGGGGGAGGGAGGGAACCGGGTTCCTGATTTTGATAGGTACCCGCTCCCACTTCCACTCTGACCGCCTAGGCGATCGGAAGCAGAAGTTCTCCTTCCCCCTCCTAAAGTCTTCTGGAACACATGACAGGTCCCAGAAGACAGGAGGACCATTCACAGTGTGCAGGGCTTATGCATGTGCACTGGGCACCTGGCTGTGACAGCCAGGTGCCCACAGTAAAGGTGCCACTGCCGACACCGGTGACAGAGGACACAGGGAAAAAACGGCTAGGGTAAGCACACCGCTGGATCCTGGTATAGTTGAATGGCTGTTTATTAAAAGTCAGCAGCTACAGTTTTTGTAGCTGCTGACTTTTAATTTTCACTTAAGAGACTAGAGCTCCTCTTTAAATAGTAATCTAATTACCAGCTAGGCACCTAGACAAGTCTTACCAGAATGACTAGCAGTCACAAGAATTCCCTACCCAGGACAGTCTGACAACAGTTCCCCAGCATTCAAGAAGATGATATGTCATCTTGCATTATATAACAGGACATCTTCCTGAATACTCATAGCCAGGGCCAGTGCTAGACTATTTTGTGCCCTAGGCAAGACCAGCTACTTATCCAAAATCAGTGTAGTAAAAGCTACACTTAATTTTAAAATACAGGTTTCTTTCTGTAAAATACATTGCTGATTTAATCCCAGGATCTAATAATACCAAGTTTCAAAATTAGTGTACTAAAAACTTTAAAACATTTTTAAAGGCCTTAGAGATTGCAGTCTGTGCAGGTAAACAAGAAAGACAACATGCATGTTCATTTATTCATTAGGAATTAAGAAGAGGCTTTAATTATTTAGGATTTTTTTTAGGAAAAAAAAATTGCGTCAAATTAAAAAAAGCTGGAAAAAGGAAAAAAATATGTGTTGCTCATAGTAAGCAATCACATTCTTAATTCTATTTTGTCAGATCCTCTTGAAAATTGAGCCTGATTTTAGTTTTGCCTTTTTCCAGTTCTTATGAACATTGCCCAGTTTGGCTGGCTGACAAATCACTGTACTAAAACTTGCTGTGTTAGTACAGCGATCTCCCCAGCTGTGCTATTGTGTCCCCCCCCCCCCCTCAGCCATTGGACTGCCCACTGGGTGGTGCACTGTAATAGCCAATCTTACTGCAAAGGGCACCATCTTCTGGAAAGACGCACTCACTGATTTTTTTGTTAACCTGGCATACCAGACAAGAGGAGCGGCACTGTGTATTGTTCGTACATAAAGAATATACCTCACAACTTCAGAGCTTCTGAGAATGAGGGACATGACAGGGAGGAAGTGACTTGCGGCGCGCATAGACGTGGGTATGGCAGAACATTAGAGTGAGAGGGTCTAAGAGATATGGTTAAACAAAATCTGGGCTTCCTTGTACCTATAAAATACATTGAGGCCGGAGCCTCCATAACTGCTGTTGTGTTAGCCTGTTAGGTCCTGACTTTTCACATGTAGCAATTTGGGATCTTTACTAGGCAGATGCAAAGGGCACCATCTTGTGGAAGGAAGCAGCAAAGCACACACTGATTTTTTTGGTAAACAGGCATACAGGACAAGAGAAGTGGTACTTTGCAGACACCGCAGAGTTCATACATACAGAAAAGAGAAGATACTTAGAATGCGGTGCACCTGGGAAACACAACAGTATCACAACAGCAATGGAAGACTCAGCCCAGACTTAGTCAATGTCATTGAGGCCCTGTAGTAATTTGGGATCACGGGCTGGCAGTATCCCCATGATTCTGCCTGCATTTCCAAATCACACTGCAATGTTGGCAATACGCAGCACATGTGTTTGTGTTCCTTTCATTGTTAATGGCACCAAAACATGGTGTGGTTTTGGATCCTTGTGTGATAAATCGCTCAGCAATCACAGCAAAACCACACCACATTCTGGTGTCACTAAAAATGAATAGAACACAAACACACATGCTGCATTTTGCCAGCATTGCCGTGGGATTTGGATTGGAATCTGGGTGTGGTGGCAGGCAGAATCCCAGGGATATTCTGCCCACAATCCCAAATGCTACATGTGAACAGTGAGGGCCTAACAATCTAAAACAACAGCAATTATATAAGACTCAGCACCCATCACCTCAGTCAACAAACCTTGCCAGCAGTTCCCACAATCTCAGATACCTAGTTAAAGTATGAATCAATGACAGGAAGAAATTCTGCACTGCAGTTTTAGTCTGAGGAGCACACAAGGGAAAGAGACACACACACACTCCAAAATGTGAAACTGCACTTAGAAAACATCATTATTAAAACCACAACTAATTGGTGATATAAGCAGTGAATCTACTCTGCTGTGAGATAATTAACACAGAATACATTCAAATATGTAACAAAACAGCCGGACAAAAATAAAGTGATGATAAAAATAATGTGATAATAATAATAATGTATGCGATGCATACTAGCATATTAGGCCATTAACTTTCAGGGAGAAGATTTTTTGTGGTTTAATACCACTTTTAAGCTAAGACCAGTAGGCCTAGCATCGCATGGAAAGTGTCAAGGACTTCCTCAGCAGGACTACAATGTAGCAGGCTAGCAGCATATATTTAAATAGGGATTAATAACATTCAGGGCAGCATTGAAATGTAGTAGCACAGCATTCCATACAGCTAAGGGTAAATCTCAGAATTTTCCCACTGTTATGTGAATGTGCAGATAGCACACACATGGGGAGAGAGAGCCTGTTCATTTGTAGGTCACCTTCCTTTTTTTCAAAGCAAATCTTTGTCATAAAATAGATAACACAAGAGCAAAGAAAAAAATCCATCCTGCCCACTGTACTTATATTCAGAATGGCAGGATTGGCTTTTGTAAGAGATCATCAACCTTACACCTATTTTACACTCTTATGTTGAGACTGAGGTATGCATTGCAAGTATGAAATAAGAGGAGGATAAGAAGAGATATTATGAAAGAGTTTATAACAGAAGAAAAAAACTGAACTCCAACTGTTCTAGCAGCCCTGAACTTGATCCATGGTTGAAGTTCAGATCTAGAACACAGCACACAGAGAGAGACACACCTGGTGGTTGTTGGTGACCTGTCCTCCTGGAGTTAAGTTTAAGGTCCAGACTCCAGCACAGCAGCACTTCAGAGAAAATTGAGATGATCCTTCCAAGTGGTACTGGCAAGCAGGCAGGCAGGCTCAGCTGAGCTAACAGCACTCAGATTTAGACTCAAGCAGCTCCTTCCCCAAGTGACAGCGAAAGCAGCTCGAAGAGAGAAGGAGCTGATCATATGTGTCAGGTGCTGCCCACTCCCTCTCGCTCTGCTCTCAGTGCTGCTGTCCTCCTGGAAGCTTCTGTAACTCGCTGGACAAGTCAAGACATGTCTCTGGAGTCTCAGCCTGGACTAGAGAGAAGGTGTGGAGGCGGAGCAGACAGACGAGAGCACTGTCAGCCAGAGCCTCCCTCATCCCAAGCCAAGCCTAAAGCCCGGGAGGTTCTCCAGGTGGTCAAGTGGCGTAACAGCAGGCAGCAGCATTAAAATAATGCATTAGAGCCTAGTGCAGCGCAAAAAAAAAATATATATATATATTTTTTTAATGTATATTGTACACTGATGCTCTTATCTACGTCCCTGTTGCAGTATGCAGCACTTTCAGAAAACACACTAAAAACACGGGACATTAGCAGAAAGAACTCCGGTTAGCCTCCTCCTTTTTTATGCCATGAAGGCCATTACTATGATCAGAAAAAACACAGCTTCTCCCTCCCTCTTCTTTTTGGAAGCATTTAGTGAACGCCAGCTTACCTTTGTACAAAGACGCTTACATTAATCAAGGTTCCCCAAAGAAATATGAAAGGGAATGGTCCAAATGGTTGGCAGAGCCAGCAACTGCTTCCACTTTTTTTTCTTATTAGGGTCGATAGCTAATGTCCTGGCAGTGAATTAGTATAGCCCGATATAGGGACATCCTTTTTCGTTCAGGGAATCAGTACACCTATTCCTAATGCATCTCTGTGTCTGTTCTTTATACTGATGTAAACCACACCACATTGTTTCAAGTAAAACATCCATCACAGTTATTACCTTTTGTTCCACCAGCCCCTCTCTATTAGATTGTAAGCTCACAGGAGCAGGGCCCTCCTAACCTTCTTGTATTGAATTGTATTCTTGCTTTACCCCCCCCCCCCCCCTTTATATTGTAAAGCGCTGCACAAACTGTTGGCTCTATATAAATCCTGTATTATAATAATAATACCCTTGCCTGTCATTCAGTCTTTTTACTTGATATATATTCACAACCCTGCGAGGGTAAATTACTTGACTGTTTGTGTTATTTTCTGTTTGTTTGTTTATTTTGTGTTTACAAATGAATCAATAAAGAGATTTATACATGTAGCACTGCCCCCCTGGTGGTTGCTTGTATTTGCAAGTTCTTCTGCGCTGCCTTGACCCTGTGAATTATCCAGCCCTCCTGACATTCTAGGTCCAGACATGTTGTGTATACCTTTAAATGACACACTAAAACAATGCTTTAACTCTTTCAGTATTACTTGCTCAAAAGAAAGACTTAAAACAGGTTATCAGTCAACCAAGCACTAGATGAACAGCCAAGACTTGGTTGAAATAATACAAAGAAAACAGTTATATGACAATTAGCAGTGACAAAAAAATAACACCAATGTACTCAATAACCGACAGTAGGTGAAATGATCCCACAGGAAAGCTATTGATTGCCAGGAGGCGTACTGCTACTAAAGGGATGTATAAAAAGGGTTTAAATACCAGCGCTATGGAGTTTCAGTACTTTTTTTTTTTTTTGGACTTATTTGGACCAAAAAATGGTGGTGTAAGCTGCCCCCAACCTACCACTGAGGTAGTAGAATGGTGAAAAAGTGCAAGTGATGTTGGGACCGGCGCTACCACATAAATATTATGTCTGTGTAATTCCATAAACCGTATAATTCATATAAAAGTGCATATAGTGCTTGAACCAAAGTGCTGCGTGCTAAAAAAACTTTTAATACATTCGCATGGGCTGTGCTCAGTGTACCATATAAAATCACATGTGTACATATAAAGTGCTGAGTGCTATTGATAGCGTGCTATAACAAAGTTTGGCGCCAGTGGGTGTACCACCGATTGCACCGTTGCTTACCGCACTCTTAGGAAGGTGGCTCAGCACTCCCTGGTCACTAGAACAGAAAATAAGCCTCCATTGCGTAGTATATACTTGTTAGGGTGAAACAACGTAGCATCCACTCACATTTAGGGAGTTCACTATCAGCTTGAGGTGTTCGCCGGGTCGCTTCCGCGTTCCACCGGCTCAAACCACCGTTCCCGGAAGTGACGTACTGACGTACGCAAACCACGCCCTACGCGTTTCGTCATCACGCTCCAGATGACGTCGTATGACGAAACGCGTAGGGCGTGGTTTGCGTACGTCAGTGCGCCAAACTTTGTTATCAATAGCACTCAGCACTTTATATGTACACATGTGATTTTATATGGTACACTGAGCACAGCCCATGCGAATGTATTAAAAGTTTTTTTAGCACGCAGCACTTTGGTTCAAGCACTATATGCACTTTTATATGAATTATACGGTTTATGGAATTACACAGACATAATATTTATGTGGTAGCGCCGGTCCCAACATCACTTGCACTTTTTCACCTGCTACTAAAGGGAAACCCCCAGGCCGGCCTATAATACCTGTTTCCTAATGAGAGATGAGGTAATCTAGATACCAGTAGCGTGGCCCCTTAAGAGCAATAAAATAGCAACGTTCCGAATGCAAGGCCTTGCTATTATCTTCACCGGCAGTTGGAGCTCAAAGAACAAAGAATTCCTGCAGCACAGTGTGAGACAATCAATGCAAGGTAGCTGGTTCTGACTAGTGGTAATCCGCTTATTGATCCAGATGTAGGTTGTCTGTATACAGTGTTCAAAGAGATGTAGTAGTGGCTGATAACTAGGCTTTGAGCAATTGCTCTCACCAATTCTGATGACCATTTAATGACTCCTCACTTAAAAGTCTTTGGTCCCTGAAGACAGGATATAACTGTTATTAATAAATTCATCAAAGAGTTGCAAATAATAAATCTACTAACCAGAACCTACAGTAGCGAATAGCTGAATAATAGAGGGATTTTCCAACAATAAACTATACAAGTCATCAAAGTTAAATCATTTTGGTAACAGCCAGTATTAGGTTAGAGACCCAACCAGAAATGTCAGAGAGTGGGACAGAGTCATCTTCCACTAAAGGTTCAGCAGAAGAAGCTGGCACTTGACAAGAACATTGAGCTGTTGAAATTAGTTAATCGGAACTTTCTCCAAGGGTGTCGTATGCTAGTCTCTTAGATGGATGAATCACCCGTCTAAGGCTTGAATACATGTTTTCTACAATTTCAGGCTCATGATCAAGACCCCAAAAACTACAACCAGGCTCTGGTTCTTCTAAACTATTAGGAGAAGTCTCTCCTCTTTCATTTTCATCATGGGTAGAGGGGACTGGATCTTCTCCAGGATTTTGTACTTAAGGTTTGTCAGCTGGTTCTGACTTAACCCCCCCCCCCCAGTCCTTCTTACAAGGGATGGTGCAGACCTCTCTATCTCAGGAGGCTGATGTTCTACCCTTTGGGATTGAGATACTGCACCCATATCTTCCATTGACGGCTGGGAGACTCTAGTGGTGTCCTCAAGCAGGGAGGACCAATAACCAGCCAAGGGTCAGTTATTCCTCATCACTCTCCTCTTCCTTATACTCTCGGGAGGTAGATTTGGTTGTCTGACAAGTTGTAGGCCTTAAAGTAGGAGAGAAGGGTATATATGAACAAGGGGGTAAAGACACCCGAATGGCCTCAGATTTCAGCAGGTGGTGGTTTCGATGCCAGGTTTTAGGCAGACTGGTCTATCCCTCTGGGTGAATTTGGTACACAGGAAGTCCAGGTAGCTGTTTGCAGACATCGTATGATTCGGAACACCATTGATCGGCTAGTTTGTGTTTGCCTGGCACTCATAGATTGAGTAACAGCATTCGGTCTCCTGGTTGCAAGCCCTGAACTCTCACTTTGAGGTAGAAATTTCTTTTGTTTCTTTGTTCCCTAGCAGTGGATGCTTCCTGGGCTTTTTCATAAGCAGTCTTCAAATTTCTTTGAAGTCTATCGACATACAGTAGCCTCGATAAGAGGCCTGAGAAGTGCGATCCAGAGACATTCCAAAGGCTAAGTCCATAGGCAGACAGGCCTCCCTCCCGAACATCAACCGGTAAGGAGAGTACCCAGAAGAGTAATTTACCATGCTATTGTAAGCATGAACCACAGCGGCAATGTAGTCATACCAAAATATGTGTTTCTTATGGTAGGGTTACCAGCATGTTCAGCAGAGTACGACTGAAACGTTCTGGTTGTGGATCTCCTTAAAGGATAATAAGGGGTGGTTCTGGACTTTTGAATGTTTAGCAGTTTACACAGCCATTTTACTAGTTTACTTTCGAAATCCCAACCTTGATCCAAACGTTGACACTGGGGTAGGTCGTAATGAATGAAGAACTTCTCCACCAAAGTTTTGGGAACTGTACTGGCTTGCTGGTCTTTGGTCGGGAAAGCTTGAGCAAAGTGAGTGAAATGATCTGTCAGAACCAGGAAATTACTTCGCCCACTCAGGTCAGGTTTTAGACACAAAAAATCAATGCACACCAGTTCTATAGCCCTTTGACTTTGTAGATGGTTTATTGGGGCAGTCCTACCAGGCAAAGTCTTTCTTTGGATACACCAGATACAAGAGCGGCAATAACTTTCGATTTCAGTCCGCATGGATAGCCATTAGAAATGGTCCCTAACTAGCTTAAGGGTTCTATCCAGCCCCAAATGTCCATGGTCATTGTGTAGAGCCATCAATACTATCAATCTGTGCTTTTCAGGGAGAAACAAACCTTCTAGTTCCTCAGATGGACCCTTACAGGATACAATACCGTCTTCCAACCGCATTCGTTCCCATTCTTTGTAAACTACTTTAGCACAATCAACCGAACTTTTCAGCAGCATCTGAAAGTCTCGAGCTACCAATGTCTTCTTGGTTTTAGACAACATCTTCGTGGGTACGATTGCTGGGACCAATTTTATCCCTGCCTCTTTTCCCAATGGGTCAGCTTCCAGCACCATGAATGGACCTTGCTGGTCCCAGGACAGCTTGACAGTGGCCTTCATACATACTCTTTCCCTGGGCTGTAACACCCTCTCTCAAGTGTCCAGTTGCCACAATCTCCCCACTCCTTCAGCTGGTGCCCTCTGTACCTGGACCAAATGCTGAAAAGCCTGTCTCAACTGTGGGTGTATCTCCTTTGCAACGGAGCCCATTGCAACCAATGGAATGAGTAGTCTCTCACCAGATCAGTGTTTGTTCCTATCAATAAGGAATTCTGTCCTGCTCCAGGGGTCCGAGGACAAATGACTGCTAGTGTATCGAAGGTCTCTGGCTTCCCAGCCAATGAGGGGGTCGAATGTTATTATCTTGATAGGGATGTACCCATTGTAGGGGAAATTTTGGGTGCCAATGCCCCAGATCTCCAGCTCTTCCAGCTTGCATAGTGGGATATGCTTCAAATGCTTGTCGTAGAAATTCCTGTACAATAGCATCACTTGAGCCCCAGTATCAAGCAGAGCTTTAGTGTAGATCCCTTCTACTTGAAGAAAAACTATTGGAGAGGGCCCTACCAAGTTCTTCGGCACCTTACTGGCTTGTGACTCTGTATTCTGAGCCCTAAAAAACTTCCTTTGTGGCGATAGAGTCCCTCTTACAACAACTTGTTTGAATACGCACACGATAGATCCCGGAAAGCAAGAGAGCATGGGCCTGGTCAGCAGATCCCTTTATAGTCTCTCCCACAATTCTCCCCTGGAGCAGGCCTGCTGAGAGGTGTTGTCCACGAACAGTTCAGTAATATCTCTTCTGGAGACCACAGTTCTGACAATTCTCTCTTCTAGTCTCAGAAGTATGATGCATGAAATCCGAGCCCAGCACTAGGGGAGTATAGAGACAGTCTAGGAAAAACAGTGGACACGTCTGCAGTGTCAGGTAACTGTAGTCTGCTCCTGGCTACATACAAAAAAAAAAAAAATAGTGGGCCATAATGGATAGTCAGGAGGCAAAAGGTTTGACTCTCTGGCAGCTAGCCAGTCAGCATGGGAATCATGTTTGTTCTTTCTGGAAATGTTATTCCTTCTTTACTCATTATGGACACTATTTTTAGTTAAAGTGGAGTTCCACCCAAAAGTGGAATTTCTGCTGATCTGTTTCCTCCCCCCGGTGCCACATTTGCACCTTTCAAGGGGGAGGGGAGAACAGGTACCTGTTTTCGACAGGTACCCTTCCCCACTTCTGGGAGACGGCGCCGCAGTGCCGTCCCTCGGGAGTTAAGCCCCCCTCCTCCTTCCCCCACCACTGGGCCAATTAGAAAGCACAGCTTACTTTGCGCATGTGCAGTAGGGAACTTCACTGCCAGTTTCCCTTACAACGAACGGCGGCCACAGGGCCCGGCAGCTAATCTGAAAATCCGCTGAGCTCTCTGAACAGGTAAGTATCTATCTATTAAAAGTCAGCAGCTACAGTATGTGTAGCTGCTGACTATTAATTTTTTTTTTTCCCCAGCTGGAATATTGTTTTAAGGTCTAGATGTCAATAAGGTTTTGGACCTCCTGTACACACTATGCTTGAATGTATTTGATGAACCCTATTCCCTCGATTGTATCTGAGCTGCCTTACTTGAGGCAGGTCTTTTTGATCCCAGATCTCTCAATAAAGAGAACCTTTCATGCTTTTTAAAAGGGATGTTTACATTTCTTGTAATAGAAATAAAAGTGATCCAAACAATAAACAAATAAAGGGACAGTGTAAAAAAATAAAATAAAAAGTAAAATAAATCAGTTAAAAAAAAAGTTAAAGTTAAAGTTAGAGTGAGAGCAATAATTATAGCATTAGACTTCTTCTGTAACTCTAAACAGGTAACCTGTAAAAATGTTTAAATCATTGCCTATGGAAATTTTTAAGTAAGGTAGTTTGTGGCCATTCCACGAGTGTGTGCAATTTTAAAGCATTACATGTTAGGTATCTATTTACTCAGTGTAACGTCGCCTTTAACATAATACAAAAAAAATGGGGTAACTATTGTGTTTTTTTTTTTCAAAAAAATATCATCTGAAAGACCGCTGCACAAATATAGTGTGACACAAAATATTGCAATGATCGCCATTTTATTCTTTAGTGTCTCTGCTAATAAAAAAAATTGTAAAATGTTTGGGTGTTCTAAGTAATTTTCTAACAAAAAAATACTAATTTAAACATGTAAACAAAAAGTTCCAGAAAAGTCCTGGTCAGCAAGTGGTTTAACCACTGCCCAACTGGCCACCGTAGATATATGCCAGATCACGTACCTAGTATGTGATCTGATGCTTCCGTGTCTTGGGTGATTACACACAGCAGGAGCCCAGGGGCGGGTACTGCGGACTCGATGCGTGCCGGCACCTGCCGATTGTACAGTACACAGGCAGAACGGCGATCTGCCTATGTAAACAAGGCAGATTGTCAATCTGTCACTAGGGAAGGTATTGATCCTGTGTTCCTGCAAAGCAAGAACATGGATCAATGCCTTCCCATAGTAAAAGCACCTCCCCCATAGTGAGAAAGCACAGGCTAAGCACACAGTTAAACCTTTG
This sequence comes from Pelophylax lessonae, assembly GCF_965119305.1. Lineage (NCBI taxonomy): Eukaryota > Metazoa > Chordata > Amphibia > Anura > Ranidae > Pelophylax > Pelophylax lessonae. The sequence goes on along the minus strand of NC_138769.1, from coordinate 629,495,767 downwards.
ATCGCCCCTGATGTTAACCCCTTCCCAGCCAGTGTCAATAGTACAGTTAGCACTGATCACTGTATTAGTGTCACTGGTCCTCAAAAAGTGTCAGCTAGTGCCTGATTTGTCCGCTGCAATATCACAGTCCCTCTATAAGTCACTGATCACCGCCATTACAAGAAAAAACAAATAAATAACTAAAAATATCTTAGTTTTTAGATGCTATATCTTTTGCTCAAATCAATCAATATATCCTTATTGGAATTTTTTACCTAAAATATGTAGCAGAATACATATTGGCCTAAATTGATTAGGAAATTCGATTTTTTTCAAATTTTTTTTAGATATGCTTTATTGCAGAAAGAAAAAAAAATATTGTTTTTTTTTTCAAAATTGTCAGTATTTTTTTTGTTTATAGCTCAAAAAATAATAGTCACAGAGGTGATCAAATACCACCAACAGAAAGCTCTATTTGTGGGGAGAAAGGACATCAATTTTATTTGGGTACAGTGTCGCACGACCATGCAATTGTCAGTTAAAATAATGCAGTGCTGTATCGTGAAAAATGGCCTGGTCCTGAAGGGAGGTAAACCTTCCAGAGGTCAAATGGTTAAAAAAAAAAAAACATCTATTTTTTTGCCTGTTCAAGTATATGGAAAAAGTTGATTTCCATTGGGTTTTTCTCTATTTTTTCTTTTTATCTTTTTCTCACATGACTGTGTATCCATTTTCAATGCCAATGATGGAATGCTGGCTAATAATTGTGGTTTTTATTTTTTTCTTATTTTTTTTTCTAAAATTATTTGCTTTATGATGGCCAGTAATCCAGATTTCTGATCAGAAGGGAAATGCTTTGTGAGGTCCTCAGCATGCTGACAAGAACATACAATGAGCAGATATCACATTAATAAACTAATTAACCTAAAATTGCAACCTTGCAGAGCTGCTCAGTAGGTTAATAATATTTTTTGTTCCGAACTAATTATCCCAGTGACCTTATAAGCCATTAAACACATTTTGTCATTCTCTTCCTCCCTGTGTAATTTGGAATCTGATAAAAGTACATCAATGAAACAAACTGAAGTAGTTTTTAATTTAATGTGGGTGTTAATTATTTATGTTACGAAAATAGTATTTGATTTAGGAGAAAAAAGCATCTCTTTGCTAAAGGAATATAAGAATAACATTAAAAGTAGCCTCTTTAACATTACAAGTAGAAAATGTTTGCAATATTTTAAATATGGTTAATACACAATATTTTAACCATCATCTCTCCATCCATCCAAAGTTGGACTCTTACCTTTTTCTTCATTGTTTGGTAAAGCTGTGATTCACTACTTCTCTATACTCATCAACAGTTTTGGCAATCTACACAGTGGCATTATGGCTACTGACCAGTTCACCTGGAGCAACAAGCCAGATAGACTGATATTCCAAAGAGGCATAAAGTGAATAGTGGCTGAGATTTCAATTATTACTGCATTACCTCTCTTCTCTCGAGATTAATAGATGGATCTTTCAATCTGTGTCATAAGAAGGGGGTCTCACTGGAAGCTTAGTGAAATAACCAGAGTTGTATAAAGTACTCGAAACCCATACTTGAGTAAAAGTACAAGTGCTCGATCAAAAAGTGACTTGAGTAGAAGTGGAAGTGCTCAATCAAAAAGTGACTTGAGCAGAAGTACTAAAGTATTCAACATTTTTTGTACTTAAGTATTGCAAGTAGTTTTTTTAAAAATGTTGCTACTCAAGTACTGAAAGTAAAAGTACCAGTAGTTTTGAAAAAAAATTGCTACTCAAGTACTGAAAGTAAAAGTACAAGTACTGTGTTATGTAGTAATTAAAGAAAGAAGTCAAAAGTTTGAACATCATATTGTTTTTTATTATTTCAAATGCAGCTTTTATTTATACATACAGTAGCATTTATTTTCGTATGCGCTGATAATACACATGTTTTGAGCTTCATGAAACCTGCCATCTACTGTTCTGGCAGTGGTAATTTTTATAATTGTAACGAGTAACTATGCAGCACAAAAAAAAAATATCAGAGTGGAAGTATTGAAATCATCGAAAAAATGTAGTGAAGTAAAAGTGGAAGTAGGAGAAAAAAATTCTACTCTAGGAAAGTACAGATACCGCCTTTCGGTACTTAAGTACAGTAGTGAAGTAGTTCTACTTAGTTACTATACATCTCTGGAAATAACTTAACGTGCTGTTAAACCAAACAGCAAATGTTTGTTATATTGCAACTTACCATTTCTAAGATGTGATGTCTACATTCATTTCTTTTTTAGGCTTTCTTCTATTTTCATCTGGTGGTCCAGCCTCCAATCCTAGAGGTTGCCTGTTATAGAGAAACACATTTGGCAGAGCTATAGTATGATGTGATCACACACGAGCATGCTGGATGGTCCCACGGCCATGCTTTTGAATTGTATACTGCAAATTTTGCTCCTTTAAATGTAAGTGCATTTACTTTTATTAAAGAAGATTCTTTAAAATACTGCACTATTCGGCTTAACCTTCGTTGTGCTTCATTTATATGGTTTCTGGATAGTTCTGTTTGGGGTGAAGGCTAAGGTGTGTGTTCCTGCTGTGGAGACACCACTGCTGTATCTTACTGACGAGGTCACAGAGCTACCTGGAGGTTTGATAGTGAGAGCATCGGCAATCCATGGAGAGATAATGCGTATGTGATCTCTGTAATTCAGGATCATTCCTGTCTGGTAAGAGGCCCTATTATCTGAGAAGCACTTTATGCACTGGAGCACTTTTATAATTTTGAGCATGGAGCATAGAGCACTTTAAGGCTGGTTTTTCCCGAATCCAAATCACATAACAGGAGATTGTGACCAACTCTCAATGGAGCCGGTTTAAAAATCTCCATGGCTGCTGCAGAGCAAATTGCACAGGGGTCCTGTGAGCCTTTTGCTCCATTTCAAGTTTGAATTTATGCAAAAATTTGGGCCTGATTCAAGCCTGAAAAGGAGAACAGAGACGCACCGAACCCCTGCTGTGAGCCGCATCTGCATTAGGTGTGAACCCAGCCTCAAGGCATATGGACACTTTATGATGGATTATGAATTTATTTGATTTGAACTTTGAATGTTTGATTTGTTGATACAGTATATTTTTTAGCAGTTATTGATTTTGCACTTAAAAAAAAAAAAAAATAATAACTATTGATTTATATGGATATATGAGTTTGCAAATGGTTTCACTGTTTTTTTTTTACTAATTATGTGCAATAATGTGTATTTTCCTAATTATGGGTATTGAGTTGTACTTAGGTTTTCATTTAAAGGGACAGCACGCTTTTTTATTTTTAGAATTCAGCTAGCAAGTCTGTTGTTTTTCAAAAAAAACAAGCTCTCCAGCAGTTACAGAGATGAGACAAACCATTTATCACTGACAAAGGTGCTTTACAATGATCAGATTTTATTTATTGATGTAAAAGCTTTATCCCAAAAGGAAAGAAACAGTTTGCTGTAACTGATTCTAAAGTCTGAGCTTGATAAATCTTCTAGTCCATCAAGAGTAGGGTACTCTAATACAGGAGGTGTGTTACTGGCCAGATCACCAGGTGAAAACAGAGGGAATAAAAACCTAAAAAAAAAGAAAACGAACGCTGGCGCAAAATCAAAGGATGCTTAGCTGTAATGTATTACATTTTTGGTTTTGGGTTGATTATACAACATAGAGTCCTGGAAGTGAATGTTTCATTACCAGTGACCTCCGCAGTCGCAGTTTGGATTTGGAATAGTAACCTAATTGCTCCTGAAAAATCGCCCCCCTTGATGCCAATGTGAGGATACTTTCCCACCGGATATAGTGGACTCCCCCTTTGGACATCCTCTGGTCCTTTAAAATAGAATGCCTAGTTTTCTTTAATTTTTTTATGCCACTTGTATCATTTACAAAACGGAAAATTGTATAGTCACCTTTCCATAATTTTCGTTTCCTAGTGCATCTTCATGGCAGCATACAATGGGTTTGTGGCTCCGCTGCCACAACCTGATAAGACTGGTTAACTGTAAATTAAAGACAGACCCTGCTCGCAGAATTCTCTGTAACTTTCACCATTTGGGTGGGAATCTGTATGCTGCCATGAAGATGCACCAGGAAAAGAAAATTACGGAAAGGGAAGTATACAATTTTTCGTTTTCATGGCGCATCATGGCAGCATACAATGGGAACTAACTTGCCATACGGGAGGGTGCAAGAAAAACTTTGTAATGGTCAGTAGCATAATTATACATTTTCCAAATTTTACTGTCGTGAGCTGGTTTCATCTATGTACTAAGTGTAATGAAGGTGTCCTAGGAGGACCATATTGCTGACTTGTAAATAGCCTCAGGAGACAGTCGGCACTGCTTTGTCCACAGAGCTGGCACTGCACTAGTTGAATGTGCTTTTAAGTCCTCCGGAACCAGAGGGGCTTGTGAAGCATAGGCTCTTTTAATTGTCTTAACAATCTAGGGGATGACTGTACGTATTGATGCTGACTGACCCTGCCTTAAGCCGTGCTGGAACTAAGCACAGGTCATCAGAGCAGGTCATGCCAAAGCAGGTCATCAGAGCTAGATCAATAACCAGGGGATGTGGTTCTCCCACTTAATCAAGAAAGACTGTAAATTAATTTTCTATTTACAGTGGAAGTAGAAAGATACCCTATGGATAAAAAGTAGTCTGGGGTTTTAGGACGGTTCGGTCCGGGTAGAACGTTAGGTGAGGCTCCTTGAGTACAAAGCCTGCAGCTCTGACACCCTTTTCACAGAGGTTGTAGCAACCAGAAATGTGGTCTTCAGGGTTAGATTGCAGAGTGTAGACCAGGAATCCTCAAACTACAGCCCTCCAGCTGTTGCGGAACTACACATCCCATGAGGCATTGTAAAACTCTGGCATGCTCAGACATGACTCATTATTATGGGAACATTATGGGAATTGTAGTTCCTGAACAACTGGAGGGCCATAGTTTGAAGACCCCTGGTGTAGACAATTCTGTAGGATAGAAATGAAGCCCTGATAGAGCTGAGGACCAAAAGCAAATCCCACATAGGGAACAATGGTTTCCAGGCTGGTCTATAACTTCATTCAAGCCTTTTAGAAATTGCATCACTAAAGTGTTAAGGAATCCTTAAACCTCTGTAAGTGCAGACAAAGCTGAACTTTTATCATATTTGAACATAGGCCCCTGTTCAGTCCCAGTTGTATGAACTGCAGAACCTTGGTTGGTTTAGGTGATAAAGGACTCCTGGCTTTTGCTGTGTGAGATCTGCATTATTTACCCATATTCTCTGGTAGGTATTATTCATGGAGACCTCTCTGGCTTGACACAAGGTAGCCACTACCTGCACTGAGTACCCTTGACTTGGTAGCCTCCGCCTCTCAACTTCCATGCCATCAAAAGTATTCTATAGGAGCTGGATGGGAAAACTGGCCATAATAGAGCAGATCAGTCATAACTAGCAGAGGCAGTGGTGACTCAGTGCTCAACTGTAGGAGAGAGACATTAGAGCCTCCTAAGCCAAAATGGTATAGTTGCAATTATTGATACAGAAAGTTCCACTGACAGCCTAGGAATTTTACCAATCCACTGCTGTATAGGCACAGTACAACTCTTGCTTCTCTCATAAAAGGAGTGAATGACAGAAGGACTTTGAACACTACGCTCAGTTCAAGAGCATACTTTGCCTCATAAGCTGAACATCCCATGACCTTGAGCAGCCAGCTCTTTGAATTGGGTCCCCCAACCTTTCTGGCTGGGGTCTGATGTGATAATGTTCCATTCAAAAACAACAATTGGTAAGTTACAAAGAACCAAGGATACCCAGTCACTGTTCTGCTGGAAGAGACTTTGCTCCCAAATCACCTTTGACTTTCTCTATCAGAGGATGGATCTTCCCTTGTGGAAGGTCTACTGAATGATTTTCGTCGCTATTGCAGACAGTAAGACCTATGTGAATGCCCTAAGGAGAGGAGTACAGCCCGAGGGCAAAGCACTGAAACTGGAAGAGGAATTTAGGATGGATTGGGACAAGTATATCTTATAAACCTACAGAGCATCCAGTCTCCCAGATTTATCAATAATAGAATTGATTGGAGGTTCTCTATCTTACACGACTCCAACTTTCTGTGATTGTTGATTTTTTCAAGTTTAGCACTGGGCACAGATTACCTGATTTTGATTTTTTTTTTGTTGCTAGGAACAGAGGTGAACCAAATTCTTATCTCCTCTGGGTACTTGGAAGCTTCGCAATTGCTAATTTTTAATTGAATTCAGCTGCAAACTGGACCAGAATTTTTACACTTTTCCATCAAATTTGGTAGTCTGGCTGATAGAGATCGGAAGGTGGACAACGTCCACCAATGTCACAGCAATATAGCTGATGTGGCCCACTGATCCTGAATATTTTCCATCCAGGTGTGTTTGCAAAGCTTTACACAGGCACCCCCTGGATGAGTTCACCCTTAAAAGGACTTCTGCTGTTCTCCTAAGACAGGTGCCCTAGATTTTTAGGGTTCAACAATGAAGATTGGGTACTTTTGCCTCCTTGTACCTACTTGGGAGTTGCCGCCTGTATGCGGGACCTTTTCAGATTTTTTCTGTTTTTTGTCAGATGATATTCACCCTGCTAGTGGTCACCCTTGAGATGGCTGTATCCTGTCTACTCCCAAATAGATTTAATACATTGTCTGGTATCTTGCATCAGTTTTATTTTTAAGGCGGGATCGGCCAACCATGACCTCCTTGTCGTGAACGCGGGGAACACCGCTCTTGAGAAACATCAATTAACGTCTACTGACACATCTGCCACAGAGTCTCCAATTTCAGCTCTTACAAAGCTGTTACCACCTTGTCTCTCTTCACTTCCTCCAGAAGGACTTCTTTAACCACTTGCCGCCCGCCCTATAGCAGATTGCTGCCGGCAAAGTGGTTGCGCTATCCTGACTGGCTGTCATATGACGTCCAGCAGCATAGATCGCTCTGCACGCCGCGGCGATCTGTGCTGCGGTGTGTCACTATGACTCACTGCATCTCCGATCCCGGTAAACAGCCTAATGATATAGGCTCTTTACCATGTGACCAGCTGTGTCCAATCACAGCTGGTCACATAGTAAATAGGAAGTGCCGTTGAGAGGCTTTCCTCAGTTCGTGCCTGACACGCACGAGTAGAGGAGAGCCGATCGGCGGCTCTCCTGACAGGGGGGGGTCTGTGCTGGTAATCATAGTATTGATTACCAGTGCAGACCCTTGGGGGGTTGCCACTAGAGCCACTAGGGATTGCCCACCCATGGCCAACAGGGATGCCCACCCATGACCACCAGGGATGCCCACCCATGGCCACCAGGGATGGCAATCAGGGCTCAGGGACCCTTTCAGTGCCCTACCCATCAGAACTGACCATGATTGCCATCTATCAGTGCCGCCCACCAGTGCCCATCATTGCAATCTATCAGTGCCACCCACCAGTGCCCATTATTGCCCACCAGTGCCTCCTATCAGTGCCCACCAGTTTCCCATCAGTGCCGCCTATCAGTGCCAATCAGTGCTGCCTATCAGTGCCAATTAGTGCCGCCTATCAGCTCCCATTAGTGCCGCCTATCAGTGCCCATCAGTGCTGCATATTAGTGCTACCCCATCAGTGCCACCCCATTAGTGCCTCCTCACCAGTGAATTTCAGTGCGGCCTCATCAGTGTAGGAAAAAACTTTTTTTAAACCAAAACAAAAAACTTTTTTTTTTTTTCAAACTTTTCGGTCTTTTTTTTTATTTGTGTAGCAAAAAAGAAAAAACCTTGCGGTGATCAAATACCACCAAAAGATAGCTCTATTTGTGGGAAGGACATAAATTTGGTTTAGGTACAGTGTTGCATGACCGCGCAATTGTCATTCAAAATGCAACAGCGCTAAAAGCTGAAAATTGGCCTGGGCAGGAAGAGGGTAAAAGTGCCCTGTATTGAAGTGGTTAAAGGGTAACCCCACTTTCCTTTTTAATCTGCAGGGCTGTAATTTTCTGTAAAGTGCAAGGCAATATGGCTATCTGGAGGTGTTCTGTACACAGCCATCATCATTTCCTGCTTGAGTGATTAGCTAACTGATTTTCCCAGAAGTCTGCACAAAGATACAAGTCAGATTTTTGGCATTCACTGCAACAAAAATGTAATTTTTGGTAAGATATTCCCAATAGAAAATCATATCTAAAGAGAAGCAGACCCTGCCACTTTCCTCAGAGTCTTGCAAGTGCAGCAGCTGGTTGAAAATTATGAAACCACTTCCATTAGACTCACTCAGCACATGGACTGGTTATTGCTGGTCTTCAGGCATCTGCAGATGCTATAGGACGTAGGAGCACTTCAGAGCTGGGTCTAATTTTCGGACTAGAGCCTCCTTGAACACAACCTCAAGGTGACGTGTCTTGCCAGCTGCAATAATGATCCACCATCAGAGGAGACCGCAGCAGGTTGACCTTTAATTTTTTCAGGGTATACAGTTTTGACAACCTGTTTATACAGGCCTTTTTCTCTGACCCCTTCTATTCTTCCTGGATTAACTCCTCCAATTGTTCAGTGAAGGGAAATGAGTACTTTCTAACCTTGTGGAGAATTTCCTCCACATCACTCCAGGCAATTGCATTCTTAACTGCCCTTGCAAAACGCTCTATTGGGCAATCATCAAAGCCTGAGGCCACTTTAATGCTTCTTCTGACTAGCTTTCTAATTTGGACACCACCTACTGGCTATTATTGGATGTGCTAGGCCAGGAGTTCCCAAACTGTGGGTTAGGACCCACTGGTGGGTCGCGAGCTGCATTGCAGTGGGTCGCGCTGAGCAGGAAATCACTGAGATTGGGCCCGCTTAAATTGTACTGTGCAAGTCCGCGCAAATTACAGAGAGCCAAAGCAGTCAAATCGCGATGGATTCAGGACCCCACCCACGCAGTTTACGGAGGCTGGTCTGCATTTCCCATGAGGAGGATACTTGCATCAGTGAGTACGTATGTGGGCTGTTATGTAGGATATGTTTATGAGGTGCAGAGCCAGCTCCTCGGTCCTGCTGGTGGCTAGACTGGCGGCGGGATTCTCTCAGCTATAGCGGGTAGAGACAGCAGCCTCGGTGTCATAGGAGGACCAGGTGGCTCAGTGGTGTGGAGACCACTGTGGACTGCTGGGAGAGGAAGGAGGGTGAGTGCCATATAGCCTGCTAATCACTGTCCTAGGGTGGTTGATTTCTGTCCTCTGCCTGCCTTATAATGTCTATGAGGGTGTTGATTACTTACAATTCCGCTTATATTCCACACATGCCACAGTTTTCTGACCCCTCACTTAAAACATCTGGCAAGTGTATTCAATAATAAGTTGAAAAGTAGTAAATTTATATTTTTAATTTAAGATCCCCATCCCTTTAAAACATGCATTATTATTATTTGCATTTATATAGCGCCAACAAATTTTGTAGCGCTTTACAATATTCAATTACAAGCAAGTGGGTCCCAAAAAATACCTGTATTCAGAAGTGGGTCTCAGCCCAAAAAAGTTTGGGAAGCCCTGTGCTAGGCAATTCAGCCACCGACGAGGAAGTACAGGCTTCATGTATCAACTCCTTGGCCAATTCTTTAATCACGGCGGCTACTTTCCAAGCATCCCCTTCTTTATCAGTTGTTACTTCTTCCAAGCGGACTTGACATACTAGCTTGTCAGGCAATGACTTTCCACCACAAACGCCGCAACCATTAGGGCTGGTAACCTGTGGCGTTTGTAAACGCGGAGCAATAATAATGAAGGGTAAGATGATGACCTTAAACAACATTGTGTGGATGTCTGCGCCTAAATGGTAAATGTTCTGGCTTTTAGAAAGCTTCCCCACCAATTTCAGGTCCTTGCAGGGCTGTATCCTGCTTGTTCCAGGCAGACTTGACATATTAGCTTGGCAGGCAATTACTCTCCATCACAAATGCAGCAACTATTAGGGCCGGTAGCCTGTGATGTTTGTAAACGGGGAGCAATGATAATAAGTGGCGAGATGATGACCTTGATCAACATTGCCTGAATGTCTGCTCTTAGATGGCGACTTGTCTTGACCTTTAGAGGGCTTCCTCCATCTTGAGGTCCTTACAGGGCTGTAGATATTGGCGTCTCTTTTTCTCAGTCTGCACTACTGACCCAATCCCTATACCTTAAAAGCAATGGGTGATCCCATTAGAAACAGAGTAAAGCAGCAGACTGAAATAAGAAACAGCATGACACAGTGATCCCAGAGCAAGCTTTGAGAAGGGGATAGGAAGAGCCAAGGTGAAATGTCATAAACAGCACAGTGATCCTAGAGCAACACTGAGAAGGAGAAAGCAGAAGCCCAGGTGAATGCCATAAAGAGCACAGTGATCCCGGAGCAA